>NC_133160.1:161249360-161556667 GCF_040802235.1 Manis javanica
AAGGTGGGCACTGAAAACACGATGAGGAAGGAAAGAGCGAGATCAGAAGCAGGTGGCTTTATGGGTTTGCTGGCAGGAACTTAATGGCTTCTCTTCTCCCTACTGGACAGCAAGTAGAGGCCATGCTGAGTGAAGCACTCTGAGATCAAAGGGCTTTGTGGCCAGACAAGGCTGGGAACGCTTCTTCCTGCCACACCCCTGGTTATGGACTCCTTACAAGTTTAGAAAAATCCCAGGGTGAAAAAGAAACTGGTCACACTCTGTGGCTTGAACAGATGAATTTGTGTGATGAAGGATTAAGATTTTCACTCTCCACGTATGTTTCTAAATCCTCTCCTCACTCCTTGCCCCATTCTACCCCCAAGAACAATTTTCTCATCACAACACTTTGGAAGGCTCTGTGGTAGACTGTAGCTACAAGGAACATTCATGGAATTTCACCATTTCCACAAGAGGTATAGTTCAGTGGTGCATGGGATTAGAGTACCTTGACCAGAATTTTAGTAAATCTCTTAATATTTAATAAGTATTCCAGTATAATGTAATTTATGCACTAATTATGCCAAACTTATCCTTGAAAATGAATTAGTATTTATGAGAACACTTGACTTACTATAAAAGTGGTACAGCTGAACAATGAAGAAAGAAGTCTTTAATCAATGAGCCACTTTGATCTCCATAAATGAAGAGGGTGAGCTGGATATCCACGTGGGAAAAGTGAGTTTTGGGCCTTAACTTAAGTCAAACACAAAAATCATTTCCAAGTAAACGTGAAAGGGAGAAGTAATTAAACTTGCAGAAGGTAACAAAGGAGATGGTTTTCATGAACTGGAGGTGGGGAAAGATTTCCTAAAAAGGGAACAGAAAGCACTAACAATAAAGGAAAAGAGCAACAAATTGAATTACGTTGTAATTCAGAGTTCTGTTCAACCAGAAGACTGGAAGAGAGTGAAACAGCAAACCATAGCATGGGAAAGGGTACTTGCAATCCAAGTAATCAGCAAAAGATTTGTATCCAGAATAAATAAAGAAATACCACTAATCACTTGCAGATACATAATGCAATAGAAAACAGGGTCCTGGAGCCAGACTGTCTAGAGTGACCGCACTGTGTGACTTTGGACACATTATTTAGTGCATCTCTGCCTTCGTTTCCTCTTCACAAAATGGAAGTAACAGTATACCCACCTCCTGTGCTTGTTGTGAGAGTTCAATTAATCAATGTAGATAAAACACTTTGATTAGAGTTTTGTACATTAAAAGGGCCCAACACAATTAGCAGTTATGATGTGTCTGCTACATCCTCAAAGAAAGGACAAAGCTTGAGGCCGAGAATTTATTACGCAGTGTTCTTTCCTCACCATAGTGGTGTTGATGTACCTGATAATAGGTCATCACATTTCCTATTACACAGAAACCCTGTGTGTGCGGATCTACTGGACTTGTAACACCTATCAGTACAGCCCACCCCTGCTGTAGCCATTGAGAGGCATTCCAGCTGCACCACCAAGTACCTGCAAGGATCTGGGCTGTATTCTCTTTTACCTCATAACTGTGACACCTTTATAAATACCCTAAAGTAAAATCAGAGGATTCATTGCATAATTGTGCAATTCACCACTTCTACCACTGTTGTGTTTGGGCAGTTTTCCTACAGATATATACGAAGTACAGGAGAACATTTAGGCTTAACGTTACCTTGTTATGAGCTTGCATCTGTAGAGGTGTTCCCCTGTCTTAAAGGAAATGCTTTCTCCAACTTTATCATTTCCCTGTGGGTGGGCCTGTGAGTCACTGTTCTCCCCTCTGGGTGGCAGAGACTCAAGTTCAGGGCACCTCCTGCCAGGGAAGCATCTTCCTTGGCTGTGGTCCACCAGGCAGTTTCCTCCAAGCTCTGCCCAGCTCAGCTGGATTTCACTGGCATCACTTCAGTAGCAGAAGAGCTGGCAAAGCCAGCACATCTCTGGAGCTGTCCTAACTAATCCCTCTTCACTCGATGGGACGTGGCCAGGGTACACGTAGGAAGTGGCCATTAACAAGCAGACTGACATCTCTAAAAGTGGGGTTGTGACTCACGTGTGTAAGATTCACCAGAGATGCTTGTTAAAAATGCAGATTTCTGGGTCTCGCACTGGAACCTCTGAATCACCGCCTGGGAGTATGACTTACAGGTTTGTATTTTTAAAAAGTTTTCTAGGTCAGCCTGAAATTCAAGAGCTATAGAAATGTATGTTTCTGAGTCCCACAGAATCTGATTCTAGAGTTAAAAGAAATCTGTGTCCAACAATTTGAATAAGAATAGCTTGTGAACATGAAGGCCTGTTGAATCGATGTAAGGATTATTCAAGGAAGAGGGGACATGTAACACAGGCGGCCGAGTACTTGCAACACAACGAACACTCAACATGTGGTTTTCCTAGAGCTAAGGGTGTATTTTGTTTCCCTCTAAGAGGCGAATTATTCAAAAGATAGATTTATTTCATCTTTATCAATTCTACCAATGCATAAAAATATAACTAGTTTCTGTATGTTGGGCGTTCTGTTTGAAGATCTGGGTGCTCTTCTGTCTAGGGAATGTATTGGTCAACCTATAGATTCCAGTAATTCTGCACTTAATCTGAACTCTCAGCTGGAGGTTCTTTTAAGCTTATGAATTAACAAGTCTGCTTTGGTCATACTTGGTACCATCATTCACCACTACCAGTAAGGTGGTGTTAGAGGATAGAACCTCAAGTACATAGAATTGCCTGAGGGTCTTGTAAAAAGGCAGTGTCTGATTCAGTGGGTATGGGGTGAGGCCTGAGGTTCTGCTTTCTAACAAGTTGTCTGGTGATGCTGATGAGGCTGGTCCTTGGGCCATTGAGTAGCTACCTTGCTTGTTAAAGAAGCCCTGTCTTATTTTTGGCCTCCAGAGAAGCTTTCCTGAGATTCTGTGGTTCCCAGGTGTCTCTGAGGTGGTCTGAGGGCGGAGTCAGGTGAAGAGCCCACATGGGAACCCGCTGTTGGACTTTGCTCCCAGCAGCCTCTGATGTGAGTGTTGTGTTGGCTGCCCTGCTGGTGAATCTTAAAGAACTTTGTTTTGTACCTGATTCAGGTCTCAGCTATGAGTCTCTTCAACCAGTTAGTTCTTTCTCTGGGAACTAGAGTTTGAGATTCTGGCCTGTCTGTCCCCACCATCTCCTGACCTGACCTGTGAGGATGATCATGACCATCTTTACATGTCTGCTAAGCCTTCAGTGATTCAGTGGTGTCTGACTCCCACGGTGGTCGTTTCTCTTTATTTTCCAATTCTTGCCTCAGCTCTCAGACCCACTGAGCTTTCTCTTCCTCACTCCTTTGGGCAGGAGTCTCACCAGGCGCTGCTGGCCTTCCTCTACCTCCCAGGCACCCAGCCTGCTCAGCAGGGATCCAGCCCTGTTCACTTATCAAGAGCCAAATATCTACACTCCAACATGTGCCCACATCCCTTTCAAGAACTCCTTGCATTTTTTCTGCTTCCATAAGCTAGGAGTAAAAGAGATTACTCATCTTCTCTTACTCTCATCTTCGTCAGGACTGGGATCGCCCTCAATAACCCCCTGAACTTCATCTTCTGCGAGTGACAGTTCTGAGGAATGCCACAGGGTGTTGCTTTTTGTTTTTACTTGAAGGGCCTTAGTGAATGATGGCTCTCATTTTCTTATTCAGCAGTTTGTTCATCTCTGTATACTTTCTAGAGACAAACTGTTCTCAGTAGTTGAGGTTGCAAATAAGCTTTCTCTAATAAAATATAAGTGACTTTTAACAAATGGGTTATTAGAGTTGTCAATATGTCAAAGGTATACCTTCTTTAATTTTTCATATTTCAAAATTCTTTCTTTTATTTTTTAAACAGTTTAATTCCAATTTGGTCTCCACAATTTGGGTTGATTAAATTTAAGTCCTTAACCATTCATTCAGGGACTGTATAATTTCTGTGGCACCAGACACAAACTATATCAATAATTCCCAAATGCAACTCTGAGCTTTAAACTGGGGAACTCAACACACAAACACACACACACACACACACACACACACACACACACACACCCCACCCAACTCAGGAATCCACCTTCCTCTCTCTCCTCCTTCTCCTCTCAGAAGATTTTGATTTAGTTTTAAAAAGCTCACCAGGTAATTCTGACCATCATCCTGTTTGGAAACTATTTAGATGGCTTCTTGTATCTATCTATCTATCTATCTATCTATCTATCTATCTATCTATCTATCTACCTATCTATCCATCTGTCCTATTTATCCTGCTCTCTTTATTCCAGAAAAGATTTAAGTTATTGACTGAATTAAATACAGCAACTTAGGAAACCAAATCTCTAAGAAAATAAACAAAAATATCAATAGTGTTTTCGTCTTTACCTTCTTTCTAGTTTTATGTTTTCCAAATTTTCTTGACATGTGTTATTATAATAATAACAACTTTTAAAGATTGAAACTTTATGGATTAAAAAAGTTGATCCATACCTTGTTAGCGTTACCCTGTCTCTGCACTATTTTGTACTTGGGGAGTTATCAGTTAACCAAATATTTTTATTTTTAGGACTTTCCATTCCCCTAGAAGACTAAACAAGAAAACTTTTAAGGCTACAATTTTACAGAATACTGGTAAGATGCAAGTCCTTTAAGTTCCAAGTCTCTTTCCACTAGGGTCCCACAACACTCCCCTGAGAGATGGCGCCCATTATACTAAGCCAGCAATGTTAAGTATAAAATATACACAGGATTTCCTTCAAATGGAATTTGAAATTGGAATTTGCATAGTAGAATCAGAGTAAATCTGAGATAGTAACTACACTTACCATGGTTACCATTTCATAATGTATATAGTTGTTGAATCGCTATGTTGCACACCTGAAATTAATAAAATACTGTATATCAACTATACTTCAATAAGAAAAATTTTAAAAAAGAATCTGAGTTGGAAGAACCATTCAACATCCCTGTTCAATCAGAAGTCACACCAGAGGACACAATGTGTTTACTTGCAGTGGGCTGGTTTCCTCTAATGGTGAAAGGTGTTCATACCACTTCAGTTTTTAAAAGTGTTCAGTCTCAGGATCCTGGTTTATAAATTATTTTACACCATGGGTTGCTTTAACTATGATTATTACAATCTATGCTTTGTGGCAATATCATGTAATATCAATGCTAAAAATATTGTCATTATTTTAATAATCAAAGCAACAGTGTGTCTAAGGCAGGTGAAGCTCATTACTTCCCAAATTTCTTTTTGACTCACTGTTTCACATGAAACTTATCTGATTTACAATACTTCTATTGTTACGCAAGCTTACAGAAATGCATGTAATTTTTGTAGTTATAAGACAGCCCTTATCATGCAAAACAGCATTATAAGCCAGTATGATTAAATTTCCAGGAATGGCAAATTGCCACTTTGTGCTTATAGCCTTTAGTGACAAAACAAAGAGAGGATTTGGACAGTTTACTACCAGATCCAGGACTGAGAACAATTTATGCCTAGAAAAGTTTGTCTTTTTGATGCAAGTAGCTCTTAAGAAACTCAACGAGCTCAGCTAGGTTTCTAAATCATCCTTTGGTGTCTCAAAAAGAAAGTATGTATAATTATACATTTTTCTTTAAAAAACCTGCTTTTAAACCATATTTAAAGAGAGTTTGTGTGTGCCGATTACTTGCATTTGGATCCCTCAACAACTATCTGAGGTAGACTGGGAAGGTATTATTTTCTTGCCCTTTTTCACAGTCAAGGAGAGAGCACACAGCCAGACAGTCCCAGAAGTGGGACAAGAATCACACTTATCCCACCTTTGGGAAGCTTTAGACTCAATAGTCACTTCTCAGCTCTGCATTTTTATTCGGATGCCCCACCCACAGGCTCTCAGATGCAGCTTATCCCAAACTGCTCCTTCTATGGGATTGAGTTTCTGGCCATCACAAATCTCATCAGATGAGAAATCTGGGAGGCGTCCTGAACCTTCTTCCACCTCTGTCCATGCGCACCATCCGCATTTGCCTGCCCCTCCTCCACATCCTGTTCCTCCCTTGTTTCACTCTCCTGGAGCTGTCAGAACAAAGTACCCCAGACTGGGAGGCTTGGACATCAGAAATTTACTTCACAACTCTAGAGGCTGGAAGTCCAAGACCCAGCTGTCAGCAGCGCTGGTTCCTTCTGAGGCCTCTCTCCTGGGCTTGGCCATCTTCTCCCCATGTCCCCCAGGGTCGTTCCTCTGTCTGTGGGTGTCCTAATCTATTCGTACAAGGACAACAGACATGTTGGGTCAGGACCCACCCGAGTGACCTTGTTTTAACTACCTTTCCAAAGACCCATCTACAAAGAGTTACATGCTGGGGTAGTGGGGGCCAGGACTTTTATAAGAAATTTAGGGGATCACAGTTCAGTCTGTAACAACTGTGTTATATTTCTGACCTGGTTGAGGGCTACGTCCCTTCTGCCTTTCACTTTGCAGCACGTTCCCACCTGGATACTCCGCTCCATTCACTGTCCACAGGGATCTTTCTAATATACAAGTCTGATGTGCACATTCCCTTGCTTCTAACCCTTGCTTCAAGCCCATGTTCTTTCACAGGATGAAGGAAGCACCCTTGGGCCCGGCCCGGCCTCTCTCACCTACTTCCTTTATCTCTATACTTGTCTGATGCTTGACCACCACTGATGCTAAAAAGCTTTGTGACCGGGCCATGCTGTTTCCTGCCTCTGTGCCTTTGCTCATGTTTTTGTCCTCACTCCAAGATCTTTGTCTTCTGCTTCCTTGTTTTTTCTTCCTCCCTTTGCCCACGTCTTCCTCATTCTTCAAAACTGATAGCAAATGGGAGCGGTTCCCGGTTCCTCCAGGCGATGATATCTCTGGATCCCAGGACAGCCTGTTTGCCTAAGTGCATCTCGGTACATTATGAGTGGCTGATACAGGCAGATGAATATCATTTACTGTTGGGACAGTTTGTTAAGGAAATGACCTTAGGAACTCACTGTCCCAATAAACTGTCCCTTGTACTTTGGAGCGTGCCCTAGACCAGGTGGCCTGAAGGAGCCCCTGGGCAGGTGAGATTTCAGTTTTACAAAGATGACCCAGTTTCTTCCCATTTATGGCTGGCTATATATATTTCTATGTTTATATACATTTTCACTTAGCTTCATAGCTGTGGGCTGGTACTAATTTATGGAGAATTCATTTATGTTTCCTTTTTCTGACCCTTTCCATTTCTACATCCCAGCTGATGGCAGGCCCCACGTGTAGATTCAGGGCGATGTGAAATAGGGCGATCACTGTGACTCCAGTGCTCTGGGTTCTTTGGTCTGTGAATCACGCCCAATACACCTGGTCTATGTTCAGTCAAAGAAGTGGCCTGCTTTCATGGTTTAGCCAACTCCAACCTCATGTGGCAGCTGCTTTAACCCTGTCTAACCTTTCAGATAATACCGTGTAAGCACTTCCACACCAGCAACTTAACTGAAAACTTTACCCTCACTCCAGAGAGTGATTTCTATTAACAATTTTATTTCTAAACCCCACCACCGCCTGCGTGAAGCTGTGTCAGGAACCCATCCCCCAACCTCATATTATGGTCAAATGGAATGTTTGTGTTTCTCTTTCTTGGTCTAGAAACTGCCCTTACAGTTTATGCCCAGACAATGTCTTATTCATCTTTGTATAGTTAGGACCCAGAGCCGGACACATAGTAATACTCCCAAAATATCTCTAGAAAATAAAGTTAAAACAATCAGATCTATGGGAAGACCTGGCAGGGACATCCCAAGCAAAGATTTGGAAATATTTGCAGTGAGAGGCTGTTGTTAATGCAGGTGGGGATTTGGAGGTGAAGGTACAGATGAGACAAGATTAGTTTTGAGTTGGTCACTGTTGAAGTTGGGTAATGGGACTGCTTATAGCAGTGTGCTTTTAAATAGATTTGAAATTTTCCCTAATAAAAAATAAAAAATAAAAAGCCCCATTTGTTTACAAATGGACATGAGAAAGAAGTGCTAGTGTTAGAATGAAGCTGTTCTGGAAAGCTTATTGTTTGCATTTTTTCACAATGGCCCTTAGCTGAGGAATAATGGCAGTGGCTTCCATCTTTTCTGTGGAGAAGCCCAGAAGATGTCACTGCAGTGGCTTGTCAGTCCTCAAGATGTTGTGCCAGTTTCCGAAGATAAAACCTTCATTTACGGCAGAGGGAACAGTTGAGGAATAAAATGATTATTGTTACGTTATTCTTTGGCTCAGTGTTCAATAACAGATTCATCTTTCATGATGGCATGAGTGAGGGATTTTAGAAACTGGTGGGATTGTCTGAAATGTCAGATCTAGAAATTTCCACTGCAGGAGGATTTCATGAGATTCGGTACTGAGATAGCCATTAAAAGTTATAAAAGAGAAAACCATATAGAAATGAAAAAATAGGCTTGATATCTTTACTTGAATGAGGAATGAAAATAAGTACACAATGTATACTGTTTGGGATGAGGGACACGATGATGGCATACAAAAGTTACAGTGTTGGTACGCAATGCTACATCATGGATGGGCCTTGAAAACATCAGAGCCCAGGAATGACACCAATCACAAAAAACCACACCGCATAATTCCATTTATATGAAATGTCCAGAACAGGCAAATCCTTAAGACAGAAAGTAGATTAGTGATTGACTAGGGCCAGGCTGAAAGGGTAGTGGAGAGTGACGGCTAATGGGTACACAGTTTCCTTTGGGGCAATGAAAATGGTCTAAAATTGTGGCGATGTTTGCACGGTTGTGTAAATACATGAAAAACTACTGAGTCATACACTTTAAATGACTGAAGTTTATGGTGTGTAAATTAACTACCCATAAAGCTATTAAAAATTGTTGGGGTTTTGGGATAAAAGGATTTTTTCTTCTATTATCTTATTACATCATGATGTAACTTATGACATTATCTTTTCTGTAAACAATGCATCATTTATTTTCATTCAATGTAAACCTCCAGCAAAAAACACACATCACATTCACCAATGATAATGAATTTTTATTAAAAGAAAATCACAGAGAATGTTTCTGATAAAATTCAAAATTGAAGACTCTGTGTAATTTAGGGACAGTTTTGGGTGTTGGAGACGCATCAAGGAACAAAAACCTGGACAGATTTCTGTTCTAATGGAGATGACATTCTCATGGAAGAAGACAGGCGATAAACATAAACACAACACACATTTCAATTATGTAGCATGAAATGCAAATAAAAAGAAAATGTAGAGCAGAGTTGGGAGGATCAGCAATGCTGGGGAGATGTCAAACAGCTGTTGGTATTATATTGGGTAGACATCTAGGAGATGACAGTTGAGGCAAAATCATACTGTGACCTCAAACCTTCTGAGAAGTCAATTCCCGAAATAGATGAGAAGGTGGTTCCTAAAATTAGAAGAGTTGGTATTTCTTTACTTGGTGAATAAGCATCTTTTTGCCCTGACAAGATTTAGAATTAAGGGTAAGAAAATTCAAAAGAAACAAAATCAAAGTATTGACATTTTTAAAATTAAAATCTGTGCATATTTATTATTTTAGGCATTGGTGTTGACTAAGATGAGTTGGTCTACCAGAGAAACAAGTCAGCCTTGCAGTTCCCATTGGTTTGGAATCATAGTCCATTTATGTCCGAGTTAGAACATTTATATGAATTTAATGGTCACAGGATTTTAACTTTAGTTCATTAGGTTTAAAAGAATCATAAAATTTTGTCAGTTAGTTGGAGCGCTTAGAAAAGATGGGACAAATTTTTATGGACTATTTTAAGATGTTTAACTTCATTTGTAAATGGGAACAAATAATAATCAAGAGCCCTTTAAAAGTGATCATTAAAATTTACTAGCATTATAAATAGAAAAATAAGATTTCTAAGCTGAACTTCAGTGTAAGGAAGAAGTGATTCTGTGAATGCGTAACTTCAATAAACTGAATATTATCTATTTATGTATGTAAATGTTTTCATTTATAGTGACAGGTATAAAACTTGATATGTAAAGGAAACTTGAAAAAGTAAGGCATTCCCGCTTTTCTAAGCTGTAAAAAAGGGTTTTGCCAGTTTTTTAATTCCAAGTAACTTGATAATGTTTGCTGTAGTGATGACAAAGAGATGAAGTCTTCTAGATGAGAGCCTTAAAGAAAAAATGGCACACTTACAAAATAAAATGAAAAAATTCATGATGCATTAATTTTCTAGGATTTTCTTTTTCCCACTATTAGAAAGAATCTACTCCAGTGGAATGCTGAAAGGTGGGTTTTTTAAATGGCTCTGCTGACCGCTCCAACCAAGAGTATTACTATTTCCCAAAGTAAAACTGAGTAGTTTGCTCTGGAGATGGAAATCACCCAGACAAGATAGTTAATAAGCAGCAGTTTCTCACAAGGGCCAGTCTAGCTGGCAGTGCCAGTGTGGCCATCAGCAGCGACAAGAGGATTTCCTTAAGGATTGGCTCACCATTCCTTAGAGCAGTGCCTGGAAGGCCCATTGGCCTTACATAAACATCTCCTTTTCAACACAATGGACAACTTGTTCTATTTACTGGGACACCTTCCCATGCTTTGGAAATCTTTAAGATGGAGAGAATTGTTATGAAAAAAAGATGTATTTATTCTTCCCCAAACAGCAAAAGACAAAACATCCTTGCTGCAAAGTCACTTGTCATTGCTGTCTATTATTTTTCCTGAAGCAAAGAGAAATAAAACAAATGATTACACACCACATTTAAGCTTGTCTTATTTAACTGAGAATTCAACCTATGACTATCACAGAAATACGTATATATTCAAAATATAGTTCCATGGGTGGTTAGAATTCTCAAAATGTTGTATTTTCAGTGTATACATGTAGCATCTCTATCACATATTATCAAATAGCAGACATGAAAATGAGTTCACTGCTTAATAAATCTGAATGTATGATATGATAAATATGATATATTACATAGCATTAAAAATCCCAGCATTTTAGACTGAGAAGGAAAATTAGAGATCACTTATGTCAGTTGGTTATTTTGACAAATGAGAAAACTAGGTTTCTAATTCTTTAACTCAAAATCTGGTAATTAGAGTAACTACTTCTCAGGCTTTTGGTGAGGATGATGTGGAATAATGCACATGGAGTACTGAGCACAAAGCCTGGCACACGGCAAGGGCTCTGTAAGGATCAGGCCACATTCATGACGAGGTGTGACTCCATCTGCTGACTAATTGTTGACATTGTAGTAGAAAAGATAATGCGATTATTTGAACAAAGGAAAGCATAAAACCTAATGTGTTTGGCAAGACTATTATATGTCTTATAGCTACATAGCTCACAGCTACATAGATTTCTGTAGGTAAAATTGCAGTATTTCCAGAATCTCTCGCCTGGCCTTAGTGCATCTCCGTATCAGTAGGTATTTCCAGCAGGTGGAGAGAAGTAGTACATCTCCGTATCGATAGGTGATTATAAGGGTGGGGGAAGCAAAGGTATATCTGGACCAGAGAGGTTTGGTGGGGTCCTTTTTTGCATCTGGGTTGCGAGAGACACGGGTGAGCAGTAGTGGACGGCTGCTTGTAGGCAATAAACGGGTTTCTCCAACTTTATTTCTCCATTTGACTAATTTCAGCTTCAAAGGTAATTTGTCCTGGCTGAACTCATTTTCCCTCTGGAGTTATAGTTTCTTATGAGGCTCTACTCTTAGTTTAACACCCAAAACTGAAAAGGGAAGGAGGAAGAAGAGAAAAAGGAAGAGAAGGGGAGGATGGGGAGGAAGAGGAGAAATCTTTCACATATAGACATTTATCTAAAGTGGGCACAGGGGCCTCTCTGAAGGGCTCTGTCCCTCTCTGATAACGTATCCTGAGATCAGGGCTCACTTTTGAGATTCCCTGTGTTTTCCCCCCATCTCCTTCTGAACCCACCATGAATTCCAAAGATGTACCCAGCATAATATATAAGTATTTGAAATTCATGTAGCTGATAGAGGCAAGTAGTACTCCACTCCCAGCATGAGTTTTCTAAATGGTGATGCCAATCTATTGCTAATAATTAATAATAATACAGTATTTTGTTCATTGATTTTATATCTGAACACTATTTTCTCCTCAGTAATATTGTTAGAATAAAAAATACTGTAACAGTGAAGCAAAACTGAAGGAACAAAACAGCAGCAGACTTACAGACTCCAAGAAGAGACCAGAGGTTACCAAAGGGGAGGGGTGGGGAGGGAGGGAGAAGGGGATTGAGGGGTATTATGATTGGCACATATGGTGTGGGGGGGATCATGGGGAAGACAGTGTAGCACAGAGAAGGCAAATAGTGACTCTGTGGCATCTTACTGCACTGATGGGCAGTGGCTGCAATGGAGCATGGGTGGAGACATGATAAAATGGGTGAATGTAGCAACTATATTGCTTTCGTGTGAAACCTTCGTGAGAGTGTATATCAATAATACCTTAATGAAAAAAAAGTATAAAAGAAAAAGAGAAATACTGGATTTGAGTAGCATTGTTGTGGTAGGTGGAAATATGTCTCCCAAAGATGTCCTGGCTTTTCAGGGTGGGCCTGATGGAATCACAAGGATCCTTATAAGAGGGAGGCAGGAGGGTCAGAGTTATGAGAATCGACACTGTATGCTGGAAGCAGAGGATGACTGATGCAATTGCTAGAAGGCAAAGAATTGCATGAGGCAAAGAATGCAGACAGCCCAAAAGCTGGAAAAGAAACAAATTCTCCCCTAGAATCTGCAGAAGGAACACAGTCCTACTGACAGCTTTGTTTACCTCAGTCAGACCCATTTTGGACTTCCATCCTCCAAAACTCTGAAGATGCTGTATTTGTGTTGTCCTTCAAGTTTCTGGTAATTTGCTGCAGCAGCAATAGGATTGTCTTTTTTTTTTTTTTTTGAGAGGGTATCTCTCATATTTATTGATCAAATGGTTGTTAACAACAATAAAATTCTGTATAGGGGAGTCAATGCTCAATGCACAATCATTAATCCACCCCAAGCCTAATTCTCGTCAGTCTCCAATCTTCTGAAGCATAACGAACAAGTTCTTACATGGTGAACGAATTCTTACATAGTGAATAAGTTCTTACATGGTGAACAGTGCAAGGGCATTCATCACAGAAACTTTCGTTTTTGATCACACATTATGAACTATAAACAATCAGGTCAAATATGAATATTCATTTGATTTTTATACTTGATTTATATGTGGATCCCACATTTCTCCCTTTATTATTATTATTATTATTATTATTATTAGGGGTTGTCTTTTTTAATGAATACAATAATACATATATATACATATGTATAATACATGAATACAATACATAATACAATTGTCATTCTGGATTATGTTGCAAACTTTTGCTAAAGCATGCATTAATTCTCATTACTCATCCACTACTGTGTAGTGACCTTATGAATTAGAAAAGGACTTTTTTTAATGGAAGCGCTAGCGCTTTTATTACATATTTGTGGAAGTATGAGGAATTGTTTAATTCCATTTTCATAGTTTCATATTTTCTTGAAAGAGAGAGAAGTGTATTTGTAACATAACAGCTTCAATTGGATATGGAAGGGGTCTTGCTATCAAAGTCTTTGATTAACTGTGTATTTGATTGGCATATTTTCATTAATGAAAATTATGTGTTATAGACTGAATGTTTTCCTCCAAAATTCATATGTTGAAATCCTAACCCCCAATGTGATGTATTTAGGAGGTGGGGCCTGTTGGAAATTTAGGCCATGAGAGTGGAGCCCAGATGAATGGATTAGTGTCTTTATAAGAAGAGACATGAAAGCTTGCTCTAGCACTCTGCTCTCTGCCTTGTGAGGATATAGTGAGAAGCCAGCCATCTGCAAGCCAGGAAGCAGATTTTCACCAGATAACAGATCTGCCAGCACCCTGATCTCAGACTCTAGACCTCAGAACTGTGAGAAATAAATTTCTGATGCTTAAACCACATAGTCTATGGCAATTGATTAGAGCAGCACGAATGGACTGAGACATCATGCATTACTCAGATTTTGCAGAACGAACACAGAGGAGTAGTACTTCCTCTCACTGATGACATATTACTTCTCTGAATTACAGCAAAGTTTCATTGGCTTTGATGCCTGCGGTTAGTATTAGTAAAAAATCTATCACTGTATGCATATGATAGTTGCCTTTAAAGGACATATGAAAATTAATCATCATTATCATACTCTAATCAATGTCATGAAATCATATTATGATTAACAGATTGACTGTACATGGACTAGGATAGGGCAGCTGTGAGCTCATAAGACCCCTTGGTAAGCAGTACGAAATGGCACTTTCTCTGGTGGATGCATCCCCGAGGGGACAGGCTGGGATAGGCCAGGGGAGCATGGGCTAGATTTGAGCAGTTACCTCTTGGGCAAAGCATAACCGGCACATCCATCTGCAGAAGCCTTGGGAAGGAGCCTTAAAAGTCTTTCAAGAAAGGCAATCATACTATGGTGGGAAAATGGTAGCCTTGACATTATACAAATGCAGGTTGAATCCTTTCTCCATCACTTATTAATAATGTGGTCTGAGGAGGTTCGTTAAGTTCCCTGAAGCTACGTTGCCCATCTGTAAATTAAAGACAATAATATGTATCTTGAATAAATTGTCAGAATTAGGGAGAAAATATGCAGAGGACCTGGCCCACGCTAGAAGGTAGTCATGATCACCTAGTGTAACGTTCTCATTTTATAAAGGAGGAAATGGAGAGCTCGAAAGGGCTGGGCCTCCTATTCACATGTTTCCTCTGTTTGACCTTCAGCCATTATCAAGCCTGACTTCATTTTTCTAAGTGTGGGGAAAAATATAACCATTTCAATGGGCTCTGTGTATGAGATTTTACTTTCTTACCATTTATATATTTACAGCACATTCTGGTGACTTCGATAATCTGAGACTTAATTTCTAGGCAGAAATTTTTTTTATATTCAGCATATGTCATATTAACAGCAGGGAACCAGTCAAGTCTGCTATTTGGTGGGGAGGGATGAGAGCCTATGAATCAACTTGGCTACTTCCTAAGAGGGAACGGAAAGGTGTCCCCAGGATCCCATGGGGGCAGAATGCTCTTGTGACACCAGGTGAGGCTCCTAGGCCGCAGGTGGGTGGCTCAGCAGGGGAGCCTGGCTATGCACCAGCAGACAGGCGGGCTGGAGGCAGGATCTGGTGGTCACTCACGGATCTGAAGCCAGTAGAATCCAAGATGAGGACAAGTCCTCTAGGTAGTGACCTGGCCCTGGCCAGCAGAGAGAACACTTCATCTGTTCCTCCAGCTTCAGACTGCCCTGGGAAGGCGGTAGGGCAGGCAGCAGCAGGGAGGACAGGAGCCCAAAGAGCCCAGCCAGTGCACCCCCAGAACCAGCAGGAGGCCAGGGGACCCTTCCCAGAAGTCAAGCGTATGCGTGTGCATGCCTTCCTCTCCCATAACCCTAGAACTGCCTTCCGGAGAGAGGTTATCTGAGGAACCTGACACTTTATCTTAGAGCAGCTTAACATTACCTGGAAGGAGGGCATAAATGATCAAGTTGGGTTACACTTCAATTGGACTGTGTCTTTATTATTATTTTTTCTTTACTCATGAAATGACCAGATTAACTGTAGTCAAAATAAAGGAGCTTACATTTTCTCTGGACATTTCAGTGATCACGCAAGTGAATTGTGCGATCCAGACATTTAATCGCCTTTCTTCCCACTGCCCCCCCAACTCCTAACACAACTCACTAAAGTCCACATAGGGATCTCTCCCACAGTCACCCTGAGAATGTCTTTCAGACTGAACCTGATTATCTCCAGTAACATTACACTGCTACCTGAGGGGTAATGGTTTGAAGATTTTAAGGTGTTATAAACACTTCTCGAACTCAAAAACTTTGGACTCTGTCACTGGAAAAATGCACACACATACAAAAGCCTGCACTTTGACTCCCTGGGACGCATTCATTTTGATCCAGGTACCATCCTGATAAGGGAATTCTGCTGTTAGAAGCAACAGCCAGCACAGTGGCCCTGCATGGTGGTCTGCTGTATCTGAAGGCAGTGATCAGGTTGAAGGCTATGGCTGGGCTCACGTTTTTAGTAGCTCCAGCACTGACATTTCCACTTGTTTTCAAGACAGGGCACTGCAGTCTGTCACCATCTTTTGGATCCATCTTCTGTCACATTAACTATCCTTTCTAGCCATGTGTCATCTGCATATTTGATGAGTGACATTGGTCTACCAAATAGTGCTGAAGCTATGTCTGGGATAGAGATAGAGGGCTGGGACAGATAGCGCCAGCAGGGAATCACAAGCAATTAGAGTAGAAGAGATGCCATGGAAATTTCCTGAAGCTCTGCATTAAGCAAAGGCAGACTGAGTCCAAATCAGGTATCATTTTAGATGGAGCTAATTTGGGGGATTAGATAACTTACTTGGCATGGAGACAGGAGATCTGAGAGAGGATTAACCCAAGCTGGCATCATAGGAAAATGAATTAATAGAGTTGTGTACTCTACAAGTGAGCTTTTTCCAGAGAAATAGAACCAATAGGTTGTGTGTGTGTGTGTGATGTATACAAAGACAGAGAGAGTGAGAAAGAGAGACAGAAAGAGAGACAGAAATGGAGAAGGAAAGAGAGAGATAGAATTTTTTTATTCAAGAATTGGTTTGCATAATGAACCAATGGTAGAGACTTGCAAGTTCAAACTCTGCAGGATAGGCGGGCCTTCTGGAGATCCGGGGAAGAGCTGCAGTTTGAGTCCAGTGGCAGTTTGCTTGCAGAATTCCAAATCCCTTAGGGGAGAACAGGCTTTTTATACAGGCCTTCAACTGATGGGATGAGGCACACCCCACGGTGGAGGGCAATCTGCTTTACTCACAGTCTTCTGACTTAATCATTAGTTCCATCCAAGAAAAAAATTTCATCCAAAAACCTTCACAGAAACATCTAAAATAGACCAAATATCGGGGCACTATGGCCTAGCCAAGTCACCATATATAATTAATCATCACAGTTTCACTTAGGAAAACCCAGCACAAAATAGCTGGGCTTATCTATGTGTTATTAGAGCAACATTCTAATTCCAGTGGGTATTCACATGCTTCCAAGCCCTCCTGGTAATGTCATCCCATGTACCTCCCTCTCATTAATGACTCATCCTGGAATGCCCTTCTCTAACCCTACTTCACCACTGGAAAAAGTCTACTCATCTTCCAAAGTTCAGATCAACTGTCAACTCTGTGATACTCTTTAATATCACACCACATCCCTATGAATTAATTCCTTCTTTGGTCCTTTTCGCGCGTACTATTATATCATCAGTCACATTGCCTTGCAATTGCTTGCCCACCAAGCAGCAGATTAGCAACGTGGTTACAAGTATAAACTCCAGTCCTCAACTTCCCTGATTGAATTTCTAATCTCAGCAAGCTCCCACCCTCTCTATGCTTTAGTTTCTTCGTCTTTAAAATGGGACTAAAGTATTATGGACAATATGAATTTGTAGTGAGGACTTAACATGTAAAACTCTTAGAACAGTGTCTAGTATGTAGTAACCACTTAAAAAAAGAGGTGGGTACTTTCACTCATTGTCATTGTTGCTGAGTCCTGTGTCATGTGTAAAGATTAGGTGTTTCTGGAGGGCAGGACATTATGTTATGCCTCTTTGCAACCCCCAGTATTGTCTGGAATAGAGCAGGGTTGTGTAGGCATTTATTGGAGTGTTCAGTACCTTATATTTGCAGAGAGCTCTAATTGTAGATGCATATTACATTGATACAAAAGCTGGCAGCATTGCCACACATATAAACTTCTTTACAACCTCATGAGATTGTTACTATCCCCATTTTATGGATGAAGAAGTAGACAGTAAGTGATCCATCCACTGTCATGCACAGCTGGCAAGTGACAGAATCTCCAACTCCACCCCAGTGAAAGAGAAGGACAGAGACGCCAGAAATCTGGGAACATTTCCTTTTCTGGCCCCGGGACCACCCTCCCTCCTTCTGCTTCCTCTTCTTACTGCCAAGAACTGGACATTCCGGCCTGCAGGCCTGCAAAAACCCGGTGTCTCCATTCGCACTACAAAACTGACTTAGGAAAAGGTGTGAGCAGGAGAAGGTGATTAATACAAGATATCCTCAGCTGTGACTGTGGCCTCTTCTATTTTGGTCTGAATCTCTGGGAGGGGAATTTGACTGATTGCCACCACAACCAAGTTTGCAGCATGGGCCGAGGCGCTGGCCACGCAGATCCAAAACGACTCCTCGTACTGTTCTTCCACCACCACGAAGCGAAAGAGCTTCTCCTGGAAGTTGGCGATTCGTTCTGTGAGGTCGTGAAATTTCACCGCGGCCATGAAGCTGGCTATGGCCAGTGCCACGACTCCGCCTGAAACCCCAAAACGTCACTCTCATTCACAGCTCCTTTTTGCAGATGTAATAACTCTACGCGAGGAGGCATTTCTGTGGCACAGGCAACAAACTGGCTTTGGATTTTTAAAATTATTAGGGAACATGAATATGAATTACCTTTTAAAAGCAGCAAATAACTTACACAGTAGGTTAAGGGCAAGAGATGTGGGAGAGAGAGAAGCTTCCTATCAGATTGACTTTGAATCTTGACCTCTCTAATATCCTCCCTTATTCAAGCCAGGGTATCTGCGTTTGGATAAATTCAATCTCTAGATATTTTAGCATTTAGATGTAGTTAAGGCTATGTGGGAAGGGATAAGAACACCTTAGTGTAGGGATTGGGGTTTCAGTGGAGGGCTAGACTGTTCTCTCCTCTTTAATGATCCTTTTTCCTTGTTTGGAATGAGAAAAGATGGAAAAAGTAGAGAAGGATTCCAAACTGCATATGCTTCCCTACCTGTTGCTCCAAACTCTAACCTTCTGGTGTTCCTTCCCATCCTCTCCCTCTCTCTCTATTTTTCTATTGCCTTGATTTTTATTAATATTTTAAAAACACATTTATTATCCTTTTGGTTTAGGTTATTACATCTTCACTGAAGAAAATTTGGACATCAGAGAAAAAAATCATAAAGGTGAAAATAGAAATTTACTTTTATCCTAAAAGCCAGGTATAAAATAAACACTTTGAGCATTTTAAGTATTATTTCTTTACACTTCTTTCTCTTTAACAAAATTGTATTATGGATCTCTTACCATTTTACACTTGATTTTTTTCCCCTTAAACATTTTCCTATGTCGTTAAATTTTCTACTACAGCACCATTCTAAACTGGTGCATGATGTTTTCCTAATGACACACAATTAAGTAATTTCTTTAAATTTAATAAAGTGTGACCTTATTTCTGTACATCTAGATTGCTTCTAAGTTTTTGGTATAAAATGCTGCAGGAAACACATTTTTATGTGCATTTTGTGCTCTTCTCCACCTATTTCCTTAGCAGAAATCCCTATTTGGAATTGTTTAATCAAAGGAAATTCATTTTTTTATCCCTTTCGATATTAAAATTTTGTGAAATTGCTTTTTAAAAATATTCTCAGCAGTAGAGCTTGAGAATTCCATCTCTCTGAGGAAGGAAATTGACACAGATAAACATTTATTTAAAAAGCAGGATTGAGCACTGTTTATATGCCAGCCGGTGAGGATTCATGAAGTAGTTTTGGTGGGGGTGAGCCATGTAGATAAGCAATTCTACAGGGTGGCCACAGTTTGCACACATAGGTAAATACACAAAAATTGATTTACTGACATTACACTACAATACATGTTTTACATGATAAAACACCATTAGCTATTTTTATACTTTATGGTCACCCTGTATAGGGCTAAGGTAGTGAGGGTTTTGCCACAATAATATCTTGGTCATTTGAGCTGGGTTTTCTAAAACGCTCTCATTACTTGAGATTTTATTATTTTTATTACCTATAATTCTTATAAGTACATAACTAAATGTGAATTAATTTCTCTGTTTCAATATGCACCCAGTCAACACACACACACCTTTTGTCTTGGTTTCGGTCTTGGAAGATAGATCACAATGGTCATAAGTGATATCATGGATTAATGAAAGACAAAGGGCTTAAATTCAACTGTACCTGGGTTGGAATCCCACTCATCACTGTGTGACTTTCGGTGTAGCTTTTAACTTCTCTGAGCTTCATACTCTTTATCAGTAAATGATCTAATAATATTGCCTCACAGGGAAGTTGTGAGGTGTAAACAAAATAAGCCATGCAAAATCCTAGGTCCCTTCTCTCTCACGGTTTGTGAGGGCTCCTCCCCACTCCCTGGAGGCTGTTCCATCTCTGCCCTCCACATCCACATCTTCACCCCCATTTCCCTGTCTCTCTCTCTTCTCCTCTCACCCTGACTTCTCTTTGCTGCTCTAAGTCCTCAGCCACTCACACATCCTAACAATTTGGCTCTTAGTTGTGACAGACACCCTGCAACTTTCAGTAAAGAGGACATTCATGCCCAGCAGGAAGGTCACAGACCCTGGGAAGTGAGGGGATGACATGGGGCATTTTGATTCCTTTACACTTTGTGCCCATCTACTTGGGACTCAGCCTGGTGATGGCGTGGACATGAATTTCTCTCCCCAGGGGCTTTCCTTACCTGCAAGGACATTCCATAGGCAGATGCCCCCGGGGCCACTGACTGCCCTGTAGGGAACCTGGACCATGTTGAGGATGGCAAAGCCCATGCTGACCAGAGACAGAGCCAAGGCCAGGAAGAGGAGCAGCAGGACCATCACGTGGAGGCCGGCGTTGAGCTCCCTCACCAGGTGTGGGAAGACTGGGGAGAGAAGACACAGCCAATATTTCAACGTCAGAGCTTGGCTCGAGTTTCTAAGTCCAAGCTTGCTTACCGTGCAGCCTTTAACAGTGGGGATCGTGGGCAGGCAGCAAGGGCTGGGTTTTCAAAAAGCACGAGACTTCCCGAGATGGAGTCATAGCCCCCAGATTTGTCACTTGTCAGCTGAATGACAATTCTCTTCTCTCTTCCTTGGAGCGGATGCAAAATCAAAATATGCCCCAGTTGGCAATTTAAGTTGCATGGACCACAAAGCCCTGGGGTTTGGTTGTGAGATGATGCACATAAGCCCTGGATGGTGTCTCTTTAGCCAAGGAGGCTGGCAAAAGTCAGTTAAAGAAGGCTGATCACAGAGCTTTCATCTGAGTCAGATTGTTGCCTCATTCACTCCAAGAGGTGTAAGAGGTCCCCTGTGTATCTGTGGAGTGTAAAAGGTTGTAGCACAGTGAAGTCTAGATCTGGCATCCAAAGACCTGAGTTCAAATCCCAGTTTTGCTGATGTGCCACAACAATAGAATAGGATCCTCTGGAACCTGCCTTCCCTATCCGTCTTACAAGGTTGTTGAGGTTATCAAATGAAGTGCATAGGAATAGTAATAGTGCCCATTTAGTGGGCATTAATGAGAAGCCAGGACCATCATTTTGGGTTCCTCATAATGACTCAGCAAGGCAGACATTATTTCCCCATGTATTATGGACTCTTCAGTCTCATGTTGCATAATACTCTATTAGAATATAAATTTTCCACATTAATGTGGCTGGATAACTTAGTGACATACTAATTTGTATTGGTTTTTTCTCTATTTGCTACCCCACACCAGCTGTAAAGATGAAATGATATAGAAAACTCCAAACACTGCCCAGCAAAGAGTCAGTTTGAAAAAATGGCAACTGTCGTCGTCGCCATTATTATTTTTACTCTCTGACTTGGGAAGAGCCATGTGCCTTCTCAGAGCCTCAGTTTCCTCACCAGTACAATGGGGTCAGTGATATGAATTGAGCATCTTCAACATTTACCGAGCACAGTCATGGGCTGGGCCTTTTACCTCTATTATTTCATTCATCCCTTGTGAGAAGATGAGGTAGAGTTTATCGAACTCCTTTCTCACAGGCTTGGAGACACATTAAGTCCCTTATCTTTGGGCAAGGTGACCCTGAGCTCTATGTAGGATTAAAATCCTTTATACCATATGGTAGATGGAGTGGAGAGTCATTGTTTTGGATACTTAGAAATGAAGAATTTAAAATGGTGAAAGCTAAAGCCCTGGGCACACCCTTTCCTCTGCAGCTACTACAAGGTTCCCCCTCAACACCTCATTTTGGGAGCTCCACCTTCCCTGCTTCATCATTTGATATCACTGACCTGCCGCTGCTAGTTAGGAGTCCAAGTTCTCTTGGCTCCACTCACTCCCCAAACCGTTTTCCCCTCTGGCCTCTTTGCTAGCTCACCTGCCTCCCTTTAAACACAGACATTGGTGGTCCCAAGCTGGAGACCTAGAATTTTTGTTCTTTTCCCTTTAAAGTGTCCTTTCCATCCGGAAGTTTCCAGACACTCCATGTTTACGTCTTTAGTTCTGATCTAACTTTCCAGCTCTGTATTTCCATTTATATTTATCTCTAGGTGGTTATCTCATTGGCACTGGAAACTTTACCCTGGAAAATGAGCTTCTTTCCAAGAGATTTTTCTTTGAGAGCCTTCCCTCTAACCTTTGCTTTTCTTCCATCTCTGTGTCCCTTAGGGTTTTTTTCTCTTTTCTTTTCAAACTCTCAGCCCCTTTTTCTTCCAAACATGGTAGCTTATGCCTCATTACCTAATTGTTTCATTATCCCCTTTCTTGCTTATGCAATCCAGCATGAATAACTAGCATTATAATCCTTACCAAACACATAAAATAGAAGATAATCACCCATGTGATTCACAAAGGTCAAAAGTTTGCTGATGCATTGAGATGATGAAAATGTAGGGAAGGAGGCTCAGTAAAACTTGCAGGGTATTAATTCATATCAAACTCCTTAGAGAGCGATTTGACAAAGTCTATCAAAGCAATTTCACTTCTAGGAAAAGCACCTCCACATGTACTCAAAGTTGTATATATTGGAAATTCATCAGAGGAGCAAAAGGTTGGAGAGCAACCAAAATATGAATCAAAGGATTGCTATAATAAATTAAGCTGCAGCCACACAATGCAATTTTCAAAAAGAATTAATCATATCCATATAATAATATGAATCCATCTCCAGAACTGATTCAATAAAAACTGAGAAATAACCCTATTAGGATGATGGGGGAGAAGGAATTTGGGGCATATGTAGTGATGTGGGGAGGGGTGGAGAAAGAATACCTAATCCTTAGCTTCCAAAGTGGGAAATGTATTGACTATATAAAAAAAATCTTAATTTGGCAAAGGTTGAATCTCATTCAGCCCCCACATTCACAGGCCATGCCTCAATCTCCAGATCTCCCAGTTAATTAAGATATTAGTATTTTTCACGTATGTCATTATTTAAAAATTCAAATCTTTTGGTTCCTTCCATGAATGATTATTATTATTTTTTAGCAATAGATCCTTCTTTAATACTCAAATTGAAAGTCAGAAATAAGACACAGAATACATGTCCCAACATGCCTTAAACAAACATGTTTTGTCACAGCATATATAAACTTCATGTAAAATAATTCATTATATAAGGGGCCTCTGTTATTTTTAATCCTGAGTGCTTTTAGGAAATATAATTACAAAGAACTCCACAACCCAACTTTGTATATATGAAGTATGACATAGTTTTTAATCCATTATAAAATGACACTATTTCATTCAGCTTCACAACCATCTTTAAGTTTAGAGTCCCTGCTCTTTATTAGCAAGGAAGCAAGAAAACCAAGCCTCTGGGAAGCCCAGTGATTTGCTCAGGGTCATAGAACCAGTAACTTTGAAGTCATATAACTAGTAACTAGTAAGTAGAACATGGCTTGTTTGACTTCAAAGCTGCGGTCCTTTCAACTCTACCACACTGACAAAATAAACTGATTTGCTTTGTGAATAATTTTGAAGCTTCTATACAAAGCATTACATTGGGAATTGTTTGTGAATGATTTTTTGAGGGGTGCCTCCACCTTTGGTCCTGTCACACAGGGTGGTCCCAGGAAAACTGTTGCTTGCTGGCCTTTCATATTTATACCCAGTTTCCAAAAGTTTTAGATGCATCTGACTTACTGGTTAAATTTATGTTTCCAGCTTGAAATCTATGGCCATGAAAGCATATGATCCATGGTGATAAATAATGGAGTGCAGAGTATGTGCCAGGCACAAACACATATTCTGTTAATCGTCGTGGCAACCTTCTGTCACTCTTACAAATGAAGAAATGAAAAGTTAAATTTCTTACCCATGGTCTCTCAAGCCAAGAAGTGCTAGCTTTACTACTTAGCTATAGGACTTCTAGTAGAAAAATCAGATACTTTGGATAAGTAAAGATTTGAAGTTTTAATGCTAGTACAGCTAGAATTAGAGAGGTCTTATATGAATTTGAATAAATACTCTCATTTTGTATACATTGGAGTCACCTCACTTGAATACCAGAAGTGATCAATCATTCTATCAGCATCTAAAGTTAGATAATTATCGAATTATTGGATAACTTGTTTGCTCTGATCCCAGCAAAACCCAGCAGTCCCTTTTGCACCAGTAAGGCAAATAAGAAAAGACAAGATTTGAAGTCAGACCTAGGTCTTGGCTGCTGATGGAATACTTGTGGGGTGGGAGGTGGACTGGGAACCAGACAGCAGGCACAATGTTGGGTACTTTTACAGAAATTACTTCATTAATTGACTTCTCTGTTTATCAGTTTCTTCATCAGCAAAACAAGCATGATAAAATCTCTCCTCTGGCATACTAAAGTTTTAAAGGAAATGCACTAGAGGGGGCAGCTTGAGACGTGAATGTGTCATATGCCCAGAACTCACTATTGTGCTTCTCCTTTCCCAGATGGCAAGCCCTTGTCTGTTCTGGCCATCCCTGTTTTCCTATTGGTGCTGGGCCCCTCAATACTCAATAGCACAGACGAATGTGCTAAATTTCTGTTCCACATTTTCCTTTCTCAACTGCTCAAACTGCTAGGTTAACTTGTTTTTCTTTCAAAAGATCTGGGTATAAAAATGGACCTTAATTATGGCTGTGATTAATACTTCTTTGGTTTTCTCCATGATTGGTTTGGGAATTGATTTTCTTGGGTGATTGATGGGAAATCTCTGTGAAGGTGAGCAGAGAGGGTCTTCTAATGAGACCCTACTGCACAGTTCACAGAGCACGTTCCAACCACCCATGTCCTCACATCTGAATATGGGCCTTGGGGTTAGGATTTTTTTTCTACAGATCAACAGGGACAGATGCAGGTAAATGCTGATTCCAGCTGGAGGATGGAGGCTCTGATACACCCTGTAGGTGCTCACACAGGTATGTTGTGCTGGCACCAGGAGCCGTAAATCTAAAGGTAGAGGGATTCACCCTGGAGCTAGAGAATGTTGTAACAGATGCAGTCTCCCTGAGCCAGACAGATCAGGAGGAACCTTGCCCCAGCTCCCGATGAGCATTTTCAAAGAGAATCATATCAAGAGCACTGTGAATGGACATTAACATACCCTCCTCTAGGAGCCCCCCATCCCCAGGGCAGGCAGAAACAAACCTTTCTTGAATATTATCCTATTCAGGGATAATATTAAAACCGCGTTATGATTCACATCATTCTGCTGTGATGCTTCAGAGAGCAGTCCATGTTAGATGAACCCAGGGAACTGTCTCCATGGGCATCCCTCAGAGAAGGAATAGGAAGGAGGGAGGAGGGAAAGGAACATTCATTGAGATCCTCCAGTGGGCAAACAGTGGTCATTTGCTTCTGGTTTCCAGCAGGAGGTTATTGACATTTCTGTGAGCTGGGATGGCAGGGGTTTCATTAGCCCCAAGTGCAAGGGCCCCTCCTTTGCCTGCTCCCCTTTGGCCCTCTCCTACTGCAATGTTGGTCTGTGCTTTAGCTGCTCCTCCAGAAACAGTGCTTGGTGACTTCCTGGATTATACTATGGTCATCATCTGCCATCTCACACCCTCTGCTTTGGGTGGCCTTGCAGCCACCGCCCCTAAAATGATATGCTGAAGTCATGACATCCAGCACTTCAGAATATGGCTTTATTTGGAAATAGGGTTTTTGCAGAGTTAAGTTAAAATAAGGTCATTGGGGGGCCCTAATCCAATACAACTGGTGTCCTTATAGAAAGGGGAAATTTGGACACCAAGACATGCACACAGGGAAGATAATGTGAAGAAATACAAGGAACACACCATGTTAGGATTAGAGTCATGCTGCTGCAAGCCAGGGAATGTCTGGGACCACCAGACGCTCCTTCTCCCATGCGCTTCAAGGGAGCATGGCCCTCTTGACATCCTGATACCAGTGGGTCAAATGGCAGAATATCGGGAATCACCTGCCTAGCCTGAGCCTGTTTATTATCAATGGATGTCTCAGAGCCTCCAGTGGATTCAGGGCAAAGGATGGAGAGATAATGGCAATTGGGGTGCTTTGTTATGGCAGCCCTGGGGCCACCCTCCCAGTAGTTTGGGTGACGGCTCCATCATTTCTGACAGCAGCTGTCTGCTCTTGATCACCACCACCTCCCCACTACGGTTTGCTGAGTTCCAGAACAGTAAGGACTACTAGGTGAACCCTCTTTGGGAAAGCTGCCAGTCATGAATTTCAGAAGGAGCAGCTTGTGGTAGAAGGTAGGAATTCTGGGGTCAGGCTACCCTGGGTGGGGGTCTGACTCAGGTACTCCTTACTCTGTGACCTTCAGCAAGTTGTTTAACCTCTCTGAACCTCAGTTTTCTCCTTCTATCTGGCAGGGTTATGCAGGATTAGTACAGCACAGGTCACCAGTCTGACATCTTGCATATGAACATTCAGTACAAATGAATTTAAAAGTACTTTATAGGTACACAGTCAAGCAATGTTTTTTGAGTGCCTAGCACAGGCTAGGCACTGTTCTGGAGGCTTGGGATCATCAATGAACAAAACAAGACCTTGCCCTCATGACACTACATTCTAAAGGGCTGGAGACAGATAATAAATAATAAACATAACAGATAAATAAATTAGTATGTAAGAGGCAACTATGGTGACATGATATATCATGCTATATAATTACCATGGGCTATTTTTATCATATTCCCTAAGCACTGTCTTGCTTATTAAAGTCTTTGGATTATTGCTGCTGTTGAATCTGTCACTCCCTTGTTGAACTTTGAAACTTCCTTTAGGAGGTTTGTTAATTTTAGTCACCTTTGGCAATTTAAAATTTTGTGCCATTCCCCTATTAAGAATTTTTTGTGTGGTTTTGAAACAATCTCAAATTTCAGAAAAATTGCAAGAACGGTACAAAGAAGTTTTTTTTTTCTTCTGAGCCATTTGAGGATAAATTTCCCCTTCATCACTTAATACTTTAGGGTCTATTTCCTCAAAAAGGCCATCCTCTTAGATAACCCCAATCATTTGGTTAGCACTGGTACATGACTGATGCCTCATTCAAGTTCTATCAATTGTCCTGGTGATGTCTTTTAAGGAAAAGAGACCCAGTTCAGGGTCAAGTACTGCATATAGCTGTCATGGTCTCCTTGTAGCATACCTTTTATTTTTATTTGTTTATGTATACTTGTGTTTTTAGCTTTTTATGTTATGCTTTCAACGGAGCTATTTTTCTAATATCCTTGTCCCAGAAATTTTTTTCTTGACTGTATATGTAACAAATACATAGTCTCTTCATGTATATAAATGATGTCAATTTGTACTATTTTATTTATCAATGGTTCCAGCTTTCTGTCTTTCTACACTGAATAAGATACCTGGGCCAGGATCCTTGAAAGTACAATTCTGAAATTCAAAAATCAAATAATGAATACAATTTCCTATTCCCTTTGCATTAACCTTATGTTATGATTTTGTAGGACACTGTTCTTACCAGTGATCCAATTGGTCCTCAAGGCTTGTAGAATATTGCCCTGCTTTGTTTTTTTCTTCTCTGCAGACCCTTCATAGGCCAGGCTTGGATTCCTGCTCTGTTTACATCCAGAGCAGCTCCGATGAGGCACTGGATGCCAGCCTACATCTGTGCCTGCTCATGTTCACAGAGGGCAGTCCAGTGCCCTGTAAAATCTGAGTTGGGCTCTAACAGGGCCAGTATGATTCCAGAGCCCAGGCACAGAAGTCCTTTGCTTTTTCTCAGAATGTTAGGCTTGTAGGTAAACAGAAGTGGAAGTGGTTACCAGGTTCTCTGCAGGTTCATTTCTGCACAAAGTCTGCACCTCAAAGTTGTTCTGGACTCAAAGTTGTTCTGGCTGAAAACCCTCAAGTCACATGGCTTGGGGCTGAGGTCGGGCTCTGCTGTTCCTGGCTGAGTGATCTTGGGCAAGTTATGTAATACCTCCAAGCCTCAGTGTAGTCCTCTGCAAAATGGGAACATTAATAATTCCTTTCTTATAAATTTGTTAAAGGGCTTAAAAGAGACAAGGCGTGTGAAGCACTTAGCAGAATGTCTGACACAGGTAAGCACTCAGTATTTTAATAGTTATTATCAATAGAGGTAACTACAAAGATATATGAATCCCTATTGCTAATGTTTCTATGAGCCTCTACAAAAGAAAAAGAAGTCTCTCAGTGCTGAACAAGAGCTGTAGCGTAGCTATGCACTTTGTCATTATTCCACAGTTTGAGGCAGCCATAGATTGCCACATTTAGATATAAGCACCTTACACATTTTAAAAAGTAAGTGTTCTAAAGCAGCTTTCATGCCCCAAACATACTCACTTGTGAATTGGGACTGGCGGCCTCCGAGCCCGCACTGGCGCACCTTACACCCTCGGAAGAGCCCGTAGTAAATGTCCCCAATGAACATGACCAGCTCCAGATCGGTGGCGTTGACCAGGTCCACTCCAGTCTGACAAAGGATTTTCCCACTGAGCCAGTGGGGCACTGCCAGGGCCACAATAATCAGGATGAAGGAGGAGAAGCTGAGTAAAGATGCCAGCCCATACCACACCTTTTTGAAGCATCCAGGCATGCTAGTGGGTGCAGGTCACTCCCCAGGTGTCCGAGTGACGGCAGGGGGTCACTGACATCTTCCGGACACTCTACAATCCCTTGCTCCAAGGGCAGCTTCTCCAAACACACCATTTCCAGATTCCAAGTCCATCCCCTGGTCCTCCCTCAGCGCCTGCCTCCGCAGGCCGTGTTTACTACAACCGCATCCGGAAGTCTCTGCAGAGACCGGCTTCACCCGATTCAAGTGTACAGGAGTGTGTCGCTGAAGGAGGTAACCCTATATCTGCCGGGAGACTAGTGTTTCAGCAGAGGGTTTAATCGTTCCTCATTTCAAGTGTATAAATAACCCTGGTGTGGACCTCTTAATGACAAGCAAGTTGTTAGCAGGCAAAACCAGGTAGATCTGACAATAAGGAGACATTAACCATTTCCTAAATATGTGTGGGGTAGAAGGAAAACCAAAATGGCACTTGAATATTGCCAATGACGCACATGGTATCAAATGTCAAACTCTGTGATGCGCGCCTGGGCATTTCTTTCTCTAAAATGTCACTGCTGTCAGAATCCCCATAACTGTTATTAATGCCATGAAATGACCTCTGTTCTCAAGGCTTTTAATTGAAATGTGTAAACAAGACCTATGATTCCTGGATTTATCACTGGGTGAATCTGCCGTAGGTAAAAGTGCAACGTGAGTCCGTTTGCAGCTGCTCGGGCAGCCAACCCCAACACTTAGATTCCTCTCCTCTGCCACCCTCTGCCTGTCGTGTCATCTGAAATGGGAAAGGAAAGTATTTTTCTAATATGTTGGCAAATAATAATCACCCTGCTGGGGTCATAATCTCTTCTAGTAGTGAAGATATGTGTCTTTTTCTTCTGATCTATAGGAATACAATACTCAGTAACTTCCATCTTATGTTGTGGCTTTTAAATTTTGACTTTTAGTTTATTGCTGACTGCCAACTTAATGTTATGTGAGACTGGCAATAGCCACTGTCAATAGCTTTCAGGAGCAACATTGGGCAGAAATGGCACAGTAAAATTCCTTGTTTGGTCACAAAATTCTGGAGGGCGGTTCAGAAGGTTGCACTGTTAACCAATAGAATGTACAGGAACCTCACTTGGAGAGAACTGAGGGGGCAGGGGGATATGGGAATGGAAGTATCAATTTTATTCTCTGTAACTGGGGTTCACGTCTGTGGTCTCTCCACAATGAAATTAAAGGAGTGTCTCTGAAGCTTGCACAGAACTGTGTCCTGTACAAAGCGCTTTAACCATATATTTGCTCACCTCTGATGCTGCAGCAACCGTTTGTGGTAGACTGGGGATGTACTTACTATTCTAGAGATTTCTCTCATGAGAATAGTGGATATCAAGGTTAGTGCTGGAGCTCAGCTCTTTGAAATACAACACTCACCTTCATCACAATGACCTTGAAATAGCAAATATTTTCTGGTAATGGGTTACAAAATACACATAAAAAAAGGCCTACAAGAATGCTTAGCACATTAGTAAGTGGCCAGGGTTAGTTATTCTTATTGTAACATTAAGCATGCCTTGAGATGGCAGAACATGTATCATACATTTGCATCACATTTACGCCACAAATTATGGACCTCTGATAATTTATGGTGTCTTAGGGGTTAAGAAACTATTTTTAGAAAAATTCAATGGGAGACAACTGATTTCCAATAAGCCCTTGCCATGCTGAATGGAGGTGTAGTGAAGCAGAACTCTATAGAAGACTTAGGTTCAAATAACTACTCTTCTGGGAAAGGGCCTGAGACTTTCATGCCTCAGTTTCCTAATCTGTCATACGATTGTTGTGCAGAGTAAAAAAGAAATAGCATATGCCCATTATTTAGCACAGTGAGTGCAATACTAAATATAGGCACTAAATAAATGGTGTCATCCTCTGCATCCAGTCTTCTAGCAATTCTGTTGCAGGCAATGAAGTTTCTGATAATAAAATCTGTTGTGGGATGCATCCTATTGCCTAACAAAGTATATCTGTGTGCCTTACTTTGCACAGTTTCATTGAGCAAACATCTGTGTGTCTGCTGTGTACAAGGCACTGTATGTGGGTGGAAGGTGACACAGACATGTATAATGTGGGATACTGCTGTCAAGAAGGTTACAATAGCGTTAGCACAATGATTCTCAACCAAGGGTGGTTTTGTCCCCCTAGGGGACATCGGGCTGTGTTTGGAGATATTTTTTGTTGTGATGATGGGAGGGGTAGGGAGCTGCCACTGGCATCTAGGAAGTAGAGACTGGAGATGTTGTAAACATCTCACAATACACAGGACAGCCCTCCCACCCCCTGCCCCACCATGCCTGCACAAAACTGATAGTTCTGTGGTTGAGGAACCTTGTACTAGGGGCCACAGGCCATGGGCAGTAACTAATTAACAAGAGAGAAAATGTCAGGCTCTATTGGTAAAGCAGGTGGTGCCATTTGTGGTGGGATTCAAATGTAGACCTGTGGACGTTTAATGTTTTTGTCAGATGGGGTCTTGCACATAGTCACGGGGTCCAAGGACAGTTTTTTAGGACTTTACATGGTGAAATTTGTGTCCCTACCAGACCAAAGGCCTACTATGCCACATATACTCATATTTTTTTAGAAACCTTGCAGGTATTCTCTGTGGTATTTTTAGTTTTAAAAGCATTAATTAAACATTTAAAATAGAGTACGCTACAATTTTTGTATCACTCTCTTGGCAATTTTACATATTTAAAAATGCCCCGATATAGATAATTATCTCCCACCCCCAAAATAGAAGAGGTGCATTGTAACAGAATTAGTGGTAAACATTGTAACATTAATAATGCTCGATTGGTATTTTTTGAGTTCCTACTACTAGCTACACACTGTTCTAAGTACTCTAATATTTTAAAATCTTTTCCAAAATCCTAAGTGGATAGATTATTAGTACTCCCATTTTACTGGCGAGGAGGCAGAGCAACTGAGGAAGTTGCTTAGGGCCACACAGCTGTAAAACGGGAGCCAGGCCGTCCGGCTTCGGAGCCTTCACTGCGAAACCATATCATGTGTGTTTGTCTTGTCTCCCCAGTGGCCTCGCAGCAAGCGCTCGAGCGCAGGGCCATCCACCCTCGCGCACACGTGTTCACCCTCCCCGCCCGTGCCCTGCACCCCGGGCGCCCAGCACCTGCCGGCGGCCGCGGGGCGGGACGGGGTCGCAGTGCTCCAGGCCGGCCGCGCGCTAGGTGGCAGCAGAGGGCGCGGCGCGGGGCGCGACCGCGGCGCTGTCCCTCTTGGCGGGGCCGGTGGGCGGGGCGCGCGGGGTCGCCGCGCTCGGCTCTGCCTGTGGGAGCCGCGGGAGGCGTGCGGGCAGAGCAGCATGGCGGCGGCCGCGGGCGAGGCGCGCAGGGTGCTGGTGTACGGCGGCAGGGGCGCGCTGGGCTCCCGATGCGTGCAGGCGTTCCGGGCCCGCAACTGGGTATCGGCGGGCTGCGGGGAACGGGTCTCTGCCGAGAGGGCTCCGCGGCATCTTCGGGTTGGGTGGCGCAGGGCACGACGGTGACTGGGGGCAAGGGGACCTTCCGGTGCGGCCCGGGAGGGCAGTCCGGAGGAAGCTGGGAGCCCGTGTGCACCCCCAGACCTGGGTGCTTGCACGTGCATGCACAGGTCTGCACGCCTGTTCCTGTCCCCGAGTGCGTGGCACGTCCGGCCACGGGGGCCTGGCCTTTCCTCTGCAAGGAGGGTGGTGGTGGGGAGCTGCTCCCTCGGCTTCCGTCAGGCCCAGAAAGTCGGGTATGACTGAGGAGAGCATTCCAGGAGGGGAGGTAGAAGGGGTTGTGAGGGGACAAGGAGAAATGTGTGAAGGCAGGCTCCGGAATTAGACACGTGCGTAGTGGAGTTAGACTGCCTGGCGTGGGTGACTAGTCCTCTGATGGAGAACTGATTGCTAAACGCCCTCAAACCTGTTTCCTCACCTGTAAAATGGGGATAATGATAGTATTTCCACAGGGGAGTTGTACGGAGCAAATGACTTAATTGGCCGTGTATGTTACCTAATCATGGGAAAAGCTGTTTAAATGTTAGCTGCTATTACCATTACTACCCCTGTTCCTTTAGCCTGGGTTGGACTCCATACTTGAAGACTCAGCCTGGCAAATGCTGGTGGCTTTGTTTTGCAAAGACTTTGAACTGCTTTGCACAATCTGCTATGAAAAAGGTTATGATGAGTGGTTGCTGAGCTGATCCCCAGCCACCAGCAGGACTCAGAGCATACCGAGGGTAGTGGGGGTGGAGGAGGGGGAGGCTCCGCCCTGTGTCTTCTTCCTGCAGCTGTTATTGTTCAAAGTCCACACAGGAGCTCTGGCGAGCTTTCCCCAGAGGTTTAGTTTGGTAGCAGCAGCAATCAGGGCAAGGATACCTTGGCAGGGAGAAAGGGTGTCAGGATTTTCTTCTGGCTCATAACCTAGCACAGAAATATGCCTCTGAGGGATCTAAACACACCATCTTCCTCCTGCCATCCACCTGCTCAGAACCTAGGAAGACTGTTCTAAGCATCTGCAGAGATGGATGGTGGTGACAATGGGAACATTTAAAGAGTGCTGGCCAAGAGCTAGCACCATGGTCCTATGTACCAGGGGCCGCGCACTCCATTTCATTTCCTCTCCCCTGTGACTTTAATACAGTAGATCCCGTTGGTATCTGGGTGTTGCAGGTGTAAAGGCTGTGCTTCCCCCTCGTGAGGTCACTTTAGTTCACCTCTGACTTGGCAGAATCTGGCAAACTGATTTACTGTGACTCTTCCCCAACCCCATCAATCCTGGGAGCACCGGGATACACCCTTTCCTTTGTCTTAGTATCTCCCATGGCTAGTGCCATAGAAGTAGTGAGTGGTCTTGAATGAATGCCATGTTCTTCAAAGCTGGTGGTAGGAATGTTTATCTCTGTGGCTTTCTGACCACAGGGTCCTGGAACTTTCTGAGTAAGAACTGTGTGTCACCTGTGTAGCAATCTCCAATTCATTTAATTCTCACACTAACCCCGCAAGTTCCCATTTTACAGGTGAGGAGCCTCTGCATGCAGAGTGTGAGGTCGGGGAAGCAGCTGTGTAGCAGAACTAGGATTCAGACCCTCATCTGTATGATTTCTAAACCTAAAGCCATCCCTCTGTGCTTTGCTGCAGGGTGGAGGGTTCTGAAAACTCGAGTCTGCCATGGGCTGAATCCAGCCTGCCATCAGTTTTTGTAGAGCCCAAGAGTAAGAATGGTTTAAAAAAAATCAAAAGCAGAATAATATTTTGTGATGTGAAAATTATACGAAATTCATATTTCCATGTGTGGAGTTTTATTGGAACATAGCCACACTCATTTATCTGTTGCCTGTGGTTGCTATCCCACTGCAATAGACACGAGCGGTTGTAGCAGGGCCCAGATGGCCAGCAAAGCCTGAAATATTTACCGTCTGGCCCTTTACGGAAAATGTTTGCAAACCTCCGATCCAGGGGTCTCTGGAAGTGCATGCTTTGGCCTTCAAGGGTGATAGTGGAAGAGCAAGAGCGAGATGAGGTGTTTGGAGGCAGAATGGGCTGGGCTGGGGCTCAGTAAGGGGTTAGGCTGGCCAACGGCAAGCATCCTATAAGGCGTGTGAGAGGTCAGTTGCTAGAGCCTTTCTCTAGTGGGTTTTCATTTAAGCCTCTTATCTATCTCCACTCACCACATTTCTGAGCTGGGATCTTTAAAGGAATTACAACTTACTATCTCTTGATCAAAGCTATTTTCTCCTTTGCTCCAGTGGGTCGCCAGCATTGACGTGGTGGAGAATGAAGAGGCCAGTGCGAGTGTTGTGGTTAAAATGACAGACTCGTTTACTGAGCAGGCTGACCAGGTAATTCCAGCTAGGGTCCCACTAGGCATTGTGGGAACCCTGAAGAGGGGTTTCCACTGGCAATGTGCTCTTCTGTTTTTTTAAAGTATTTTTTCTCTGTTTATTAAAGCCATTCGTGTTCACTGAGGGAGGTTTGCAAAAAGAAAAAAAAAAGATGATAAATATCTGTGATTTATTTCTGGTTAGCTTACTGTCTCGCCGATGGGTTTCAGCTCTGGGCAAGGTCACTATGGATTCAGTGAGACCAAAAAATGAGAGTGGAATTTTCTTGGGGTGAAAGGGTTATACCCAACTTTATTCCCATGGTGGCAGGTCAATCACTAAAATCCCATCCACCCAGAGTGAGTCTGCAATGCAGCAGACCGGTCTCTGCCTCTCAGTTTCCCTACCCGCGCAGCTGTCTCGGTCTCTGTCCTTGGCGCTGCTACCACTCCAGCCTCTATTCTGCCCTTCAGCAGCCTTGCAGCCATGCCACCATGTCACCCAGAGCACTGGGCAGAGCTCTTTATATAGAGTCCATAGCAACATACTGCCCACACGTGTGTAGTGAGCCAGTCAATCAGGGCCAGGTGAGAATCCTGGCCACAGGAACCTTCACTTTATCCACACTGACTGTTCACATTTTGGCCCATTTTCTTGTCTTTCCTATGCTTACTATATGTTATTAGTTTTACAAGTTAAGATAAGCTTATTTTATGTTTTATTGTCAGCCTTTAACTTAAAAAAAATTTTTTTTTATTAAGGTATTATTGATACACACTCTTATGAAGTTTTCACATGAACAGACAATGTGGTTACTACATTTACCCATATTATCAAGTCCCCACCCACACCCAATGCAGTCACTGTCCATCAGTGCAGTAAGATGCTACAGATCCCCTATGTCCCTTCTCTGTGCTACACTGTTCTCCCCGTGATCCCCCACACCATGTGTACTAAACATACCCCTCCATCCCCTTCTCCCTCCCTCTGCCCCCCACCCCTCTCCCCTTTGGTAACCACTAGTTCCTTCTTGGAGTCTCTGAGTCTGCTGCCATTTTGTTCCTTCAGTTTTGCTTCGTTGTTATACTCCACGAATGAGTGGTCAGCCTTTAACTTAACATTTAAATACTTCTCCAGATCACTTGAAAAAATCTCCTGTGTTGATACATGATTTTTAATTTTGTGGGTTGGTTTCAATCTCCTTAGTTTCTACTTATTATACATTTTAAGTTTTTTTTGCAGTTTTTTGTTTTTACCATTACCAGGAATGCTGTGCCGAGCATCTTTGTCTCCATGCCTGGTTATTAGGATACATTGTGAAAAGTGGAGCTCCTCCATTCAAAAGCATGCATATTAACAAAACAGGATATTTTAAATTATAAAATGATATGCTTATTGTAAAACAAGAATTCAGACAAAACTCTATAAATACACAAATCAATTGTGAAATATCCCGGTTTCTCCCCACAAATAGTGTCACTCTGCAGAAGGGAGCACTGTTAAAAATTCAGGTGGATATCTTGGTGTAAGTATCTCCTCCATTCCCTGTCCATTGGCCAGTGAGTGAACTAGTGACAGGCAGGCAATGAACACGTGGAAGAGGCACTGACTGAATCTACAGACAGTCACTGGACAGAGCAAAATTTAAGGGGGAGGAACTTTAATATTCCTCATTTTAATTTTATTAGAAAAGTAAAGCATAGATGTCATAAAACAAAATGAAGTGGGTCCCATGCTTCCTAAGGAGTTGAACACAGGCTGTGTGTACACACAGACATCGTGGGTGATGATCCAACTCCTGGCAGCTGGGATCTGGGCTCTTGACAGCAGGGCCTGGCTAAGAATGAAGAGAAGGGTCAGCGGGCAACCAAGGGAACAGGAAAGTGGTCAACGAAAGATAAATCAGGATTAGGTGAGATTCTCATGAGTAGAGGCCAAGAGAAATTCAGGGTTCTTAAAAGGAAAGCTTTAGGTGTGGAGTGTAGGGAGAGAAAAGACTGGTTTCCATTGCCAAGTCTTTCTCTTTGAAAGAGTAATTTGAGGTCAGAGAAATTGCTGGAGGGAGAAGTCATGGACTTAAGTACTGCTGCTGGGTAAGACGTGTGTTCTTGGCTTGTCTTACGAAGACTGATGTTAATGAAGCAATTGGAAGGTGTCATCTCAGCCGTTCCGAAGAAATATGGAAAAGGGTTATGGTCGATGGCCAAAATTGTCAGTGTGGCTAGATTTTTGCTTTAATAATTGTAACAAAAGAACATGTATACATTTTCAACACTAAAAATTTCAGTCAAACAAAAGTAGAGATAATTAAAATGATCCCCTGTGTACTCAATATTTACCAACATTTTGTCATTGGCTGTGTTTTTTTATAGCTCTTAAAAAATAATTTTGGCATTTTCTTTTGGAGTTGCAGTTAAACTTTTTTGTACTGGGGGGACAGTAGAATTGATTATCTCTTTCATCTCATATGATTCTGTGATTTGCAAAGAAAGTCTGAAGAGAGATATATCACAAGGGTAGCTGGGGTGTTGATGCTTAAGTGATCCTTTTTTAGACTTTCTACTTTTGTTTATTGATTGTTTTATTCCCCCGGTGCTTATATTCCAACCCTTTAGAGCATTCAAAAGAAGACTCTAGATTGCTTTATAAAAATCACATTGAAATGCAGTTGGGCTTCACTTTCCAAAATGCTTACTGTAGATTGGTCCTAAGTCTAATTTTCAGTGTTAAGTGCTAAGTACTGTTAACTGACTTAAATGGTAGCAAAAAACAAACAGAGGTCTCTGCAAAGATGTTAGCCTGCTTAGGTTTACCTGACAGTTTATACAGCTTTTTGTCTGTTTTCATTTAAGGTGACCGCTGAGGTGGGAAAGCTCTTGGGTGAAGAGAAGGTGGACGCAATCCTTTGTGTGGCTGGAGGATGGGCTGGGGGCAACGCCCGATCCAAGTGTGAGTCACTCGCCGAGTTAATCATTCCTTGCACTCGGCTGTTTGTCCCTCTGGCCTGGACTGGCTTTGTACTATGTGCCGGGCCCGATGTTTTTCTGTGTGTCTCCCAGAATCTTTACAGTAGCTCTGGGAGGTGAGGACTAACACTCCATTTTATAGCTGAAGAAAATTCTTCCCATAGAGGGGACTTTAGCGGAGGGGTCATGGAGTCTGAAGTTTAAAATGAAATCAGCATTGTTTCCACCCCAATCTCACAGGGCCTATTCACTGGAATTGGGGGTTGTGTATGAAATGGAGAGCTCCTTCTGAAGGTCGGAAGGACTCAGAATCGAGCTTTTACTCAAGCCAAGTGCATTTTTCAACTTTTTATTATGAATGTTATCAACAACACGGAGAACTTGAAAGAAGAGTCCAGGAACCCCCTGATGCCCTCCCTCTGGAGTCAGTAATTGTCACCATTTGCCATACTCACGCTCCCTTGCATGTGTGTATTTTTTTGTTAACCATTTGAAACTAAGTTGACACTTCCCTGCATTTTAGCATGCATCCCCAAAGATGAAGTCTATTCTGTATTATCATAATATTTTCATCCCTAAGAGAATTAACAGTAATTCTATAAGATTAATAATAAGCCCAAATCCCCCAATTTGTTCCATGTCTTCTATAGTTGTTCTTCCCCGTATATGTTTTCCGAGCCGGGTTTATACACTGCATTTTGTTGGTATTTTTAGTCTCAATCTAGAATTTTCTTTCCTCTGATCAACTTGGTGAGTCCAGGAAAGTTTTCATATAGAATGTCCCACATTCTGAATTTGTTGAATGGTTTCTTTAAAGTATCATTTACCTTGTTCCTCCGCCCCTGGTATTTCCTGTGAGTTGGAATTTAGATCTAGAGACTTGCTTAGAGTCAGGTTAAATATTTTGGAGGCGAGAATTCTTCCTGAGTGATGTGTTCTTCATATTACATCACACTGGGATGCTCACCATGTCAGATCACCCTCCCCATACACGGTGATACCAAATTTGATGTTCGGTCAAGGTGTTAGCCAACAGACTTCCATTGTAAAGGTGCGTCTTTCTGTTTGCAGTTAGAAAGTGATCTGTGGGATGGCACTTTGGCATCATGTTTGAATATCATGTTTCCAAACACCGTGACAGTCTCAAATTCCCAAAACTAATGCATTCTTGGACTATCCCTGACTGACCCAGTTATCCCAGTGGGGGTTGGGAAGTGGTGGTTTTCTAATTCTATCATTCCTTCCACACTTACTAGTCAAAGCTATTTAAAAGGGAATTGATATTCTGTGAACTACACTTAAACATGAAATGGGTATTTTTTGGGGCAATCAGGTTGGCAGAACACACTAACCGCCTCTTGTGTATTTTGGGAACAAGAAGTGATAAATGTGGATCCATCCTTTTTTTTTCCCCCTAGCTCTTTTTACCTGGAAAATGTGACAATTGGTTGTCACCTGCTGAAGACCCCTCTTCCTGTGTCTTTCTTTCTGGGTCAAGGGCATAGTTTCACTGTGTTCTGTGTGCCTTGTAAGGGAGGAAGGGACAGGTGTCCAACTGAGGATGTGACACACATTGCCACTTACTCCTCCCCAGCAGGCTAACGTAGGGTGAAATGGTTGGTATTCCAGCTTTCTTTGAAAATCTTTAAAGCCAGTATTAAACTTCCAGCCATAAAAAAATGTAGCTCTGTCAAAGCCCTCTTTATGTCCATATGGTAATAGTCCCTCTGGTTTTCATCATGAGTAAGACCGACATAGACAAATAGATTATTACAAATCTAATGCCCTTCATAAAGTAGAATGATCTTTGAAAGGAAGCCAGTCAAGCATACCTGTTAACAGTCCTTGGGTTTTGGGGAAGTGTCACCGGTTACAGCTGAGGAAGCGGCCACTCGGTGATCACGTGGTCTGGGCTGGAAACCCCGTCCCTTGGGCCCTGGGCTGTTTGTATTAGGTCTGTGGTAGACAGAGGCCAGGCTGGCGGGGATGGCCGGGAGTACGTGCTCGAGTGCCATGCACCATGAGCCAGCCAAGCTCACCCTGCAGTTTCTTCACTGCAATGCTGAGCTCACATGGTGTTTTTTTTACTCAGCTCTCTTTAAAAACTGTGACCTGATGTGGAAGCAGAGCATGTGGACGTCAACCATCTCCAGCCACCTGGCCACCAAGCACCTCAAGGAAGGGGGCCTCCTGACCTTGGCTGGTGCCAAGGCTGCTCTGGACGGGACTCCAGGTAAGCCTTCTCTTCTTCGTTCCTGGGAATCGGGAATGCTCACGCCTGCCTGCCGGGGCTGCTGAACTCTCCCATGAAGTGAGGAATACCAGAGCCCTTTGACCTTTGCTTTACAGTTTAGATTTTGCTTCCATTCAGCCCTGAATCTTTTTAGGGGAAGGACTCCTGATGCCTTCATTTGTGTCATCCTTCCGTTGATGGTGGTTAAGGAATACTAGAATCTGACGCCCGCTACCAAAACTCCACAGTCTGGTTTATTTATCTATGATCTACCCAGGAGTGGATGGTGTTGTAGTACATACTAATTAGTTAATAACCCTGTATTATTATCATCATGTGCTCATGTGTCCCAGGGAAGCTGCTGGGGCCCTGGAAACAGTGTGGGCTGGGTGAATTCATCACCTTAGTTGTGTGTGGCTCTGAACAAATTATTTGATCTCTTTGACCAAATTTCTGCACTAGTTTCCTTAATTGTAATATAGTGATGCCAACATTGGTCTTGAAGAGTAGCTGTAAAACCTTAGAGGTATTGGTATGTATAAAGGGCCCAGCTCATTATAAGGATTATTAGATTCACTCTTTTCATTTCACATGTAATCCTCATCTAATCTTTGGGTAGATGTCATTATTATCTTTTTTGTTTGCAGGCAAGGAAACTAAAATTTAGAGAAGTTAAATAACTTGTCATTACTCAAAACAAGTAAGTTGCAAACTTACTTTGATTTAAAACCCTGACCATTTCTAAATTGTGTGCTTTTTCTATTATATCACACAAACCCAGGTTTCCTTTGCATTTTTACTCCTGTGTCAGTTTCCTGGGACTGCTGTAACAAAGTGCTACAGCCTGGGGGCTTAAATGACCAAATCTGTCCTCTCACAGTGCTGGAGGCTAGACGTCTGAGATCAGGGTGCGGGCAGGCTTGATTTCTTTCTGAGCCTCTCTCCTTGCCTGTAGTTGCCGTCTCTCCCCGGGTCCTCACGTGGTCCTCCTCCTGTGCATGTCTGGGTCCTAATCTCTTCTTATAAGGACACCAGTCACATGGGATTATAGCCTACCCGTATTACCTCATTTTAAGTTAATCACCTCTTTAAAGTCTCATCTCCAAATGCAGTCACATTCTGAGGTGTTGGGGGGTCAGGAATTCATAATGAATTTGGGAGATACAATTCAGCCTTTTGCTTTTTCTTTGGGGTAAGGCTAAAGGAATATAAGTTGGGTGGGGGACAGCACAGGGAGGCAGAAAGTGTCTACATGCACTACCTAAACTCTTAAAAAATAACTTTTTTGGGACCTCTTTAGGTAAGTGGTGGAGACCTTGAGTGCCCATTTCAGTTTTAATGTAACCCACTGAGCTGTGAGGCTCTTACAAATTAACAGTTCTTGCCATTCATTTTCTTATTTGATTTCTCAGAACTTTGATCTTAGAAGTCCATGGCTATTGCAGTAATTAAAGCTGTGTAAATGTTACATGTTAGTTTGGTTGAGATCTGATTTTTATTAAAGGTGACACTAAAAAGTGTCACCCAGAGGCACTAGAAAGTCAATAAGAAAAATGACTAACAGCTTGACATTTAAAAAAGAAAACCCAAGGGCTGAAAGACTGTTTTTCTAAGGACAGAAGAGTTTTTTCCTTTATTCTGATTTTAAATATCTTACTACACAGGTTGGCTTTTTATTGTGGTTTTGCCACTTACTTGCTGTGCAGTATTGACAAGTTACTTAACCTCTCTGAGCCTCAGTTTTGTCATCTGTAAAATGAGGATAAATAATGATGCTTCCTTTATATGGTGACTGAGACTTGGATGTTAATGGTGGAGAAGGGTATTAGAGTCAGTAGTAAATGTAAACTTTTATTATTATTTACTCCAGACTTACTTTTGCCCAGCTACTCCTGCTTCAGATGTTAGTAAGTTTGTTCATTGTTAAGTTCTTAGATGTTGTTAAACTTAGTTGAGTCATAGAAACTTTTAACTTTGATTCAGACCCCAGAAGAATCTGGGGAAATCTGTTTATAATTTGAAAGTTAATGATGAACAGGCTTAGAAGTCCTTCAAACCCAAGGAAAGTTGCTCAAAAGTAGAAAGTTTTTCACTTGGAAAGATGCTAGGAAAACCCCGTCCTCCTATTTCTAACGTTGTATTTGCAGACTGTCCACTGGAGGATAAACTATTAAATGATGGTGATCACTTTTGTTTACCATTTAGGGATTTGCACTGTGTTTGAAAATCCGTCCTTAGGGACCACATTGATCATTTATAATTGGGGGGAAGTATTTATCTTCTTAATGAAATGAATTTTTTTCCCCTTACCTGCATTGTGTAGAGATTGCTAGAACTGAAGCGTTAGGGCTGCTGGTAGCCTGTCACTTGCTTCCTTCTTCTTCAGATTCCTGCTGTCACATTGTTTGAATTGAATGAAGCGTGGGCCCTGGGAGTTTGCTGGGCTTAATGAATGAGATTCTTGTGCTGGTTTATTTTAATCACTGCCCATTTCATAAGATCTTTTTATCACGGTTGGCTGCCTGCCCCTGATTAAGCAGAAAAGCCAGAGATGGTGAAATATTCTTCTTGTGTTTCTAAATAACTTTTTGAGACCTTGACCCTCTTTTGCAATTGTAGGTCGCTGGTGAAGTGCTTAGTGATTGGCTCCTGTCTGGGCGGGGGTCGGCGGGGGTCCACACCTCCCTGCAGACCTTTGTTGCCTTTTCACCTGTTATTCTTCATACAGTGGGCAAGCTGGGTTTTTAGAAGGCTGCTGATCTCTGGAGGATATAGTGGTTTTCTGAAGGAAGGAAAATATTTACAGCAGTTAACCCTTCTTTGCTGTTGAGTGAGCATCTGCAGCAGGGTGCTGGGGGGACTATAGAGAGGAGAGAGACTCCGCACTGCCACTTGTCTGTGGGGCAGATGGAACCCTGTCCTAATATGTGGCGTGCTTCAGTCAGCCATATGCTGGCTGGTGGGAGGAAGGGAAGACTACTAGGTAGCATTTTTACTTATGCCAGAGTTGATCAGATGGTTATGCTTCACACAGGGTGCTGGGCTCCAGGGCACATTATTCCTATTAATTTGATGGGAAACATGAATTGATCACCCAGCCTGTGCTGAGCCCAGAATCAAGTTTACTTTATTCCCATTGTACAGATGGGATAACTGGGGATTAGAACAGTTTTGAGAAGCTGACTAGGATTTCTTTAGTGGCAAGTGGAAGAGCTGGGGTTTGAACTTGTGCAGCATGACTTTGAAGTCTGCACTCCAGATGACTGTTCAGTTTTGTTCACAAGCAGATACCCATCCAAGGGTTCAGAGCCAGCTCTTGCCTGGCCTTTAACCTCTCAGTCAACCTCAGTGCAAGTCTGTGCGTGAGCCTGGGCACATTACTCACTCTGTCTGAGCCGCTGCTTCCTCAGCAATAAAAGTAGGATCCACCTCATAGCTCCTGTAATAAATGTTAAGTGCCAGGCGAATAGTAGGTGTGCTGGAAATGTTATGTCCTCTTTCTCCCCATAGGTGCCCTCCTTCTCTTCTTCCCAGCCTCCTCTGGACCCTGGTGTGGTGTTCTTTGGACACACCAGTGGTGGCCAGTCCCTGAACTGTCTTCTCCCCGTCTCCCAGGGATGATCGGCTATGGCATGGCCAAGGGTGCCGTTCATCAGCTCTGCCAGAGCCTCGCGGGGAAGAACAGCGGCATGCCGTCGGGGTCTGCGGCCATCGCCCTGCTCCCGTAAGTGCTCAGGCTTCCGGGGTGCCGCCCACCTCGGCCTCCCTGCTGAGAGCTCACGTTTGTCTTAGAGTTGCTTCCCACCAGGGACTTCTGTGTGCTGTCACTTTGGCTTCTACGACCCCCAGATGCCCCAAGGATAGTTCTTTGGGGTTAGATTACTCTGGGCTGTCCAGAGAGGTGATGGGCTGATGGGGTGGGTCTGTCTTCTTGCCTCTTTTTTGTTTTCTTTTCTTCCCTCCATCTGCCCCTAGCTCCTTATTTAAAGCAGTCTATGCATTTTACATTAATATTTGTAGTTCTGTCTTTCAAGCCATATGAGGCCGGTGTGGAAGAGAGACTGTATTTAGTCTTTGTGGTTTGTGTGTGTGGAGAGGGGTCTAAGAAGCTGGGGGGCTGTGGGGGACAGTCCTGTGAGTGGTCAGGAGCAGGGCCCTCTTCCGCTGTCCCAGGTGAGGCAGCTGTTATGGAGATGGAGTTTCTCCTTGCTGGAAGGATTCCAGCACCAGCTGGTTTGCGTCTGGCCTGTAGTCTAGTAAAGCTGACATTGGGACTGCACAGGGACTGGATTTTCCAGTTTCCTGCCATTTGTGAGCTTCTGTGACTTGGTCCCACAGCTATTTTGAATGATTCCCAAAGCCTGAGTATTCTTGGGAGAGTCACACATACGAATTTTGTATTCTCTTGCTGCAAATCATGAGGTTTCATAGAAATCAACAAAATGAAAGATGAGGTAGTCCTTTCCCCCATATTTAAAGGAATTACACTGAGCATGGCGTTGGCCACATTTAGGGAGTGAATGAAGACATAAACAGCAAAGCACTTTACTTCAATGAAGACTATATTTTTAAAAAGGCAAAATGTGGCTTTCATTTTGTTCCTGTCTGCCTAAAGGGTAGGTCGCAAAGCACCTCACTGAATTATGCTCAGATGTGATTTCTGTATGATGGATGTGGTTGGCTTCCTGGCCTTTCTCTGATTGTCCTCGTGGTCGCCCACGTCAGCACTGCCACCTCTGGTGCCACAGGTGCGTTTTCGTGGTCCAGGAGGAGAAGGCAGGTGTTGTCACGAAGGCAAGGCACACATGACAGGGTTATCTCTGTGCACGGCAGGGTGACCCTGGATACGCCGGTGAACAGGAAATCGATGCCTGAGGCCGACTTCAGCTCCTGGACACCCTTGGAGTTCCTAGTGGAGTGAGTATTGCAGAAACATCAGTGACTAAGCACTTTCCAGCCCCTGTTCTCTGCCTTTTATGGGCTAGAAGACAATCCCAGGTTCTCTTGGCTTATCAGCACGGGTGGTCTTGTGAGGGCCTTCAAGGGTGCACACACATTAGTGTGATCTCAGAGTAGAGGAGGGACTCACCAGCTGACCAGCCTGAGCATGTTGTTTAACTGCTCTAGGCCTCAGTTTCCCCATCTGCATAATGCGGTCTGTAATCATTGTGAGGAGGAACGAATGTCAGTGTGTGCTGAGCACTTGGCACAATGACTGAAGCAAGTGCTTGGTAGACCTCAGCTCCTTTGGTGTCATTATCTCTGTTAATGAGGAACAGCTGTGGGGACACCAGGCTGATCAGGGTGACCATCTGGGCTCACGTGTCTAAATTAGTGCTGAGCGAGCATCCTTTGCTCTTGAAACTAGATTCATCCGTTTGTGAATGTGAGTGGCATTTGATGGTCATGGAGAAAGGGTGAGCCTTGTTGCTCTTTGTATTTGTCTAAATCTAGACCAAAGCCCTCTATTTAGTAAGCATGCATTCATTGAGCACCCACTGTGGGCCAGATGCTGTGCTGGGCCCTGGGGCAGCGTGGTGAATAAGGTGGTCCCTGCCCTCACCCAGCAGGCGACCACCTCACCCAGCAGTGCCAGTGTGTCAGCCACTTTGACAGCTGTTTGTAAAGTTTGGGACATGCTTCTGGCTTGAGGTTACATCTCATGTAAACTAAATGGAGATATTTGGGACTTTATGTTCAGAACAGGTATTATGTAGCATTTGTTATGTGCTAGGCACCATTTCAAGCACTTCATTACTATTACTTACTGCTCATAACAAACCCTCTGAGGGTGGTGCTGTCATCCTTAAGGGTTGAGGGCTTGGAGGCACAAGGGAAGGGAGCTTGCTTAAGGTTACACAGCAGAGCCAAGGCTTGACCAAGGCAGTGTGGCTGCAAAGTCTGTGGCCTTAGCTACTCGGCAACAGTTATTTCTGCCTGTATCAAGCTTTGAGGTGTGTTTGCATTTGAATTTCTTTTTAAATGCTCACATTCCCAGCACCACATGAGAGAGCCATGGATCTAGGACTTAGATTCTAGATGGAACATCTGTGGTCATGTGTCTGAATTAGTACCAAGCCACAGATCCACAGAGGGTGGGCTGGGGCAGCCACCCTTTCCTCCTGAAATCATGATACCCATTTGTGGTGTTTGAAACTCATATGAAAAGTTAGCATGAAGTTTGCTTCAAAGTGTGAGCACATTCCCTTCTTTGCTACCCGTGGTTAGAATGGCATTCTCTCCTACTCCAGACAGATGGTGGGGATGGAGGAGAAGACAGTTTAAAACATGCATAAGTAACACACGTACCCCCACACATCCAAACATGACTGGTTCTCTTCGGAGGCATCCCCTAAGCTCGGCATGACATAGTACATAGTTCAGGAAATGTTAGCAATGCTTTGTTTTTTGAGCTTGTTTACTTCCCTTGGTTTGTTCAATCCTCAAAGTGGAAGCTCGAATGACTTGATAGTTAGACAGCTCTGATCTAGAAGGTTTCAGATCGGTGCTAAACAATATCCCAGGAACTCCCAAGTGCTTCTCAATTAAAGAAAGTCTAAAGACCGAGCTGGATTGTCCAAAGGGATGATGGACTCAAATGTGAATGTTTTCTTTTAAAAATTACCTGCTACTTTTTATGTCTTGTGAAATGCTCAAGCCCATTTTTATTCCTATCTTAGAGGAGATCTTCCCACTCCCTGGCTGGTGGTGGTGCCTCCTCTCACACAGAGCTAGTTAATAAATGCCCCTGTTCTTGGCGTTTAACATAGTTTATTGTAACAGGCTGCTTTTTGTATCTTTTTCCATTGCATGGCTTAGCCGTGGGCGCTCCATAAATGTTTACTAAAAAAAAAAAAAATAGAATGAATTGCTTCTCTTTCTTTTAAATTTTTGAGAATATAGCAAAATATAAAGTAGTGTACCATGCGTCTAAATAAAATCTTATTTTATCACATAAAACCATACCACTGTGTTATGAAGGATTCCAACAATGCAAAAAAATACAAAAATGTAGATCAGTGTCCCGCCAAATCCTGCCACTCAGAAATCAGAATGACTACAGAAGTCACTGGGGACCTGCGTGTGCGTCCATGATACCTTGTGGCTTTTTCATATCTGCTGCTTTTCCCAAAACCCTCCTGAAAGCCATTGAGGTGAATATAAGCATGTGTCCAGATTTTTGCTTTTAAAATGTAAAGTTTATTTTCTTTGTTCTAGAACTTTCCATGACTGGATCACAGAGAAAAACCGACCGAGCTCAGGGAGCCTAATCCAGGTGGTAACTACAGAGGGAAAGACAGAGCTTACCCCGGCGTATTTTTAAGCTTCGTCTCAGTGCCTGCTAGGCAACTGCCAGAAAAGTTGTTGATCCGTCTCAGTGTGGCCGTGTCCAGCCCTGTGTTTTCTGTAATCCTGCTCATGGTGTAAGATTGAGTCCTGTTTTCTCTCACTAAATGTATTCGTTCTTGTAGGACATTGTTTATGTGAGGTAAAAATGTGTACGGGCGGAGGCAATCTGTGTATAACTGTCAGTTTGGGAGGTTTCTGAAGGGCCTCCTCCTTGTCTACGCCACCTTGAATTCCATTCGAGACTGTTCATCTGTCCCTGACAGCAGTCGTCAACTTGATTAGTTCATAGATTTGTTGATATTGTGGACATTTTGGGGCCTGAGTTATTTTTAAGCGTCATGTTTTTATCACAGATGTAGTTTTTGCAGCCTTGAGTTAAACTGCCTTAAAACTCCTTTTGCGGTGTAAGCAGAACCCCATGGTCTCTGTGAAGGTATCTTTCCCCTGTGCAGTTGCCAAGTGTGCAAGGTAACTGCTTGTGGTTATTTGAAGTTCATCTTCCTAATAAACGCACTTCATTTCCTATGTTGCCTTCTTTAATCAGTTGCATCTTATATAACACTGTAGGTAAATGTCCTAGAATCATGGGCTGCAAGCTGTCTTTAGTCTGGTTGTCTCAAAAGGGGGTGGACTCAAACCCTGATAAAAGTTTTTATTTAAACACATTACTGTGGTACAGTTCCCTCTTGGGCATACCAGGGTCAAGGTGGTGGGGTGGCTCAGTGTATTTAAGAAGAGTGCTCCACGTGACTGACGCAGGCTGTTCTGACTGAGAACTAGTGATCTGATCCAACCTGGTCATTTTATGGACAAGGAAACTGAGGCCCAGAGAGAGAACTTAACCATCCTCATCACCAATAATGGCAGAACTAAGCCCAGAACCCTGGTCGCCCAGATGGCTGCTATTTATAAAGGCCTTTACCATATGTTTCTTTTTTTTTTTAATTATTGAAATAAAATCCACAAAATACAATTTTAACCATTTTAAAGTGAAAAATTCAGTAGCATTTAGTATGTTCATAATGTTCTGTCGCCACCACTTCTGTCTAGTTCCAAAACATGTTCATCACTCCAGTATTAAACCCATACGTGTTAACAGTTACTCCTTGTACCCCGTTCCTCCAGCCCTTGGCCAACCACCCATTTGCTTTCTATCTCTGAAGTCACCTATTCTGGATATTTCCTGTAAGTGGCATCATGCAATATGTGGCCTTTTGTGTATGGCTTCTCAGCATGTTTTTGAGGTTCAGCTACATTGTAACCCCGGTCAGTATTTCCTTTGCTGTGTAATATTCTGTCGTGTATAAACTACAATTAGTGTATCTGTTCATCCATTGATAGATGTTGGAGCTTTGTTTGTGCTTCTTGGCTGATGGGAAGACTGCTTCAGTGGACATTCATGTGCAAATACTTGGGTACCTGTTTCTGTTGGGTTGGATATATACGTATCTAGGAGTGAGGTTGCTTGTTTATCTGGTACTCCATGTTTAACTATATGAGGTGTGTTTTTTTGATTCTTGACACTACTCTTCAAGGTGATATTATCCAAGTTTCACAGGAAAGAAGGGATCAGCAAGGTAGGACTGTTTGTTTAAAGTCATCGAGTGCTTTGGTGTGAATGTTTGTGTCCCCCACAGAATTTATGTTGAAAACCTAATTCCCAATGGAATGGATGTATTAGAAGCTGTGGCCTTTGGGAGGTGAGCCCTCATGTATAGGATCAACATTCTGTGACGGGCTCCAGCGAGATGCCTTGGCCTTCTGCCAAGTGAGGACATGAGAAATCTGCACCCTGGTCTTGGACTTACAGCCTCCAGACCTGTGAGCAATGAATTTCTGTTGTTTATAAGCCACTAGGTCTTTCGCATTTGTTCCAGCAGCCCGAACGGCCCGAGACAGCCGGTTAGGGGGCGGTGCAGTGGAGTTGGGCCCAGGTGCAGCTGCCTGCAGTGCTCACCCAGTTACTGCACCTCATGGCCCTTCTTCCATCTCGTCCTCCTGAGAGAGATGGCTTCCAGGTTTCAGGTGAAGAACAGTCCCCTGAATTATTGACTTCTGAGGGTGTTAGTTTCAGGAGAGCTGGTCGTTCATTCCATTTAAAAAACAGGCCTTAAAATTGATTAGGTAGGTGTGTTTCTTTTCCTTTCCTCAGGCCTCACAACCTGGTGATGTGCAAAGAGAATAGGGAGATGGGGGAAGGAAGAGGGGATGGTTATCTCTTACGCTTTAGCCAGTCATTCAACAAGTGATTTTTGAGTGCCGACTATGCAATAGACACTAACTATGACTTACAGTGAATTAAGTAGACAGACCTGTGCCCGCGTAGAATTTCATTCCAGTGGAGGGAGGGGAGAGCAATAAACAATATAACCTGTGTGCAATGCAGAGTATGTGAAAAGGTGTAACCTGTGGGAAAAAAAGATCCAGGTTGCCGGGGTGGGTGAAGGAGAGTTGGGGAGGTTTGGGGGTTGCAATTTCAGGTAGGGTGGTGGTATGGACTGAATGTGTCCCCCCAGATTCATAGGTTGAAGCCCTAACTCCCAGTGTGGCTGTATTTGGAGATGGGGCCTTTAAAGAAGTAAGTAAGGTAAAATGAGGTCATAAGGGCAGGGCCCAGTCCCACATGATTAAAATCCTTATATTAATCATAAGAAGGGGTACTGGAGAGCTCCTCTCTGTCTGCACACGTGCTCTGGAGAAAGGCCATGTGACAGTATAGTAAGAAAGTGGCTGTCTACAAGCTAGCAAAAGAGTCTTTGCAGAAACCAAACTGGCCAGCACCTTGACCTTGGACTTCCAGCCTCCAGTAAATAAGCTGCTGTCGTTTAGATACTGTGCTGACTAAGACGGTCAGTGAGAAAGGACCTCATGTGAGATGACATTGAATGAATCGTAGATGAAGTGCAGAAGTCAGCCACCTGGACGCGTGAAGCAAGTATCTCAGGCAAAGGATCCGGGCATCAGTGGCCCCATGGCAGGGGTGTGCCTGGTGTGGTTGAGCTCAACGGGGCCTCAGGCTGGAGTGCTGGGTGGGGTGAGTGAAGGGGCAGTGATGAGATCAGAGAAACGGTCATGTAGAGCAGGGGTTCCCAAACTTGCTGAGTCCAAGGTGCCCTTAGTGTCTTAGTAGTTGTTCAGTGTCCTTATATCAAAGGAAATGCCTACCTGGGTTTTAGAAGTAGTGAGATCCTAACAATTTAATAGTTACAGTCAGACAGATGTTGCTGTGTTAATCCAGAAATTGTAAACTATTCTGTGGTGCCTCTATGAATTCACCATGCTGTCCTGGGGTGCCTAAATGCAGTTGGAAAATGGCAAATGTAAGGTGCGTAGGCCATTTAAGGACATTAGCTCTGAATTTTGGCAGCCGTCATGGGTACCCTGATCTCAGACTTCCTAGCCTCCAGAACTGTAAGAAATTAATTTCTGTTGTTTATAAGCCACCCAACGTGTGGTAGTCTTGGTCAAGCTGCTGAATTGACTAAGACACCAGCAGTACATTAAATGTGTGCAGAGACAGCCAAGGGCTGAAAGCTCTCCTAGAGGTTGGGGAGAAAAGGAAAAATCAACAAAGGGCACTGAAAAGGAGCAGAAAATCAAGTAGAAGGAAAACTGAGAATGTGGTGTCCTCGGAGTACAGTGGCACCAGCATATAGAGAAGGAATGAATGAACGGCAATGTCAGGTGCTACTGAGAAGTCAGGAAAGATGAAGGCTGAGATCTCACATCTGGGCTGAGCTCTGAGGAGGTCACTGATGGGCTGACCAACAGTCTCAGTAGACGAGGTGGGGTAAAAAGTTCAAGGGGGCTTACATGGGCATGGAGGACAGGAGTTGGTGGGCACACAACTTTAACTCAGTGTAGGTGCTGTGCTGGAGTCTTCAGAAATTTATCCCTGAACGAAATCTAGAGCAATTGATGGGGCTTTTGAAACTGCCTTATTCTCGCATATACTCTGTTGCTGAAATCCTTTCTCAGGGAGCAGATCTGGTTCCCGTAATTTGCTCCCTGGTTTATTGAATTTTCAGGCTCCCTGAACCTGAGCTTTCCTGGAGCCCATGTGCTCATTTGCTGCCACACTCCAGACTGAAGCTTCAGGTGGTTCTGCGGTCCACCTGTGCATTCCTGGAAGCCGAGGGGTACGCAGCTTCTGACAGTAGTCCGAGCCGCATGTCACAGGGCTGCAGGGAACTGGGAAGGCACCCACTGCAATTGTCTGTTCCATTAAACACTTGTAGCTTTTCTTTGGAATGTTCAGGAAGAGTGTGACCTACACGCAGAAGCAGTAGACAGTAATTGTTAAAGATAAGGACTCTTGGTGGGCCTGCCTGCATTTGAACACTGTTCCTCCACTACTTGCTGTAGAACCTTGAGCATATCCCTTAATCTCTCCATGTCTCAATCATATGAGAAATGAAACAGTGGTGGCAATGCTCTGCAAGGATTAAACAGATGAATGCCTGCAGAGGACTGGCACAAAGTGCTCAGAAAGTATGTCATTCTTCTTATAACTTGTCTCTAGTTTGTATTGGCATATGATGGGAAAATAATAATGTTGTTACCTTTTAAGAGCACATTAGTTCAGTAGTTCAATCAGCTGTTTGTTTAGCACCTTCCATGGTCAGGTACTGTAGGCAGACAGGGCAGGTTAAAAATATGCACTGAATTGACAAATATATACTGACCTACTAGGATTTGCAAAACGCTGTGCAGGCATACAAAGGTGAATTAGAGAGATCTGCCTGAAAGGCATTTAAAGTCTTGTTGGGAGAGAAATAGGAACACAGAATGCTATTGTTTATTGTTTACTGGGCACCAGGAACTTTGATTACATTTTCATCTGATTTCACAATAACTCTTGGTTTTGGTGTCTTGGTTTATTCATTTCCTTACACACTTGCTAGGCTCTCTGCCCAGGGCAGCCCTACCTAGCTGGTGGTTCCTGTGGTCCCAGAGCGAGCCCCTGCTGCCACACTCCCTGGAGACAGCCCTCCTGCACACTGGCCAGTGGGCCCCCAGGGGCTGGGCTTCCCCAGCTGTGGCCTGGAGAGACCTGCAGAAGGGGGCAAGCGAGCTGGGGGAGGAGGATCCTGGAAAGATCTGTGGATAAACACTTCCTCCCTTGGATGGACTTTTCTGAGGTGCGATTATTCATTCAGCCCCTCTGAGGACATCTCGTAAGACCAAGCAACCAGCTGCCCTTGTTACCCAGCTGTGACAGTCCAGGAACACACAGCCTAGGATCTGTTCTATTTCTTCCCTGCCTCACTCCTTTTCCTCTTCATTCCCACTTCCCCAAGATTGCATCACCCCAAAAGAAAGCTTTAGTACATAAGCTTTTCTTTTTCCTTTAAGGAGCTCCCATGATCATGGGATTTTTTTATCTATCTATCTATCTATCTATCTATCTATCTATCTATCTATCTATCTATCTATCTATCACCTATCTATCTACAAATTTACTGAGATAAAATTCACATACCATACAGTTCACCCATTTAAAGTGTATGATTCAATGGCTTTTAGTATATTCACAAGTTTTGCAAACATCACCACAATCTAGAATGTTTTCATTACTCTGAAAAGAAAATCTGCACCCCTTAGCCATCACCCCGCAATACCCCCACCTTCCACAGCCTTAGACAACCACAAATGCACTTTCATACAAATAAAGTCATATAATATGTGGTTTCTCATGACTAGCTTCTTTCAGTTAGCATAATATTTTCAAGGTTCGTCTATTTTTGTAGTATGCACCAGTACTTTAATTACCGAATAACATTCCATTGTATAGATATGCCACATTTTATTTGTCCATTCATTAGTTGATAGAATTTTGAACTGTTTCCATTTTTTGGCTATTGTGAATTATGCTGCTATGAATATTCACGTATAAGTTTTTGTGTGGACATATGTTTTCATTTCTCTTGGCTATATACTTAGGTATAGAACTGCTGGGTATCATATGGTAACTCTGTTTAAGCATTTTAAGAATTACTAAACTATTTTCCAAAGTGGCTGCACTATTTACATGCCCACCAGCATGATATGATGGTTCCAGTTTTTCCGTATCCTAGACTACACTTACCATTCTCTGTCTTTTTGATTATAGCCATTGTAGTGGGTGTGAAATGTTATCTCACTGTGGTTTTGATCTGAGTTTATCTCACAGCAGATTATATTGACCATCTTTTCAGTGTGTATTGGCCAATTGCCTGTCTTCTTTGGTGAAATGCCCACTCAGATCATTTGCCTATTTAAAAATTATGTTATAGTTTGGATAGTTCTTTATATATTCTAGTACAAGTCCTTTATCAGATATATGATTTGTAAAAATGTTCTCACATTATGTGGGTTGTCTTTTCTCTGTATCTTTCTCACAGAATGTGGGTTGTCTTTTCACATTATTGGTGGTTCCTTTGAAGCCCAAAGTTTTTAATTTTGATGCTGTCCAGTTAGCACATAGGCTTTCGTTTTGGACCATTTTCTAGGGAATTTCAGCGGAGACCCTGAAATGAAGTCAATTGTAGTCCCATTTTACTGGTGAGGAAACTAAGGTCGTGAGGGATTAAGTAATCTCTGCAAACAGCATAGCTAGTGTAGAGGGAAGCCAGAATTTGCACTGACTTCTATGGGATTCCTTAGTCCTGCTCTTGACCACTTCCCCGTATGGACCGGACGTGGGGTGTGCCGACTGGGTTTTGTGCCAATTGAGTTTGCACGTTGGTATCTTGCCCCCAGGGTGGGCCAATAATAATAAGTGGCACGCGCGAACCATCTGCTCTGTGCTCGGTGCTGTACACGACTTCTTGGCTCCTGTTCCTCGCGTATTTTTTAGGGGTCCACACAACCAACCTTCAGGACAGGGGCAGGATTTTCCAGTTTGCATCTTTCCATCCTCATCGGTGAGTGAATGTTGAATGAGTGGATGAAAGATAGACTTGGAGAAATTCCCTCCTAATAGGTAATGGAGCCAGGGGTCCACAGCCTTCCACCCCCCGGTGTTTACATGATCCTCCAGCTAGGGAGGTAAGATTGTAATTTCTCCCTCCAATAGCCAGTGAATCCACCTTATTTCTGCCATCTGCCATTTTGTATCCTCCTAGGCTGCAGGGTTGGAAACTCAGGTGCACCTTGTTTCCATACCTGGCCCTGCCCCGTAACAATGCTGTGTGCAGTGGGCCAGTCACACCCCTTTTCTCAGGTCCATTCCTTGCCTTTTTCTGCCCTGCTCTGTGTGCAGCACACTGCATTTCCCAGGCTCCTTTGCCAACTGGCTTCCTATAGGTTTTGGCAGTAGGGGGCCCTGGTAGAAAACGTGAAGAGTTGGGGAGGAGAGAACCTATAACATCCTCAAGCCCCTCCTGCCTCTGGTGGCGTCTCTCGGGGCAGTGACGTCTTTGGCCGTGGCTGTGTCCCCTTCATAGTCCACTGGCCAGCTCCTCCCTCTGCTGGCACCCAGCAGGCCTGCCAGGAAGCTTCCCTTTGACTCTCAGCTCTTGGGTAGCAGTGACTTTCTACTGTTGCTAATCTTTGGGTCACCTCACCATCCCCTCTTTGGATTCTGGATTTTTCCATGTCCCTTATGGCCTGTTTCCTTTATTAGACTCCCCTGTTTGGGTCGTTTCTCTTTGCTGGCTGGTTTGTGACTGGTACAGTTTCCTCATCTGTAAATAGGAATGTCTTGCCAATGGGTTTCAGCCCCGGGCAAGTTTGCTATGGATTCAGTGTCACCAAAGAAATTGACAGCAAAACATTCTTTGGGGTGAAAGGGTTTAATATCTGGATTATTCTCCTGGCGGTAGGTCGAGCACTAGCGTCTCTGCCTCCTCACAGAGCACTGGGCCGAGCTCTCTATATAGCGCAATAAGAGCTTATTGCCCACAGGTGTGGAAGTGGCCATTCAGCACAGGCCAGTTACATCAGGTGGTTTAAGTTCAGTGAGGATCCTGGCCATAGGAACCCCAACTTTCCCACAGGGAACAATAAGATCTGCTTTATGGAGTAGCTATGGACAGTCAATGAGATAACACCTGATTATTATTTATTATAATTGTACTTGAGGGGTAATGACAGGCCTGTCCTGGGAGAGAGCAGTGACTTCTGCATTTTCAGTTTGCCCCAAAGCCGTTGGTCCTCATGCTCACAGTCTCCACTTCTCTCTCTGGGAAGGTGGCAATGACACCACCACTCACTCTGCGGGGCTGGGGCAGCGCCCTCGAGTAACCCAGGACTGGGAACAGCCCTCCTGGCGCGAACACCTTTAGGGGAAGGTCAAGGCTGGGCTGTGACTTCGGGAGTACAGTGCTGCTACTGGCAGTGTTTTCAAGTCACAGTTGTTAAAAAGCCCAGGAAATGAAAAGTTGAAATGATGCCACTGGGAAACCGTGAAGGGACACACTGCCTTCCACAGCTGAGAGCCTCTATGGGGCTTTGGAAGAAGGGTGGGAAGGTACCACTTCTGGTCTCAGTCCCCGAAAGAAAATTGGGGTGGAGTCCAAATTTTTTTTCCACAGGTTGATTTTTTTCACAGGTGACTGTGACCCTCTAGCACTTAGATGTGAAATAAATACCAGTTGTGACATTTTAGGGAGCAGGAGGGAGTAAAATGCTCCATGGAGACTAAAGGAAGTGTCAGACTCCCACTTCCCTGGAGGCTCCTGCTATCTTGGGGCTTTTGAACAGCTGTGTGTGGGGAATTGTGGGTAGAAATCTGATGTTTTTCTAGAATGTCCTTGGCAGTAAGAGAGCCTTAGTATGTCTTGAGAAATACTCTTGTTAAATAAGTCCCTTTCTGACCACTGCCTCAGTTTCCTGGATATACCTTTGATCTATTTTCAGGGAGAATTTCCTACCCAAATTTTTGCATATTGTTTTAATCTATGGATAGAGTCATTTGGACTGGAAATCTGAATAAGAGAAAACTTAAAACGTGCCACTTCACTGGTTATCTAAGAAATGCAAACTGAAAGAGGAAGATGGCAGTTACAATAGTTAACAAACTAGCAGTGATCTTTAATGCACATGCTGTCATGTGTCTTTTTGAACCTTGCTCTGGTGGGAAGGCCAAATAGAACCTTTATGGAGGGGAAATTGATGTTCTCTATCAATACCCTTAAGATATTTTACTATTTGGCCTAGTAATCACACATCTTCAATGCTGTGAAATAATTAGGAACAAGGGCAAAAATTTATAATAGATAAATTAATTCCTGCATCATTAATTACTGAAATCTTTGAAGCAACTTAAAAGACCAACAGAGGATTGTTGAATAATCACCACAGCTGACATTTATTGAGCTCTTGTTATCCTGTAGGTGCTTTACAAGCATTAACCTGTCCTCACCACTCTAATGAGGAAACTCCTCTATTTATGTCCATTTTACAGTTGAGAAGAGCGTGGCGTAGAAGTTACTTGCCCAAGGCCACAGTTAGGATGTAGCAAGAGTCAGGATTTGAACAGGCATTCGTACTAGAGTCTGTGCACCCAGCCACTGTAGTATACCAGCCTGCAAATAAGCCACCCAGTTAGCACAATGTAGTTGTGTTAATCATAAATATAATACTATTATTAAAGATCACATTTCCAAAAAATTCTTAATGATGTGAGAAAATCTATAATGCCAAGTGAAAGGCAGGATACCTGATATATGTGTGATAAAATGTGATGTGACCCCAATTGTTTCAGTCACATTACACTGCCCTCTGTCAGTGTGAAGGCACACACCATTGTATATTTTACTGTCACTGAAGCCAGCGGTGTCTTACAATTGGTGATGTATCATAGCTTAATTGGCAGTATCTTTGTGCCATAATGCAATGGTGTAATTGAAAGCCAGCAATGCTTTAGATTCAGTGGAAAACTGTATACAGGCAATTGGGAACAACTGGGAGGACATAGACCAAAACACCAGCAAGTGGGGGGAGGTCTCAGGCTGTGGGCAACTCCTTACGTTTACACGAATGAGATGAATCTTTATCACTGGACTTTGCCTTCAGTCAGAGAATTTGGTTTGTTTCCTTTGTCATTCCTGGCAAGGCAAACATTCTGAAATGTCCAAAATTAAGTGACATAGGGATGGAGAAGGAGGGAGAGACACAAGGGAAGGTCTTCTGTCAATAGTTGTGGGCCGTAGCTAACCAGGAACTCCAAATTCCTGGATGAACAGTCATCTAGAAGGTCCCCAGGACCACCGCATCCCCCTTGCACATGACCAGTGTCTGACCATCATCGACAAGCAACCGACAAACCTTCTCTATGGACTGACCACCTATTCCCAGGCTTTCCCCACCAGGAGTTATTTAGTCCACCTTCCTTACCTGTAGCCAGGGTGAATTTAAAGACTGTTCTTTCCTTGAGACCCCTCATCAACATCCCCTGTTTCTTGAGTCTGACAGATAAGCTGTTTTTGTGAACTGGCTTTGCTGCTAGTGAAGCAGAAACTTCGTGTCTCAGGACTCAGTCCTTATTCTGGCTGCGTCTCTAAGAGCTCAGCAACCCTTTTTATTTCAGAGCTCTGTCAGTCTCTAGAGTTTTCAATTGGTCATCATTTAGTTAATGATTTGTCCTCATTTATTGAAAGTCTGTCTTGCCTGTTGGGCTGTAACTAACAAGAGGTAGACCGTTTTCGTTCTGTAAAACACAGCCTCCCCCATTCAGTTAGCTGTGTGGTCTGGCCAAGGACTTGACACATAGTAGCAGCCCTAAGTCTCACTCCTGGTCTGACGGACCCTCTCCTCTTCACTTGGAATCTGTGGGGATGATAATATATGGTGCCTACAATGTCAGGCACCATTCTAATGCCTTACATCTATTTCATCTTCACAATTATCCTATTAGGTATTATTATCTCCCCATTTTACAGATGAGCAGACTGAGGCACAGGTGGGCAGCAGCTGGACCCCCCCACAACTGTGAGTGGCAAAACTAGGATATACCCCTTGGGAGGATGACTCCACGCTCTGAGCTCCCCACCAGCCTTTCAGGAGTTTGCCCTGTGACATTAAATGAAATTTTGTGCTTCCCTATCATGGTCCCATGGCAAACAACTATGCAAGCTGCAGGGGCAGCTCAGCTCATGCTGTGCTGTGAAGATGCCCTGTAGCCATTCTTGTCTGTGTTGCAAGACTCATAGCCCCTCACACGTGACTAGGAAAAAAAAAAAACCCCAGCCCAGAATGCTTGAAAGAAGATAAACCAGTGTGGTTCATCTGTCCCTAGGAGACTCCTTTAGGAGAATAATGAGTGATCCTGGAGTTGTTTCCTCTCACACACAGATGGCATCACAACATTCATCGTTCTTTAGGGCACTTCCCTGATGTATCCATTGACATAACCTCTTCCTTGAAGCCACCCCTTATTGTAAAACAGTATGTGAGATGTTCCCAAACCAAGGGGCTTTGGGGCAGTTTATCAGAATGTGCTGGTGGGCTGTCTCAGACCCTGATCTGACACTGAATAATCTTTTTCTTAAGTGCGAAGTCATGTTGCTTTTACTTGACAGCCCTCAGAGTGTCCTTTGGAAGAGGGGGTCACTCCAGGAGGGCAAGTAGCTGGTCTACAGGGACACCACTGATTGCTGAGCCCAGTGGGCAAGGAAGCCCAGCCAAAGCGTGGGTGATGGAAAAGGCAGGGCGAGGGGGCATACACGCTCCCTCCTCTCCCCTGCATTCCCTGCCCTCTCTCCTTCCCGTTTTCTCCTCCCGGTTTCCTTGTCTCCATGGTCCTCACTTCTAGAAAAATGATAAGATATTGTAGGACATTCATTGCCCAACAGAAGGTAGAGTATAATTCTCTGTATAAAAAGTGTTAAAAACAATTCAACCAACTAAATTTGAAGATCTAATTGGTTTTATTAAGTGATTCATGAATCAGGCAGCATCCCATCCAGCAAACAGAGAGATGCTCCAAGGAGTTGTACAAAATGGGAAGTTTTTATAGCCGAAGAAGAGATTGAGGGATGGTTTCAGGTGAGGTCACCGTCCCTCCAGAGGAGCAGGACCCCTCTCTGCAGATGACGTCACTAGTGGTCAGGAAATTCCAGACGGATTGGCTTAAATTTCCACTCCTTCAAGAGGTTGAAGCTGCAATTAGATTGGGCTTTAAGCCCCAGTGTGGTGACTTGGTCCAGCAGAATTGACCCCATGTTAGGCCTGAGCTTTTCTTTTTAACAAAGTAAAGCCCTTTTTTTTAAGCTTTTCACTGAATTCCTGCTAATTCTTAAAGAGCGAGGGTGGCTTAGGAGGGCTGCCTGTCTGGCTCCCACCGCCCTCCTGCCCCAAAGGGTCTCCGCATGCGAGTCTCCCCTGCCCCGTGGCCGTGCTGCTTCCACCTCCTTGCTGGTTCAAGCATCACTTCCAGGGAAAGCCTTTCCTGGTCCCCCGACTGGGTCAGGTCCCACCATGGGAGCTTTGCTGGTCTTCTTCAGAGTTGTATTTTACCCTTGTTTGTGTGATCGTGATTAGTGTCCCCCAAAAGCCCTTAAGCTCCATGAGACTGTTTGCCCTTTTGTTTTTTAACTCACTGTGGCACCTCCAGCTCCTATCGCAGTGCCTGGCACACAGGAGGGGCCACATAATGTCTGTGGAACGGGGAGAGTACCCTGGAGTAGTGGCGGAAATCACAGCCCTCCCAAGAGCATGCAGGCTGCCAAGAACCCCTGTGGGGGTCTGCTTGTCTTTGAACCCTGTCTGCTGTCCTGACCAGGGTGCTTCAGAACCCTGCTGTGAGAGGGCTGTTTGTAAGAAATGTGTATTTGGTCTTAGTCCTTCTTTAGGGCACACAATTCTGGAAACCCTTGGAAATTCCTCAGCGGTGAGACCCTCTAGGGGGGACAAGCACTGACCTCTTCTAATGCTTTGTCCCAGAACAACCGCTTGTCCACAAGGCCTGTATGCTGGGTGTAAGATATGTTGACGGCCTGGGGCTGGCCAAATCCAGGCCCACCTTATCTATGGAAACATCACATTGGGAGGCAGGCCCCTTGGACTAAGGTTTTGCAACTTGGGGCCCTTGTTGCACAAGAATGATCCCTTCTAGCAAAGCCTGTAGTCTCTGTCCCCTCGGCCCTGCCACACATGACCTTTGTCCCCTCCCGCACGTAAGCAGTTCCCTTCCTGTCCATGATCCGTGCACAACTTTGTTCAGCCGCTGCTCCTAAGTCCCAGTAAACCGTCATGTCTCCTACATAAGGCGTCTCTAGGTCTCAGTGTCTTGAGAGCTTTCCCATGGCAGCTTGCCTGCTTGGGCCTGCAGGATCCACACAGCCCCTAGGTGTCTTTTGTTGTGTTAATGCAGTGGCTTTGGACCCCTGGAAAGAATGCAAGGGTGGGGGTGGGGTGGGGGAATAGTAGGGGGTCGGGGCGGCTGCTTGAGGACCAAACCCTTACTCAGAGGGCAGGTGCTTTCCAGACCAGCTCCCTGACCTTTGGGGAGGGGAGAGTGGCTCGAGGTTGAATTAATTGCCATTGGCCAATGATCTAATCATTTGTGCCTATGTAATGAAGCTGCCATAAAACCCGAAAGGATGGGCTTGGAGAGCTCCCAGGCTGGAAGTGGGGAGAGAGGCGCTGTTGGAGGGGGCGTGGAAGCTCAGAGCCTCTTCCTCTATACCCGGCCCTCTGCGTCTCTTCCATCTGGCTGTTCCTGAGTTACATCCTTTTATAATAAACCAGATTTATAGTAAGTAGAACATTTCTCTGAGTTCTGTGAGCCACCCTAGCAAATTAATCATACCCAAGGAAGGGACCTTTGGAATATAGCCAATTGGTCAGGAGCATGGGGGACAACTTGGGTTTGATTGGCATCTGAAGTGGGTGGGAACAGTGCTGTAGGGTCTGACACTCTGCAGGTAGATAGTGTCAGAACTGAGCTGAATTGTAGGACACCCGGCTGGTGGCAGAGAGTTTCGTGGTGTGCTGGAAGCCTCCACATGCTGGAACTGGCGTCAGAATCCTTACCTGCCAACTTCCTGTTACCTGCCAGACATCTCTCTTCCTTAGTCTTGTGCCAGATGCAATGACAGCACCTAGTGGCACAAGGAAGACGGGTGCTGTGGGCCAAGTGAGGATGCTTGACTGCAGCCTCTCAGCTCTGCTGTGGTCCTGTCCATGTCATATGAAAAAGACTTAGGGGTGGGTCCTGCACCTCTGCTTTTGAGGAAACAGCACAGACATGAGAATCAGAACATTTGACATTAATTCTTTGGATTTATCCCTCACTCACGCGCCAGACTAAGACACTTTCTTTCATCTGGGGTTTGGCCATTTTTTTCTACTTCCAAGAGGCTCAGACAGTCATCACTGGGATGTGGGGGTCCCCCAGAAGGGTTAATAATTTGGTGTTTCTTCAGACAGATGAAAAATATCTCTTGTGGAGAAATAGAGTTTTGGTTAATAAAAATTTCATGCAGATTGCTCTTAAAAAAAAACGAACAACAACACTCATGTATTTCCATGGGCAGAAGCAGACTGGCCTTTTGGAGATACTATGCAGCATTGCTCATTCTGCGGTGTTTATGCTGCATTCCCGGTTTTCCTGTGCATCTTCAAACCAGACCCTTGGGAGGCGCATGAAAGGGCTTGCAGTTCAGGTAGGCAAGAGCTGGTAAGCAGCAAAAGTACACGTGATCCAAATCGGCATTTTAGCCCATGGCAGTGGTGGGCTTTTAGCTGCCTGTGACCCCAGGAGGGGGAAAACAAACACAGATGAGAGGAATTTTTCAAGTGTCCACTTGGTGGAGCTGTCAGCTTAGGTGGCCGTGGCACTGGCCTACTTAGCTACCGGGCATTTCACTGCATTTCAGTGACTTCGAAATTGATGCTCCAGACCACTTCTTAACTCTTTCAAACAGATTCCACAGCTTGCAACTAGAAGATGAATAAATTCTGGAGATTGAATGCACAGCATAGTGCTTATAATAACAATGTTGACTCTATTATATACTTTATAGCTATTGAAAGAGTAGATCTTAAATGTTCTCACCACAAAAAAGAAGTGATAATTACATGACGTGTTATTGAATGCTACCATGGTAATCATATTGCACTATATAAATGTATCAAACCAACAAGTTGTACATTTTAAACTTATCAATGTTACATGTCAGTTCTATCTCAATAAGACCAAAACCAAAAACTAAGAACAACATTTGGCATGATTTTTGCCAGTTTCACCCACAGGACGCTAAGCGTCATAGAAGCACTGAATGGTAAGGCTCCTAAGATGCTGCTCAGTATTCTTCTTCCCCTCACTTAGTTAGTTGGTAAAGAATCATCTAGGGAACTTATTAAAAATGAATTCTTGGAACTCTCCCCGGTTCTGAATCAGTAGTGGTGGGGTGGAGCCATGTCTTAGTTCCTTTTTGCTACATAACAAATCACCTTCAAATGTAGTGACTTAAAAGAATAGTACTTGTTTACTTTCATACTTTCTGTGGCTCAGGAATTTGGGGGTGGCTAATTTGGGGGTTCTGGCTCAGGGTCTCCCATGAGATTGCTGTCAGATGTCACCTGGGGCTACATTCATCTGAAGGCTTGACTGGGGCTGGTACAGCCACCTGAGGGTGCTGGCAAGTTGTTCCAGGACGAATTCAGGACAGGAAGGAAGTGCTAGGCTGGCTCAGCTGATTCAGCTCCAGGGGCTGTCTGGGGATGGCAGGGTTTTAAATGCTGGTTCTTCTGCTGGACGGATCCCTGCTGGGGTCCTCTGATGGGCAACCCTGAGCATAGCTTTCCTCTCCAGCAGGTGTAGCCCTTGGCCCCTAGGTTTCAGCAGTTCCTTTCTTTGCTGGGTCACTTTGTCCTTCCAGGCCATCCTCCTGGGCAGTGTCCTTTTCAAGATGGCTGGATTTTGCTCCTTCCCACATGGCCCACATCTGGCCTGTGGGAAAATATGAGCCTTTGCCTCCCTTCTCCCTTCCCTTCTTTGAATGACAGGAAGGGGAAATGCCGCAGCTCCCCGACAGGTTCCCCCAGACACTGTGTCTCTCCCTCCTCACCTCTCCTGCCACTGGTTGGAGGTGGGTGTTCAGGGACTCTGCAGTGGCTTCCCAGTGTCTTGATGGATCCTGCACAAATGGTCTAACACTGTCCTGGGAACATGGGGACTTGGTACCTGTCATGCTCTCAGCCTGTGGGCATCAACAGAAAAACTGACACACCAGGTTCCTTCGGACTTCTGGTTCTGTCTCTCCATGCTCCAATGTTGAAGCTTCTCTAAACACCAGAGACTCTTGACCCTCTCCACTTGGGGATCCCAGGGGTAACGGGAGTGTGGTGTGTCAGAGCTGGTATCCACCTGACTTAGTCTGTTTGGGCTGCTGTAACAAAGTACCACAGATTTGGTGGCTTATAAACAAGAGAAATGTATTGGCTATGAAGTCAGAGATTAGGGTACAAGTATGGCAGGGGGAGGCTCCTCTTCAGGGTCCAAGACTTCTCATTGTTTCCTCGTATGGTGGAAGGGGCTGGGGAGCTCAGTGGAGTCCCTTTAACGAGGGCACTAAACTCATCATGAGGGCTCCATGCTTGTGACCTAAGCACCTCCTAAAGGCCCCACCTCCTGATACCATCACAGGGGGCACTAGGTTTTCAGCATATGAGTTTGGGGGGCACATAACATTCAGACCATAGCAATCCTCAAGCACCAAACTCCTTCCTTTACTGTCTCGGAGGGTGGCACTCAGGTGAGGAACCATGTCACCCTGGACCAATCTTGCTCTCCCTCCCCTCCCCCATCCAGTTGCTCACCAAGCCCTCCTGAGTTTACCTCCTAATTATGCCGTGAATATACCCTTCCCTCCTACCTCTGCTCTCCCCCCTCCAGGCATTGCCCCACCAATTGCCTTCATCAGCCTCTTCTCCACCAATTTGGCTGGTTCCTCCTACACCTGTGGTAGCCTACACTTCAGGAACCTTAATGAAACTTCATGTCTTTGACCAAAGGCTAAGCTGTGTTAGGTATCTTTCCTTTGCTCCTATGATTTTCTGTGCCATCATTGGACACCTCTTATTCACAGCCTTGCATCCTGTCTGTCTGCATTAGATTCAGCCATTGTTGAGGCTGCCAATTTTCAGCATGTGCAAGTTACCTGTGCTTCCTCAGTTGTCATGGTTATGTCATTTTCTGTCCCTGGGCTTGTCTGACTCAGGAAGCCTGCGGAAATGTGCTGGACACTGGCACATGCACAAACCTGGTATGATGAGGGAGTTAACACTAAGGGGAAAATCTGGACCACTGGGGTGCAGGAGCTGGTGGATAAATGTCCCTTCTTCTGTCCTTCAGGGAGTCAGTATAAGGCACATTCCTTTTGCTCCTTAGAGAGTCCCAGGGGGATCAAACCCCAACCGCCTATGCAATCCAGCTTAATAAAGCACTCTGATTACCTTCCTTCCTGCCCAGGTTCATTCTTCCCAGGCCCCCAGTACCCTATTCCTGCTTCCTGGGACTACTTCCCAAAATAATTGGGAACTTAAACTATCTTTAACACTATGACTGCCTCTGCTGAATTCAACATAATAATTATTTATCTGCATATTTTTCTCTTCTGCCTGACTACAAGGTCTTTAAAGACTGTGCCTTATTTGTTATCCATGTAATTCCTCATAAATGCTTGTTAAATGAATGGCTAGAGGTAGAAAGAATGAGTTTACAAATAGCAGCTAAAGGGTACTGGGATTTGTAAGTTGCTTTTCATGAGATAAATGCTTTATCTCACTTAACTCTGCACCAACCCTAGGAGTAGGTGCTATGATTATCTCCATTTTTGCAGGTAGGGCACACACAGAAGTTAGCTAACTTATCCAGTCACACAGCAAGGGAGGAAAGAAGTGAGGGTTTGAACTCTGGTCTGATTCTCAGGTTGGTCTCTTGTTAATGCTGCTATTGGGGAACTAGGGAAACTTATTATCATTGCAGCATAAAGTGCTGGGGGTGGGTGTGCATGCAGAGAAGGTTGTCTTGGTTGAAAGGATCATGAAGGGTCTTTGTCTAGTGATTTTTATCTTACAATGGGGAACCTCTGAAAGCTAAAAACATTTTCTCATTGTGAGCCTTTCCAAATTTCCTTGCATTTTAGAAAATGCAAACAGTTTGAGGAATGTCCACAAGGGGGCAGGCATCGGCAGTAGGTGAGAACAGCGTGTGGAAAACCAGCCTGTGAAACCTGGTTCAGTTTTCTTCTGGTGGAGCCTCTGCTCAGCTGAGTAGATCAAGATTGATAAGTAACCTCAAGCATTGGAGACTCGCTGCTGCTGTTCATTCTGCCTTTTTTCTACGTCCCTGCCTTCTTTTCTTCTTTCCTCCTATCCTTTCTCCCCTGCATTCCTCTTGTTTACTTTCTTCCCTAAAGTAGAATCAGGTTAAAAAGGCAGTAGATGCTTCCTAAACATCACCAAGCTCGCAACAACTTAAAAGGCCAATCCCCGTGCAAACAGATGACAGCACACACCACCACCGCCACCGCCGACCACCATTTAGATGGCCAGAGGGTACACCAGCCACCAGGAAAAGGTGCTCTTCACTCTCACTAAGTCCAGAGTCCCTGTAAAGGTTCTATCACCTCTACATGCTTAGGAAATGGTTATTGATTCCAATTCAGCCCTCACTAACTTTACTGAAAACCTATTGTGTATCAGTTTTGGGGCTGAGAGAGTAAGCGTATTCTATTTCACTGGATCTTCACACAAATCCTTTGAGGTAATAGGATTTTCTTTACTTACAGATGGGGTTCTTGAATCTCAAGGAAGTTAAGATCATGTCACTGGCAGGTCATAGGACCATAATTTAAGCGAAGGTTTTGGATTTCTATGCCAATGATCCTGCTATTAAACCACACTGGATTGGTAGATTTATCACCATGTCTCTATGTGACCGGTGTGGAGAGGGGGAGAGGTTAGCCAGCTTTTCTCTTTGACATCAATTAAGCTCAGGGCATAGATGCTCCAGAGGGAAGGATGAGGAAACGGGGGAGATGGGGGCTGTCACTGCTCCAAGCTTCTGCTTTCTGACTTCAAGTAGAGGCTGGAGGGCTCCTGTAAGAGGAACAGGCTTAGGGATCAGGAAACCTTAGGGAACCTTTCATCCACCCAGTGGTGTGTGATCCCTTGCTCACTGTTCTGGTGGCCAGCGTGGAGCGAGGATCCAAAGAACATTTGTTCCGCTGAACCCATGTACGGAGGAAGACTAAGGACTAGAGGCTCTGAAGTGACCGATCCGAGGTGGGTGAGTGGAAGAAACGAGTGTGGGAGTCTTGGCTCTCACCCTGGGGACTTGGAGTGTCCCTTACACCGGTTTCCCACAGTGCATATTCGCTGTTCCATTTGGGGTACATGGACAAATACATGGGTGGAATGGGACACAGGCGAATGATTTTTATAAAATAATCATGTTAATCTTCACGTGTATTAGGAAACTTTATAACTAGAACTTCAGAATCATTGATTCCATGAATATTATTGTTAGGATGAAGCTAAATTATGTAATAAGTAAAAAGCAGATAGACTTAAATATTACATAAAGAGTGTACCACAATAGCCATCACAATATTGAAGAAGAAGAATAAAGTTTGAGGACTGATACTACCCAACTTCAAGACTGAGTGTAAAGCTGTGGTGATCAAGACAGTGAAGGAACAAATAGATCAATAGAACAGACTAGAGTCCAGAAATAGACCCCCGTAAGTATAAGTCACCTGATTTCTGACAAAGGAGCAAAGACAATTCAATGCAGGAAAGGCAGTCTTTTCAACAAACGGTGCTGGAACTACAGGACACCCACATGCAAAAAAGATAAAAGAATCTAGATGCAGACCTTACATGCTTCATAAAATTAACTCAAAATCAATCACAGACCTAAATGTAAAACACAAAACTATAAAACTCCTAGAAGATAACATAGGAGAATACCTAGATAACCTTGGGCATGGCAATGGTATTTTAGATACAACACCAATGGCACAAACCATGAAAGAAATAATTGATGAGCTAGACTTCATTAACGATAAAAACTTGTGCTGTGCAAAAAGACAGTATCAAGCAAATTAAAAGAAAAGCCACCAAGTGGTAGGAAATATTTACAAAAGACAAATCTGATAAAAGACTTATCCAAAATATACAAATGACTCTTCAAACTCAACAATAAGAAAACAAACAACTCAATTAAACAATGTACCAAAAATATTGACACCTCTTTGAAGAAGACATACAAATGGGAAATCAGCATATGAAAAGATGCTCCACATCCTATGTCATCAGGGAAATGCAAATTAGAACAAGATACTACTACATACCTATTAGAACAGCCAAATAAGGAACCCTGACAACATCAAACGCTGGCAAGGATGTGGAGCAACAGGAACTCTGATTCATTGCCAGTGGGAATATAAAATGGTGGAGCCACTTTGGAAGACAGTTTGGCAGTTTCTTACAAAACTAAACATACTCTTATTGTATTATTCAGCAGTTGTGTTCCTTGGTATTTACCCAAAGGAGCTGAAAACTTAAGTCTACACAAAAACCTGCCTATGGGTGTTTATAGCAGCTTTATCCATAACTGCCAAAGCTTGGAAGCAACCAAGACGTCCTTCAGTAGGTGAAGGGATAAATGCACTGTGTCTATGCAGACATGGTCCCTTCCTCACATCATTCCACCCTTTGCCTCTGTCATCACACCTCCTTTTCCTGACTTTGATCCTCTTGCTACCCTCTTACAAGGTGCCTTGTAACTACATTGGGCCCATCTGGGTAAAATAGGATAATTTCCCCATTTCAAGATCCTTAATTGAATCACATCTTCAGAATCTCTTTTGCCATGTTGTTAGGTAACATACTCAAAGTTCTGAGGATTAGGACATAAACTTTTTTGAGAGGGGGACATTATTTTGTAATATAGTAGAGATGGTATGAATATATGGTGAAAATCATGAAGGTCTTATCTGAAGATTGGGAGATACTTCCTTACACCCAGCTGCCTCGTAGGGAACACTTGCGGATGTGGTATCAACTTCCTTCGGGATTTGTGTAGTTGAAAGTTTAGGTAGAAGATAAATTGGCTATTTGAGGGTCTAATTGCCTGTTTGTGAGGACAGCTGTGTCATGAGAAGCCCTTCAGAGAGCAGGTAGACTTGGAGTTACATCTGGGAGTTGGGGCTGGAAAGAGCTGACTTTTCCATATGAATGCATGAGACCAATTAGCAGGGAGGGCGAGGCACAGCCTTATGGAGGTATGTGGGGCTGAGGGCACTTAAAGAACAGGATGTTCATAATTAATCTGCAGCTGTCATTCTTGCTGTGTGACTTCTTCTTGTCTCATGCTTGGGGAAGTACAGCAGTGCTTTGTGTGAATGTGTGTGTATATGCACAGGTGCTTGAAAAAAATTATTGGCTTCCACTGGCCAAAATTTTTATACCTACTCCTGAGTCCCCCTAATTAAGGGAAAGGCTGATTTTCACATCTGGGTCTTAAGGGACAGATGTGAGTGGAATGTATGGCAGGGCACTGAGATAGCTAGGCCCTGGCAGAGGCAACTGAGAGAGTAAAGCGTTTGCAAGTATCTCAGGGCAGGCATTGGTCTGCCTTGCACATGATCTCAGGTAACCCTTACCAGAATCTCTGAGACCCAGAATGGTTATGCAATGACCTTAAGTGGCCCCACTGGGATGTTAGTCATTTCCGTGTGGTGCTGAGGACAGTTCTGGAATTTGGGGTTGTGGGCAAGCATGCCAGGCTGCCGCTTTTTGGAGACAGAGTGTTCTTGATGCTAGTGCTCACGTCTCACCTGGAACTCAATGGTGCATTAACTAGGTTTTTCAGGATCAACTTTACTTGTATTCATTCCCTGAAAACTTATAACATGTCAAAAACTATGCTTGTAGGGAGGGTATATATCAGCTGTGGATTTACACAGTATGTTCCCAAAGTTTGTTCCCTGGAATGCCATTGTCTCAGGATGGTAATATGTGTCCATGAAGAAAAGGCTTCCACAAATAAGGAAAATAGTGAAAACCTCTCTCTGTCTTGTCTGTCATTTGTATCATTCCTTGTAGAACTTCTCAGCCCCTCCAATGTGCCCACTGGGCATCTCTGAGGGGGGGGGCAGCACCCAGCATTTCTTTGGGGATCATCGTCTGGAGAGAATGGGTGCCAGGCACTGAGAAGGTGCTATGTGCACGTGTGTGTCATGGAAGAATGGGCGTGTGAGCATTATGGATGATGTACTGTAGGAGCCCCAAGAGCTGAAAGAGAACTTTCCTGATCAATATGCAGCTCAGGACAATGGTAAGGATCAAAAGGAACCGTATTTATGAAACATTTACTATGCCAATAGCTACCATTTGTGAAGTACCTACTATGTGCTGGGCATGATGTTACATGCTTTCTCATATTATCTTTTTAGTTAAGATGGGATCCAGAGAGAGAATCAGTCCTTTGGAAGGGCTTTTGTAGGCACTCTTTATAGAAGGAATATTTACAAAGCAATTGTTGTTGCCTAACAAAGACTTAACCTAACCTGCCATCATCATAGGAAGGACTGAAGACGAGCTGACCCTTCAAGCCTCCTGAAATTACAGCAATTAATGGCGAGTGTTATGCATAATTAGACGCCACTAGTCTGTAGCTCTTTTTAAAATGCAGCGTTTACACTGGATGTCAGTCTTTCCTAAGTCGGGGAACTGCCAGTGTACTGTACATTGTTAAGTGAAAGCAAGCAGCCAGGTTAAATTCTAATTAAATGTTGCCATTGTTATTTGAGAAATAACAGCTTAGCAATGGTGTCAAATTGACTTCTATCAGCAGATGGAATTAGAGCACTTTGTCATCTGAGGGCTGTCTAATACATGTAAATAACACTGCCCCAGAAGCTTTCCTTGACTTCAGTTAAGGTTGATACAAAGAGAATTAGTATGGTGAGGATGTAAATGAGGGTGTCATTAAGCGCAAGAAAAGGATTATGTTGTATCTGGTTTTCTTTGCGCTTCTACCAATGCTTTGTAAGCAGGCTGGATGTTTTCCTGTGCAGCAAATTCCAAATATAACTCATGTTCCTGGTTGACAGTTCAATGCAGACGTTGTTCTCCTTCCTGTGTACAATTCCCTAAACCAGCTGTCCAAGCAGGGAAATGAATGGCCTTCCCCCAGGGGCAGAGGATAAAGTACGAAAGAGAAATTTCAGTTTTAAGGGAACGTGTACTTACCAAGAAGACACACTAATCAAGACAACTCTTGATGAGGATTGGGAGTAAATACAAGGCAGAGTTTCACATCTGTGAATCTTTCAGCATCTGCCTGTGTGACCAGGGATGCCCTGCTTCACCCCTGCGATCCCCAGCTTCCTCATCTGCAAAACAGGAGCCCTGACATCCACCTCAGGTTCTTCAAGAGGATGAATAGATGAACTCTGTTAGAAATTCTAGCACAGCCCCTGCATACACATAACGGCCTCAGGAACCTACTGGCTTCCTTTCTCCTAATGCCTCCCTTGGATTGAAGAATGGCTCCCACTGGACTAGCTAGAAGAGGGTGATGCCAAGAGAAGTGGGTCATGCCCACCCAGACAATGATAAAGAAGGAGGAGGCCACCTGGCCGAGGGATTTCGTCTCTTCTCACCCGGGCTCACTTTAAGCCATCTGACTAGATGTGATTTCATGTTTAGGAATGATCTCCAGACGATGGGTTGTCTTCTTTTACTTAACTTTAAGTCCCAAGTTGGTGCTGACAGAGTGTATTCTTTTATTCCACAGACATCCATTGACTACATGGGTAGTGTGGGTGAGGGATGGGTGGTGCTGCTAGAGGAACGGGAAAACTAGTGCTCTGAAGTCAGGTTACTTATTGGCTACATGCTTAGGAAAGTTGTTTAACATCTGTAGTGTGCTGAGACTAATTTCTACCTCACAGTGTTGTCACCATGCTTAAAGGAGATAATACATGTCATATAATTCATTTATCTATCTATCTATCTATCTATCTATCTATCTATCTATCTATCTAACTAACTATCTACCTATCTATCTATAATACATCTGTATATATCTATATACAATATATATGTACTATATGAAGGAGTTGGTACCCAAATTTATATATATTATTATCATATATTTTAAAGCCCGTAAACCCCATACACAAGGCTGTCTTACTAGAAAAGCAATGTGCTACATGGCTAATTGCATAAGCTTTGGAGCCAACCCTGGAGGAGCAGCTGGTGTTCTTGAGCAACGTATGGATCTCTGACACTCAACATTGTAAACTTGAAAGTTGAGGTAGTAATGTCACCATACAGGGTGTTACGAGAATTCAGTTGTACATAAGAACTCCTTAAGGATGAGATAGAAGCTAGTTGGTAAGACTAACTCTTCCAATGACAAAAATTCACAAGGTGGAAAAATGACAAAAATAGCTGTTTGAAGGCATCAGCGAACAATCAAGGCAGCAATGAACTGTGTAGGGTTCTAATTCTTGACCTAGGCAGCAGTCACCTAGGTGTGTTCACCTTGTGTGGACTGGTTGAGCTGAACACTCAGGAGCTTTTTTGAATGTAGACTGTAGTTCAGTAAGAAAATTTACAGAAAATAGGATGGGTGGTCAGAAGCACTGATCGTAGCACTAGAAGGAGTGTGCACATTCAGATGCTGTCTGGTCTCCCTCCCTTCCTCTCTCTCTCCCCCTCCCACCTCTCTCCTTCCTTCCCTCTTTGCTTTCTCTTTATGCCTGGGTGAGCCATGTGCCCTATAGTAGATCTCTGTAAAATCTAATTGAATTGAATTGAATGCTCAGTTTTTACTTGGTGCCTTTTGAAAATATATTTCCTCTCCTTTGTTTTCTCTTTCAGAAACCATTAGCATATCAATTTCTCCCTCTGCTGTTTATAACAAGTTCATTATTTTGGCAGAGACTTTAATTGCACCCCTTGTCCCTGGGAGGCGTCAGTAGAAAACTAAATTTGATGATAAAGAGATGTAATCCCTCCAATCCTATGATTAAACTGTCTGCCAAACTTGAGGCTGAGTTTTTCAAATATATGCTGAACACACGGCAAACCAGTGTGTGATATCCTAATGACCATGTACTGCCACTTCAGTGGCTTTCCCGAGCCATGTATACAATACACACTGAAATCAAAGGCAGCAGATTTCTATGAAGAAGAGAGAATCCTGAGCAGGTAACCATTTTCCAAATTTATGATTGAGTAAAGAAAAGAAAATGTTAATATAGTAAAGAAAACTTTGCTATTGACTTAAAATGAAGACACTGCTCTGCTTTTTATTCCTTCAACTAAAGGACCAAACTGGGGAGAAGCCTGACATGAACTGGGAATTTGGAAGTGTTCCAGATAAAACATCTGGAAGTGGGGAGGCTTCATTGCCTAATGGGAAGAGGGGTCAAAGAGCCTAGTTTTCACTGTAAGACCCTCTCCTCACCATTTCCTATCCCTTTCCAGATACACTCCTTCCAAACAACAACTAATTTCTAGTTCTTCTGTGTAAGCAAGTTAGAGCCCCGTTGAGTACTGTTTTTAGACGGTTGTGTGTGGGGAGGTCTTTCCCTGGGCACTAGGTGAAACCTCAAGCGGGCGGGGGAGGTTTCTTGACTTTGAATGAGAAAGAATTCTGTACCAGGTTGGACAAGCATAGGTAAGGAAGGAGTTCATGAAAGCAAGAGTAGCAGCCAATGGCAGCAGCCAGGCAGGCAGCAGCGAGCAAAGGGGGAGCAGAGGGTGGAGAGGAGTCACTGAACTCCTGCCAGGCGCTGGGCAGATCCTTTGCCACCTCCTGAATCCAGGGTCACCTGGTCTCCAGTGTCTGCTTGAATCTGCATGGCATGGGAACTAAGCCCCTATCACCCCAGGATTTGGGGGAGTCTCAGAGCACTGGATGGAATGAGATCATGTTCTGAGTACTTTCACTAACCTACTGGTCTAGAAATAAAACAGGGAGACTGAAAAGGGTTTTGTTAAGACTAGGAAGCAAAATGAAGTAGCAAAGTGACAAAGACATTGACCACCAGAGGCGGAGGTCGGCGAGTTCTTGCCTTCATCATGGAGAAGAGTTCAGAGACAGGTGCAATTGGCTTATGCAACAAGGAAGTTTATTTGGTATAAGACAGTAGACAGATGAGAGTGTGGGTGACCTCAGAGAGGAGGCATGCTTAAGGGTTTAGGGTTTGGGGTTTTATAGAACAGCTGTAGTGGTCAGCGTAAGTCATGATGTGTACAGGTGTTTCATAATTCCTTTAAAGTTTTGTTTTACACTTCAGAGTCTGATCTCCTGCCCTGGTTACAAAGGTACTTAACTGATTAAAGGGCTGGAAGAAGAGGAAGAACAGCATCTAGATTAAGTTAAAGATAAACTGGGCCTTTTTTAAAGGCTACATAGATTTTACAATGACATGACCTTTGTCCCATTTCCCTGCCCTATCTTAGTACCAGCTTTATATGCAGTTAAAACTAATAGGATTGGAAGCCAACCTTATAAATGAGTAGAAAGAACTGGCCGCTTGAGCAATGTGCGCAATTCCTGGTTCTGTCTCCCATTCTTTTCTTCCCTCACCCCCCATCCACCACCCAGGAAAGTTCAAGGTCTGTAAAGTGCAGCAGAAGCCTTCAGAGCGGAAGTCAGTTTTGGAGCTTAGTCATCCGCTTTTGTCCTGTTTGATTTTACCTCTTCACATTCCTGACATCTGTGCCAATTTACTTAGTGATGCGTTTAAAAGATACCTATTAAAGATTTCATTTAGCACTTTAGTGATTCTTCATGGGACAGGTACAGTTCAAAGTACCTGGTCTGCTATCCTGCTAGAAGTAAAAAAAAAAAAAAAAAGGGCAGTTCTTTCTCTAAGAGTTCAGCTCCAACTTTTTAAAATATTTTTTTCTCATTGCCACATATATTCTCCTCTTGTCATTTATGTGTTCATTAAATACCTCCTGAGATGACTGTAGTTCTGTTTGTAAGTTGAAATTTGTGCCAGGCTTTCCTTTGGATGCTGAGGATTCAGTGAACAAAGTAGATCCATTGTTTAAAAAAATACACACTGGCATTATCCTAATTTTATGTATAATGGTTCCTTAAAATGTGTACAAAATCAAATGGAGAAAAGTCTAAATGTTAGGCTTCTCTAGTATAAGGGAATTTGTTCTCAAAGAGCTGAACATTATTATAAGGCCTCTATTTACATCTTGCCTTTTAGTTATGATTTTGCCAATACATGACCCAAAACTAGCTGCATTTCAGGATGTTTCTACAGTTATTTTTGTTTTGCTCTTCCATAATTGAGCACACAATTGATCATGTTAAGCCTCATGACTACCTGTTTGCAGCTAAAGATTTGTCACTTTCAGCACTGACCTCCATCTCTGTCTTGGTTCTATTAGGTCTATGATATCTGCACTTCTTCAGAGTGTTAGCATTTTCTTTTTTCAGGTTTTTCACTCATTATATGAAATGAGGATCCAGTGTTCTGCAACTTTACCAAACAAAATAGCAGCTGATCTTTAGAAACTGTTTACTTTGTTGTGAGCACCTTGTTAAATGAGCATTGTCTTATTTAATTCTAGAATAAGAGTGCATCTCTGGGCCACATTACAGAATTGCATTATATTCAATGAGTTATTAGAGAGAAAGAGAAGTTGATGCCATTGAAAAGATCATCATGGCATAATGAATAGGACACAAAATAGATGATTAACTCCTTTCAAATTTCAACTTACAAATAGAACTATAGTTACCTCAGTAAACGAATGATCTCTTGATTATACTCTTCAAGTAACACAATGTCTAAAAAGGGCTGTAAGCCAGTAATTTCTAAGGTCTAATTGATTTGGAGTGAATATGTGGGACTCCTTTATCATGAGCCAGAGAGATGTGCTTTTCCCCTACTACTAGCCATGGCCTTGGAGGAACTATTTAGCCTTTTGAATATCAATTTATTTGTCTGTAAAATGGGGGCAATCACAACAACATCAAATAGTCATGAAGAGGATAAAATAATTTATTATTTGTTAAAAGCATGTAACTTGAAACTTGAGACATCATAGTTGTTTGGAAAATGTTTGGGTCCCCATCTTCTGGCATATTATAAGTACTCAGTATTTGTTAGAGGTGTTGAGTTATAATAATAATCACAGTGAGGAATAATATTAAAATCAAATGTTATTGAAGTTGGGAAGAGGGCTGAAACCTTTCCAACTTGGCACTTTCTGCCTTCCCTGGTCAGGGGACCCCAAGGCTGGATGCCTTGGAATGGCCAATTATTTGCCTAATTGCTTTGTTTCTTTTCTAGCCATTCCATCAGAACACCCCTATTAGGTAAACATGGCCTTAAACAAGCCTGTAGCTGGGAAGGGAGTGTGCATTCTTTCTCCTCCTCGATGCTGGTGGGCTTTCTGCTTCAGGGGACGCCGGGACCTGTCCTGGCTCAGTCTTCTTAGGACAGAAGGCAGAGGTGGGAGTGGGGAGCTGCCTCTTCTAATCTGCTTCCCTCTGTCAGCTGCTCCTAGAGGTCCACAAGGGGGAATGCACTGGACGGGAAGGGCACTTGCACATTTTTAACTGATAAAGTCCTTGTGAAAGCCTTGCAAGTAGAATCACCGGAGCTCGCCAACATCTGGTTTTCCCCTTCTTCCTGGGTCCATAGACTCCACTTTCTAGCCTCCTTGTCCATTAACGGAGATTGGTTTTGGCCAAAGGGCTGTGGCTGATGCAGTATGTGTCACTTTGGAGCCAAAGCTAAGGGCATACAGCCTGGAGATGTCCATGCTGTCTCTTTTTCGCTTTGTCTTAAGATGTCAGAGGCACCAGGGGAGAGTCACCTACAGCACTGAGTTGCTGCATTGGTCTCAGTTGCCCTGGACAGTTGCCTAGACCCACAGTAGACTTTGCAAAAGTGAGAAGTAAACTCTTATGGCATTAAGGCACTGAAATTTAGGGGGCAGTTTGTTACTGCCTCATATTCTAATTGATCCTGACCAGTAGAATCTCTTTAGGAAGGTTTGAACTGGGGTGGGGAGCATTCCATGCTACCAAAATAAAATAAATAAAATTAAATTAAAAAACTTGAGATTCTGCCAGACAAATAGTCCTGTCTTACATTATGGAGGATCAAGGCTTGAGGTGGGAGGTGAGAAGGGAAGCAATGAATTGAGATAAGCTGGAACAGAATTACTGTATAAAATAATGCCCAGTTATTTTTTTCTGGGTTTTGAGTTAGCCTGTAAACTTTCTGCATTTCAGGATTCTCAAATCTGGATACAGTGTTTTCAAAATACTTTGAAGGTTGCTCACAGCACAAGGCAGCTAAGTTCTGTGGCCATGCTTCTTGGCAAATTGGGAATGATAATGTGAAACTTCAAGCTACTATTCTTCCTTCACTGGTAGGGAACAAATTTGGGTCAACATATACAGATAGCAGGCTCAAGTCATGTGTTTGGCTCTGGGGTGCAAAGATGAATGAGACAAACACCCTCCCTCCAAGAAGATCACAGTCTAGTGGGAGAGAAAGGTACAGACATTACTAGCTGCAAAACACGTTAGTCTGGGGAAGTGCTTCAATTGCTAGAGGCATAGACAACAACGAAAAAGGCAGGGCCCAAAGGAGGAGAGATTCATTCTGGCTTGGGAGGGAAGTGGGGTGCTGGTTAGGAGGACTATCTATTTGAATGAGTACTTGAGAGATAAGAAACACCTTGATGGTTTTCTGTGAAAAGTCAAGAATAGCCAGTCTTGTATATCTAGCCTTTCAGATTTTTATTTCTATGCTGCAGAAACACTAGTTCAGGAGATGTGTAATTTGGGTATTTTCAAAGCCCATGTAACCAGAGATCTGGGCTAATGGGAAAATAGTCATAATATTGTCACTGAATGCAAGAACTTGTTGATATATTTTGCTAAATGCCCTTATTAATGATTCATCAAATTTTCCTTGCTTCCTGCACTAAAAAAAATTCTTGCTATGGAATATAACCCACACAATACACACCCAGTTCTTGGCCCCTGGCAGCCTTCCTATGCTGAGAGTGTTTCCCAGATGTGGTCGTTGACATGTGAATTTTGGAATTCAACAATAATGAGCACATATGAGGGGCAGAGGAGACTCAAAACACATCATCCAAGATATGCAAAGGTCAGTGTTTCTTAAGCTGTGGTCCCCAGGACATTATTTTAGAAGTAGAAATAGATGTAATATTTTAAAAAATGGTTTATGTGGTGTGTTTTCAGTCAGTGTGCCAGCTACCAATTTATTACCTCTCAGTTCTAAATTCACCCTGTAGCATATATAGCTCCTAACGGGCCGGGTGGGGTGTGGGGGGGTGGGAGGGGAGGGAGGGGATAAGCATGACGTCTCCTTTGTAGCGAACATACCTTAATCTCTGTCAATAGAGGGCGCAAGAAGGCCATGGAAGGAGAGGGATGCTTTCCGGGTTCCAGACCGCCGGGTGTGCTCCTGGTGCACCCGTGGAGCAGCCCTCAGTCCGGCTGCCTGCCTTTGAGCACGCAGTTCCTTAGCAAGATCACAGCGGCTGCCCAGCCTGGTGACTGCCTCACGCAGTCCCCCTAAGGTGGACATTGCTCACTCAAGCTTTGCGGGGCCTGGATCGCCTCAATGCCTGCGCCCTGCTCTCTGGAGGGGTGTTTCCTGTTTGCCTGGAGAACTGACCGGCTCTCCCCAAGGAACCTACTGGCCATCCGGTGGGCTGTAGCGGAGCTTTTCCTCCGAGGCCCAGCCTGGGAGAGGGGTCCTCTCTTCTAAGGTTTTGTCTTCTTTGGGTACTTTTCCTTAGCTCTAGGGCACTATTTCGAGTTATCTTTACATCTTTATAGTTACTCCATTGTTATGTCGAAAAATGTTTTATAGTTAGTAATTTTTTATATTAAACATTCCCTGTTCAAGTCTCTGTGTGGCTTCTGTGTCCTCACTGGATCCTGACCGTGACAATACAGCAGTGGTCTGCAGATATTTATTTTCAAGATCCCTTTATACTTTAAAAATTACCGAAGACCCCAAAGAGCTTCTGTTCATGTAGGTTGTATTTATTGATATTTACTGTATTACAAAGTAAAACAGAGAAATTTTAAACATATATATTAATTCGTTTAAAATGATAAAGCCATTCCATGTTAAATCATATTGAAAAATATCTATCTTTCAAAACAAAAAGTATTACAAGAGCAGTATTGTTTTACGTTTCTGCAAATATCTTTCATGTCTGGCTGAATGAAGACAGTGGGATTCTCATATCTGCTTTTGAAATCTGTTGTGATATGTTGTTTAATTGGAAATCTATGGAGAAAATCTGGCTTCTCATAGACATAGAGTTGGAAAGGGGGAAGTATTTAGATACCCTTGTACATAATTGTTGGTATTCTTTGATGCTACACCAAAACTCAACAAGTGATAGTTTTCAAGAGGTTAATTGCAATGTGGAATCTGAAATAAAGTCCACTGACCTATCTTGTACTTTAAGAGTCTTTTACCCATGCATGACTTTGTTATACTGGTTCACTGAGTTATAGAGATCTTTCAAATGGTGACTTATCTCACTACAAAATACCAAAAACCACATTCATTAATGCCACCACTGATCTCATCAGAAAAATGTCTCTAAGTATTAGCATCTGTCAAGCTCACAGTGGTGGATACAAGTTTAACAAAATTCTAATATTCACTTGAAAACCCAAAATTGATCATTGGCAAGAAAATGTCTGCCAAATAGCTTAAGTCTAAATAACTACAGTTTGCCAGTTATCCTTTCAAATGAAAAAAAACTTTTTTTTAAAATGAAAAAGTGGCTAATTCAGGTTGCACCTCACATGATCACAAGTGGTGTGTCTCTTGACAACAGACCACAGCACTCTGGAATGCAGCAACAGAGGGCTATGCCTACTTTCCATTTCATCACAGGAGTATTGTGTGTTCAAGGCTGAGGTTTAATACAATCCGTCCTTTTTTTGTTCCATTAGGTGATGAAGAGAAACTTGCATTTTTAAAAACTACGAGTACCTGGAGTGAAGCACACAGTATCTACTAGTGTAGTTTGGTGTCACAGCTTTGACTTGTAATAAGGATCGGCCATCTTACCCACCCTCACTTTCCATGTAAATGTCAACATGGTAAAAAGGCAAACAATGTCTTAGTAGTATTATGCATGTAATTTTGCCTTTCCAGATACCCTAAGAAGGCCTAGGGATCCTGAGGACCCCAAGGACTATACTTTGAGAACAGCTAGGCTAGTCATGCTGTGATGACAAACGACTACAGATCTTCAGGAGCTTAAGTAACAAGGGTGTATGATTTCTTACACATATTGAATGTCCATATGGAATGGTTGATGGTTTGTTCTCTGTCATTTTCACTCCAGCAGCCTGCTTCTGGAATATTGATGATTATCATTATAGGGGGAAGACACAAGAGGGGCCATGAGCTGGCTCTTGAGACTTCTGCCCAGGTATTTCTACAGGAGGTGACACATATCACTTCCACCCACTTTTCACTGGCCAAGCCAAGCCAAACCATATGGCCACACTGGAGTTCATCAGTGTAGAGATGTCTGTTCTTCCTTCAGTGAGGGGAACTGGGTGCATGGCAAAGATTTTTACAATCTATCACAGTATTCATAGAAGACTAGAAGATATTGCATAATACACCCCTTTTCTGCAGATTCAAAATAAATAAAGGCATAATAAAGACTTGGATAAGTCATGCAGCAAAGGAACTCTGCATTTGATTTAACTGAGAGTAACGCTATTGAGAGGATATTTTAGAATTATGGCCTGGATGTTCATTTCTCCATTACTGTTTCACCCTTAGGTCCTAGGCTGCATATAAATGCCAACTTTGACCTCTTTCTCCAGGCTCAACAATGGGTGAAAGGACACTGGGGTCCTTACTCAGGGCCTGACCAATAGGGTGAGTGACTGACTAACCAACGCTCACTCCAGGACGTCCCCTATTACTACACACTACCATGATGTCATGCTGTGCTATCAGCAAGGACCCTGGATGGGACTACTGTGTGCCCAAAGACTATTACTGAAACAACTAATGAGATTTGCTGCCCTTGCAGTTTGTGGCACTCCACTGGTGGGAGGGGATCTGAGCAGGAAGTGAATGGAAAACCTGTGTTACAAAGTGGGATGAGCCACAAGGTTCTAGAAAGACTCTGTGACACCATAGTCCTGTGACCCGCTAGGGGTCACAACCTGCTGGAACCTAGATGTTATTGCAATATTCTTGGTTACTTGAGGTTCTCTTGCAGGGCCCCAATATTCAGGTAACCTTTGACCTTGACCAATTTTGGTTACTGCTTATCGCCCAATAAAATCCTCCCTTCCCTTCAAATCTAAATTAAAAACCACCTCCATGATGGTTGCTCTTTCATAGGACTTTGCACTTTTTTGCATAGCACTTACACACTTTGTAATGATCTCTTTGTTTGTGTGATGATTTCCTGGATGTGTCTCTACCTAAACTATAAACTCCATGATGGCTGAAGTAATGTCTAGCTTGCTCATCATGCCTAGCTTGGTGACTGGTGTGTGGTTTGGTATCAATCATTGTTCCCTGAATGGATAAATGAGTAAATGAATGGCAGGCTACCTTGGAAGTAAGATTTCTTTCTTTTTTTTTTTTTGAAGACTTCCATGGCATTTATTGTTTGCATTTAAATAGCACTTATTTCTAGAAGTGCCCAATATCATCTAATAAGTGAGCGATAAAACCGTTAGAAAACAATATTCTGACACTTGGCAGATGGTGGGCATTATTTGATAGTATAACCCAGTAAGTAACTGTTGATTTGTTTTTTTCCTCCTAAAATGGTGGAAGACTTTTGAGAATAATTTGGAAATAGTTTTGTTTTTAAACCAAATACCATTATTGATGCAATCCTTGACATCACAGCTGGGGAAAAGAGGCCGCTTATGCGGAAAATTTTGCAGAGGACACTTGGACAAATATGAGTCTCTGTAGGTCCCGCCATTGCATGGATCTATGTGGTATCAAATTAAGGGTAATAATAACACCAGCTTAGAAATATAGTTGATAAGCTAGTGGGCAATGAAGACAGAGAAGCAGAGATTGGCCCTCAATTAGCTAGTGAAATGTGGTACAGGGTAGTCATCCTTCCAATGTAGTCTTACATATAAGTAAACCTGAGGATTAAAGGGAGGTCCTTGGAAATGTTGAACAAGGAACACAAATGATTGGGTCAGGATCAGAACCTTTATTTTCCAAAAGGTGCAGTGGTTCCCTAAGGAGGAGAACTGTACTTAAAACCAGAATTGTAGTACAGTTACATCTTTGTATTTTGGTCATTTCGCTGTATATAAATAACCTCAAGAAAACTATAGAATAAGCTGTATGTACTTATCATTCCATAGTTGAGTTTAATTTTACTCAACTACTCCATTAATCTTCAAAACGTATACACTAAAGAAGAGCCATGCCAGGATCTCTAAAGGACATGATAGAAATCAAGTTGACTGAACTCCCATTTATATTCAACATTATGAGCGGGCAGAATGCGTAAGTTGCACTCCTTACAGATGCACCTATATTCATGTTTGGATATGCAAAATGTTGCATGATTTTGTATGAATTTTTTCACCTCTGTAGATCTTATCAATAATCCTCTAAGCTCCTTGAAAATTGAGGATCTTGTCTCATTCTTTGCTTTTCTGCACTGCATCCAGGGGAGATTGGGCTCACATAGGTAAATATTTGATATTTGTTCATCAGCTGATGATCTCTTTGGCCCTTTCAGCTGTTGAAGCTTTTAAAATGGGCCTTGGGATTGGGGCGGAGCCAAGATGGTGTCATGAGTAGGACAGTGGGAATCTCCTCCCAAAAACATATATATTTTTGAAAATACAACAAATACAACTAATCCTAAAAGAGAGACCAGAAGAGACAGGACAACAGCCAGACCACATCCACACCTGTGAGAACCCAGCGCTTCGTGAAGGGGGTAAGATACAAGCCCCAGCCTGGCAGGACCCGAGCGCCCCTCACCACAGCGCCTGGCGGGAGGAGAGGAGTTGGAGCAGGGAGGGAGAGGGAGCCCAGGAGTGCTGAACACACAGCCCCAGCCATCCGCACAGGACTGCAAACACAGTGTGTGCGTGGGGTGCTGGATACTAGGGAAACAGGACAGTAAGACCTTTGAGCAGGTCCAGAAGCTGGTGCCCCTGTGACAAAGAAAAGTGAGTGCTTTTTGAAAGTCTTAAAGGGACAGGGACCCCACAGCTGGACAGAAGCATCCTGGGTCACAGTCCAGCAGCTGGAAATTCCAGGGAACTCCGGGCACACTAACCCCCTGGCCAACAGCTCTGAGACCCCTCACGGAGGTAAACAGCCAAACAGCCCCCCATCCATTACCCCTCTGGGGCACCGCCATAGCAGAGCAGCAGCCTGAGGCTGGCCATGCCCACAGCAAGGGAGCTTCCTCCATACCGGCCTGGCAAGATACAGAGACCCAGTCTACACGTAATTGCCCAACACAAGCCACTAGGGGTCGCAGTTGTCCCAGTAAAGAAAGGCCAGGAGCCAAGTGGAAAGAGGCTTGACTCTCCCAGCTGACAGACAAGTCAATAGCTCACCATTGCACCTATCAACATGAAAAGGCAAAAAAATTTGATCCAGACAAGACTAACCCAGGCAGCTTTGACATCTGCTACATCTTCCCCTGAGAAGGAACCTGGGAAGATATATTTAACCAGTCATCCTGAAAAAGAATTCAAAACAAAAGTCATAATCATGCTGATGGACTTGCAGAGAAATATGCAAAAGGAGGGAGAATACAGAAATAAAACAAGCACTGTAAGGACTTCAAAACAGAATGGATGAGATGCAAGAGACCATTAATGGACTAGAAAACAGAGAACAGGAACGCAGAGAAGCTGATGCAGATATAGATAAAAGAATCTCCAGGAATGAAAGAATTTTAAGAGAACTGTGTGACCAATCGAAATGGAACAATATCCACATTATAGGGGTACCAGAAGAAGAAGAGACAGAAAAAGGGATAGAAAGTGTCTTTGAAGAAATAATTGCTGAAAACTTCCCCAAACTAGGGGAGGAAATTGCCTCTCAGAGCACAAAGGTACACAGAACTCCCATGACAAGGGATCCAAGGAGGGCAACAACAAGACACATAATAATTAAAATGGCAAAGATCAAAGACAAGGACAAAGTATTAAAGGCAGCCAGAGAGAAAAAAAGGTCACCTACAAAGGAAAACCCATCAGCCTATCATCAGACTTCTCAACAGAAACCCTACAGGCCAGAAGAGAAAGGCATGATATACTTAATGCAATGAAACAGAAGGGCCTTGAACCAAGAATACTGTATCCAGCACGATTATCATTTAAATATGAAGGTGGGATTAAACAATTCCCAGACAAGCAAAAGTTGAGGGAATTTGCCTCCCACAAACCACCTCTACAGGGCATCTTACAGGGACTGCTCTAGATGGGAGCACTCCTAAAAAGAGCACAGAACAAAACACCCAACATATGAAGAAGGGAGGAGAAGGAATAAGAAGGGAGAGAAATAAAGAATCATCAGACCATGTTTATAATAGCTCAATAAGCGAGTTAAGTAAGACAGTAAGATAGTAAAGAAGCTAACCTTGAACCTTTGGTAACCACAAACTTAGAGCCTGCAATGGCAATAAGTGCATACCTTTCAATACCTAAATGTAATGGACTGAATGCACCAATCAAAAGACACAGAGTAATAGAATGGATAAAAAAGCAAGACCCATCCTTATGCTGCTTACAAGAGACTCACCTCAAACCCAAAGACATGCACAGACTTAAAGTCAAGGGATGGAAAAAGATATTTCATGCAAACAACAGAGAGAAAAAAGCAGGTGTTGCATACAAGTATCAGACAAAATAGACTTCAAAATAAAGAAAGTAACAAAAGATAAAGAAGGACATTACATAATGATAAAGGGGTCAGTCCAACAAGAGGATATAACCATTATGAATATATATGCACCCAATACAGGAGCACCAATATATGTGAAACAAATACTAACAGAATTAAAGGAGGAAATAGAATGCAATGCATTCATTCTGGGAGACTTCAACACACCACTCACTCCAAAGGACAGATCCACCAGACAGAAAATAAGTAAGGACACAGAGGCACTGAACAACACACTAGAACAGATGGACCTAATGACATCTATAGAACTCTACATCCAAAAGCAACAGGATACACATTCTTCTCAAGTGCACATGGAACATTCTCCAGAATAGACCACATACTAGGCCACAAAAAGAGCCTCAGTAAATTCCAAAAGACTGAAATCTTACCAACCAACTTTTCGGACCACAAAGGCATAAAACTAGAAATAAATTGTACAAATAAATCAAAAAGGCCCACAAACACATGGGGGCTTAACAACACACTCCTAAATAATCAATGAATCAGTGACCAAATCAAAATGGAGATCCAGCAATATATGGAAACAAATGACAACAACAACACAAAGCCCCAACCTCTGTGGAACTCAGCAAAAGCAGTCTGAAGAGGAAAGTATATAGCAATCCAGGCATATTTAAAGAAGGAAGAACAATCCCAAATGAATGCTCTAATGTCATAATTATCGAAATTGGAAAAAGAAGAACAAATGAGGCCTAAGGTCTGCAGAAGCAGGGACATAATAAAGATCAGAGAAGAAATAAATAAAATTGAGAAGAATAAAACAATAGCAAAAATCAATGAAACCAAGAGCTGGTTCTTTGAGAAAATAAACAAAATAGATAAGCCTCTAGCCAGACTTATTAAGAGGAAAAGAGAGTCAACACAAATCAACAGAATCAGAAACGAGAAAGGAAAAATCGCAATAGACCCCACAGAAATACAAAGAATTATTAGAGAGTACTATGAAAACCTATATGCTAAGACGCTGGGAAACCTAGGAGAAATGGACAACTTCCTAGAAAAATACAACCTTCCAAGACTGACCCAGCAAGAAACAGAAAATCTAAACAGACTAATTACCAGCAATGAAATCAAAGCGGTAATCAAAAAACTAAAAAAGAACAAAACCCCTGGGCCAGATGGACTTACCTCAGAATTTTATCAGACATACAGAGAAGACATAATACCCATTCTCCTTAAAGTTTTCCAAAAAAATAGAGGGAGGGAATACTCCCAAACTCATTCTATGAAGCCAACATCACCCTAATACCAAAACCAGGCAAAGATCCCACCAAAAAATAAAACTACAGACCAATATCCCTGATGAATGTAGATGCAAAAATACTCAACAAAATATTAGCAAACTGAATTCAAAAATACATCAAAAGGATCATACACCATGACCAAGTGGGATTCATCCCAGGGATGCAAGGATGGTACAACATTCAAAAATCCATCAACATCATCCACCACATCAACAAAAAGAAAGACAAAAACCACATGATCATCTCCATAGATGCTGAAAAAGCATTTGATAAAATTCAACATCCATTCATGATAAAAACTCTCAACAAAATGGGTATGGAGGGCAAGTACCTCAACAGAATAAAGGCCATATATGATAAACCCACAGTCAACATCATACTGAACAGCGAGAAGCTGAAAGCTTTTCCTCTGCGATCGGGAACAAGACAGGGATGCCCACTCTCCCCACTGTTATTCAACATAGTACTGGAGGTCCTAGCCACAGCAATCAGACAAAACAAAGAAATACAAGGAATCCAGATTGGTAAAGAAGAAGTTAAAATGTCACTATTTGCAAATGACATGATATTGTACATAAAAAACCCTAAAGACTCCACTCCGAAACTACTAGAGCTAATATTGGAATTCAGCAAAGTTGCAGGATACAAAATTAACACACAGAAATCTGTGGTTTTCCTATACACTGACAATAAACTAATAAAAAGAGAAATCAGGAAGACAATTCCATTCACAATAGCATCAAAAAGAATAAAATACCTAGGAATAAACCTAAGCAAGGAAGTGAAAGACCTATACCCTGAAAACTATGAGACACTCTTAAGAGAAATTAAAGAGGTCACTAACAAATGGAAACTCATCCCATGCTCCTGGCTAGGAAGAATTAATATTGTCAAAATGGCCATCCTGCCCAAAGCAATATACAGATTCGATGCAATCCCTATCAAACTACCAACAGCATTCTTCAACAAACTGGAACAAATAGTTCAAAAATTCATATGGAAACACCAAAGACCCCGAATAGCTAAAGCAATCCTGAGAAGGAAGAATAAAGTTGGCAGGGGATCTCACTCCCCAACTTCAAGCTCTACTACAAAGCCACAGTAATCAAGACAATTTGGTACTGGCACAAGAACAGAGCCACAGACCAGTGGAACATAATAGAGACTCCAAACATTAACCCAAACATATATGGTCAAATAATATTCGGTAAAGGGGCCATGGACATACAATGGGGAAATGACAGTCTCTTCAACAGATGGTGCTGGCAAAACTGGACAGCTACATGTAAGAGAATGAAACTGGATCACTGTCTAACCCCATACACAAAAGTAAATTTGAAATGGATCAAAGACCTGAATGTAAGTCATGAAACCATAAAACTCTTAGAAAAAAACATGGGGAAAAATCTCGTAGACATAAACATGAGTGAACTCTTCTTGAACATATCTCCCTGGGCAAGGGAAACAAATGCAAAAATGAACAAATGGGACTATATCAGGCTGAAAAGCTTCTGTACAGCAAAGGACACCATCAATAGAACAAAAAGGTATCCTACAGTATGGGAGAATATATTTGTAAATGACAGATCCAATAAAGGCTTGACATCCAAAATACATAAAGAGCTCACTCACCTCAACAAACAAAAAGCAAATAATCCAATTAAAAAATGGGCAGAGGAGCTGAACAGACAGTTCTCCAGAGAAGAAATTCAGTTGGCCTACAGACACATGAAAAGATGCTCCACATCGCTAGTTATCAGAGAAATGCAAATTAAAACCACAGTGAGATATCATCTCACACCAGTAAGGATGGCTACCATCCAAAAGACAAACAACAACAAATGTTGATGAGGTTGTGGAGAAAGGGGAACCCTCCTACACTGCTGGTGGGAATGTAAATTAGTTCAACCATTGTGGAAAGCAGTATGGATTCCTCAAAATGCTCAAAATAGGAATACCATTTGACCCAGGAATTCCACTTCTAGGAATTTACCCCAAGAATGCAGCACTCCAGTTTGAAAAAGACAGATGCACCCCTATGTTTATTGCTGCACTACTTACAAAAGCCAAGATATGGAAGCAACCTAAATGTCCATCAGTAGATGAATGGATAAAGAAGATGTGGTACATATACACAATGGAATATTACTCAGCCACAAGGAAAAAACAAATCCTACCATTCGCAATAACATGGATGGAACTAGAGGGTATTATGCTCAGTGAAATAAGCCAGGCGGAGAAAGACAAGTACCAAATGATTTCACTCATCTGTGGAGTATAAGAACAAAAGAAAACTGAAGGAACAAAACAGCAGCAGAAGCACAGAACCCAAGAATGGACTAATAGTTACCAAAGGGAAAGGGACTGGTGAGGATGGGTGGGAAGGGAGGGATAAGGGCGGGGAAAAAAAGGGGGGGCATTACGATTAGCATGTATAGTGTGTGGTGGGGGCATGGGGAGGGCTGTGCAACACAGAGAAGACAAGTAGTGATTTTACAGCATCTTACTATGCTTTGAGGGACAGTGACTGTGAAGGGGGATGTGGGAGGGACTTGGTGAAGGGGGGAGCCTAGTAAACATAATATCCTTCATGTAACTGTAGATTAATGATACCAAAATAAAATAAATAAAATGGGCCCTGGGTTATAGCGGCACTATGAATGGTTGAACAGTGGACAGGTGTGAAAGGTGAAAGGTGTGACTACTAAGGTGGTTTAGCAAATGCCATTTTCATTCTTGCCTTGAACTTCACTCAGGCAGTTTGTTCTCTCTCTTGGTTTCACCTTCTGTTTCTCACTCATCAGTCTGGTTCAGGCTTTACCTCATCCATGCAGCCTTCCCTGACTGCTTCAGCCCATGCTGATCTCTCATGCTGCTGAATACCTCTCCTGTGTTATTATCTTATATAAAATAGCTGATGGCTTTTAGTGCAAAATTACCAACTTCAATTGTGAATGGGCCTCTTGGTTTGACTTGTTTTCTTTAGTATGTAATAAGCTTCATGAAAGCAGGGACCAAGTCTTACCCATTTGGGGCCTCGATGGATCCTGGTGCTCAACTGTGGTCATCAGGGGTTAGTTGTCTCTGCCTGTCCTTGTTGGCTTCACTCTCAAACAATTCCCACTTGCTGACAAGGTGACTACCAACAGGTCCAACTTAGCAGCCCTACTGGAAAGAAAGCGGGTGTTTCTAAGATTGTAGTCTTAGAATAAGTATTATTAATAAAATATCATTAATATTGACATTAAAATAAACTGAAATGGGTTTCATAGGCTTCCACTCTGTCCTATCAGTTTTTACCATGGACTCCTCTAGTCAAGTGGGGGAAGCATATTTGGCGAACAGAGTTTTGACTCAGTTGACGGTCAAATCTAAAAGTTACTCATGATGACTCTCTTGTCTTAACTCTTTTCTGACACAAACCAAAACCTCCTCTTTTTTTTTCATTTTTTAAATTGAAGTATAGTTGATATATAATATACATTGGTTTCAAGTATACAACATAGTGATTTAAGAGTTGCATACATTATTAAATGCTCACCCCAACTAGAGTAATTACTATTTGTCAACATAGAAAGCTGTTAGACAACTATTGATTATATTCTCTATGCTGTACTTTCATCCCTGTGACTAATTTATATTGTGATGGAGATTTTGTGTCTCTTTATTCCCTTCACCTTTTTTATCCACCCACCTCAACCCCTCCCCCATGGTAACCACCAGTCACTTCTCAGTGTCTATGAGTCTTTTTGCTGTTTTGTTTATTTTGTTTTGTTTTTAGATTCCACAAGTAAGTGAAATCATATGGCATTTGTCTTTCTCTTCCTGGCTTATTTCATGTAGCATAGTATCCTTTAAGTCTATTGATGTTGTTGTAAAAGGCAGGTTTTCTTCTTTTTAATGGCTGAATAGTATTCCATTGTGTATATGTACCACATCTTCTTTATCCATTCATTTATTGATGGAAACTTTGGTTGCTTCCACATCTTGGCTACTGTAAATAATGCAGCAATAAACATAGGGGTGCATATATCTTTTCAAATCAGAGATTTTGTTTTCTTCAAGTAAATTCCTAGAAGTAGAATTACTAGGTTTAGGTATGGTATTACTATTCTTAGTTTTCTGCAGAAACTCTGTATGGCTTTCCACAGTGGCTGCACCAATTTACATTTCCACTGACAGTGTTGAAGGGGTCCCTTTTCTCCACATCCTCACAAGCACTTGTTATATCTGGTCTTTTGGATAGTGGCTGTTTTGAGGTGGCACCTCCTCTTCAAGGACAGCAAACTAGAGGCTTGGAGAGGAGCAGCTAGGGTTTGCTAACTCTCGGTCTTGGGTGGGAGTGGGGTACATATTCAATGCTGCTGTTCCTGCTGCTCATTTAGGTACCAGAAAGGAGCACTGTGGCTTGTGCCAGGCCTCCAGCTGGCGGGGCCAACGGCAAATGTGGAACCCATAGGTCAGATGTATGTGATGTCTGTGGAGGAAATGTTTGCATAGCACAGAAAGTAATCTGCATACTCTTGCTACAATGGTTTTGTCAGCTATTTTGTGGTAAAATTGCAACTATTTATTTGATTGTTAGGGAATACTTATCTGTTTTGCAATGATACTTACATTATTTTGACAGCCTTGAGCTAAACAAAGAAATGGAATATTTAATGAAAATTAGGGACTGGGCTTCCATTTCTCAAGAAAGTTGATAGTGAAGATTAACTTGTTTAAGACATCAGTTGACATTCTCCATCCACGTGGGGGGCCATGGTATTATCACAGGAAAGCCAGAGAAGGCACACACCAGTTGGAACATCAGAATCCACTAACATGTGCAGTGGTGGTAGGCCTTTTGCATATCACTCTCTGAAGCATGACTCTTCATTTAGCTCAAGCAACTGCTTTTCTAAATTAACTTTGCTCGTTTTCTATACCAAGTTTTCTCGTTCAGTGTATGAAGTAATATGATAGCTGTTAGTGTTTTGACTCCATTAAGAAGAACTTTATAAACAGTTCAATGGTGCTAGCTTTATATCCATGTCCTGAGATGCTTCAAATAAAAAATTAGTTAATTTCTATAATGGTTTGAAATTTTCACCCAATTGTTGGAAACAAGATAAATTTGGAAATTCATTCTATTGAAGGTGAACCATCTAACATTGTGAGTGTTGCTGTAAATGAAGTTAAGTTTCACATTGAAGATAAAATTATTTGTTTTAAACACAATAACACAAACACAATTTTGGTGCAACACATGTCAAGGTAAAACAAAATTTTTACTAAATTCTGAAAGCTACAAAACAAATTTGTACTCAGAATTGGTTGTGTTGTACACATAATTCACAATTGCATCTAAATAAGCTGTGATATTTTATTAATTAAAATAGAGCTTTTCCTGTCAACTTGTATGCAATTGTATGTACAAATGATTAAGCTAATGATGAATTTAAAAAACCCTTCAGGCAGCCTGCATGCTTTTTTTCTTAGCTGTCTCCTAATAATCAGACATTAGAAATCTTTGAATATACAGACAAAACTCAATCACAGCTTTCGACAATTTCAAGTTTGTTAGACATTAAATGCAATTTGGAAAACTAGTGCAATTTTAAGAAAACATTAAAATGATAAAGTCATTAATTCTTTAGAAAATGCCTTTGATGTGGTACTAGAAATGGCTAAGAAATTGATAGAAGTACTTGGTATGTGAAAAATAATTATTCTGCTTGTTATTTTTAATGTTCAGAAATCAACACTAAGAAAATTCCCTTCTATTTTGTCCTAATCATCACAAATACTTTTTTTAAGGAAAAACTTATTTTTGAAAATATTTTTTGAAGAGAACTATTTTATAGGTGTACCAATTTAATAAAACCAATTTGTTGGTCAGTAAATATGTATTTTAAAAATTATATAGTTGTAATTGGAAAAGGTTTTTATCTAAAAAAGACTGCAGTTTGAAGGATAAATCAGTGGTCACTTCTAGAGATGGTGGAAATCCACAAGCTTAGAGTGAAGGATGAGGGACTTTCCAAAGAGAAATAAGGAAGATGGAATGGACGCTGGGTAGAAAAACCCAGCTGTTGTACAGTAGACTCCCTCACAGGCTGTTTTGCTTTCCATAGTTGCAGTAACCCACAGTCAACTGTGGTCTGGAAGCAGATGAGCCTCAGATTAATTGACTGTAGTAGTAGACTAACGTTACATCACTATGCCTACGTCATTCGCCTCCCTTCATCTCATTGCATAGGCATCTTATCATCTTACACCTTCACAAGAAGGGTGAGTACAGCTCAGTAAGATATTTTGAGAAAGACCACATCCACATAACTTTCAGTCCAGTAAAATGTTATAATTATTCTATTTTATTATTATTGTTGTTTATCTCTTACTGTGCCTAATTGATAAATTAAACTTTATTATAGGTATGTATATATAGGAAAAAATAGTATATGCAGGGTTCAGTAGTATCTGTGGCTTTAGCATCCACTGAGGGCCTTCAACATATTCTCCATAGATAAGGGGGACTGCTGTCTACCCAAGTACCAGATCAGAACTCAGGCTTCCTGATCACATCTCTGATGCTGCAGTACTGAATTTCATTTTCCATTTCCTCCACTCTTTTAAGTCATAACATTTCATCCCCTTCACCCTCTGTTTGCCAGCTTCTCAGGGCAACTCCAAGGAACACAGGTCCTTTAGTGCCCTGGCAGCAGATAAGAGGTTTCTTTTTAAAACATTTCTACAAGCTGCAACAAGCACATGTCTCAGTCCACTGCAAAGCAGGTTTGCAATGCTTAAATCATTGTTCCCAGCAACATGATTAAACATTGAAGCAGAGCTAGAAGCTTTCAAACAAAGCCTCAGGAAAAACAATGGAGACTCTAAAATACTTAAAGTGTTAAGTAGTAGATTTCACTGGCTAATCCCATTCCCACCCTGTGGGGTTTTGCCCCCCACAGTAAGTTGTAGTTGCCAAAGCAAAGTAGTCACTCCATTAATTATAAACTAAGAAAAAAATAGGTATTGATCTTAGGCAGTTACATTCTACCTGTTCAGTATTAATTGAAAGTTATTCCTGTGATGCCACTTAAAAGAAATCTTCTGAGGCACTGTAGAAAATAATGTTTAAAATATTCATTCAAGGTTAAGTGAACGCAGAGTTGAACCTCTACAAACAAAATCTTAAAACCTGAACTGGATTTTATGTGAGTGACAGGATGAGTTCTGAATTTTCTGTAGGACTCATGGCTCAAGAACTCACTGGTGGTGTGCATGGCTAGGGATGGTCAGAGTGTATGTCTAACAGGTGCAAGGGAAATGTGCTGCTCCTTACCCAGAAATGCCCCTTGTGAAAGGAACATCCATTTATTCACTTTCTGATTTATTTAATCACTCTTTCTGAGCTCCAGGATCTTGTAAAGACACCAGTCTCAGTATGCTATTATACCAGTCTGGGTATAATATACCCTTCTTGGTATAGTAATATAGTAATCTCGGTATAATATTTTTTGGCTAATGCTTATATAATACTGATTATGTGCAATAAATTGTTCTGAATACTTTATGCATATTAATACATTTGACCTTCACTGCAACTTATGAGGGAAGTATGATCATCATCATCTCCACTTTACAGAAGAGGAAAGTGAGATTTGAAGATCAATAACCTGCCCAAGGTCACACATCTGGTAAGTGGTGCTGCCAAGATTTGGGCCCAGCCACCTAACTTTAGAGTCTGTGTCTTTAACTGCTATGCTTTATTTAGCTATTAAAAATGTAGTTTCTATCTGTAGTGACATCTGGGATGTCCTTTAGTGACTATAAAATGGTTTAGTTGAGAAAGTCTACCCTCACCCTCTGGTACAAAAACTAAATATTGTCAGAATAGGCATTATTTTGGATGTTTTTAAAGTATGATGCAGCAGGCTTTTGATATTTATTTTCATTTCCCTTTGAAAAGAATTGGTGAAAACCTTCATGCAGAATGGTTAAATCTCTGTTCAACCATTTCTGCATGAAGGTTTTCAACAGTTTTAATTTATAGTGAGATGCATATAAATTTAGGAGTGAGAAAGACCTAATTTGCTATCCAAGCTCTATCACTAGTTTCCTTATCAATAAAATAAGTATATCTATGTTAACTTTGCAGGGTTGTTGAAGTTACAAAAAAAATAGTTTCTTGACTCCAGGGATATTCTGTAATTTATTTTTTGCTATAAACCAATGCCTAACAGTGTCTGTTGCATCACAGAATATAATAAATACTGTATGAATGAAAGTGCCTGAAACTTACCATATTTTGTTGGCTCTGAGAACACTCTTTTATATTTAAACTTTTCCAAAATTGGGATCTATCCCACGGTCAATGGAATATTGTAATAGATATCAGCCTGAGGGCTGTTGAGATATAGTGGTCACTTCCCATAAAGCTGTGAACTTCATTGTCATTCCAGGAACATTCTAGGATTGAATGTAAGTCCTCATTGCTATTCAAAAACCTTCCATTGATGCCTTTTAGCACCAAAAGACATTTTCAGCACCAAAATGGGTTTTGGCTGCAGAATGGGTGTCTGTGGTTTAGAAGAATACCTCCAGAGACAATAGTACAGTACTCTTTCATTAAGTGTTGTATTATCAATGCATTTGATGGCATAGAGTGTGGTGTTATTTGGGAAGGAAAAAAGTGTACATTATTCCTAGTCAAAAAAGGGATTTAGAAGAGTTCAACACTGAGTGTAAAGCCCCTTGAATAACACTCGAGACAATTTATTTCCATGTATATTACTATTTGTGTATGTACAAGAATGATGCAAGGTAAGAGTTCATGTTGAGGTAAGTCTGAAAAGCCCTTTAAAAAAAGTTTTATAAGCAAGTGTTGTACTGTTTAATTGGGAATGCTTTTTTCTTTAAGGTTGTATAAGGTAAATAACATGGTGGGTTTTACAATAATGCATATTAGATTCATGAAATACTATAAGCTTAATAAATCATAGTTATTGATTATTATCTTAATCATCATCTAATGTATTTGTATTGAAAACAGATCCTCTAGTATTTACAACCTGAACCTACAGCATAATAACATATTTTCCCATTAACAGCTTTCCACTTTCCCACATGTCCTACTTTCCAAGGAAAGGTCTGTGTGGATTTCAAGCCAAAATTTCAGGTCTTCAGATTATGTTGGGAGCCTCTACATAGGACCTGATGAACTTTCAATTTTTCTGAGATCTCAAGTATGAGTGCCTATAGGAGGCCAGTGGTTCCTAGCCTGGGGTCAAAGAATGTTATAACATGAATGTGAAGTGGTTCAGAAAATCTAAATTGAAATTTACTAACTGGAAGGAAGTGTGGCCAGGGTTCAAAGATTTTATTTTGAAAGATATTTTTGCTGGGTATAGAATTCTAGTTTGCTACTCTTTTCTTTTAATACTTTAGATATGTTGCTCCAATGTCTTCTCATCCACATTGTTTGCAGTGAAACATCTACTTTAACTATCTTTGTTCTTTTATATGTATCTTTTTTTTTAATGGATGCTTTCAAGATCTCAAATATCCTCATCTATTAATTCTATCATCTGTGTCATTTCTGGGTCTGTCCTTACTGGTTGATTTTTCTCTTCATTAGGGGTTATATATTCTTTGCATGCTAGACGATTTTTTAAAATAAAGACCTCCTTTTGCTTTTCCCATTTATGTCCACCCTCACCTTGCAGCAACTACGGATCTTTTTACTGTATTTATAGGTTGCCTTTTTTCCAGAATGTGGCACAGTTGGAATCACACAGTATGTAATGCTCTCAGATTGGCTTCTTTCACTTACTAATATGCATTTAAAGTTCATCTCTTTTTATGGTTTGATAGCTCTTTTCTTTTTAGTGCTGAACAATACTCCATAGCAGTTTGTCTATCCACTCACCTGCTGAAGGACATCTTAGTGGCTTCCAAGATTTGGCAATTTGAATAAGGCTGCTGTAAATACTCATGTTCAGGTTTTTTATGGAAATAAGCTTTCAACACCTTTGGGTAAACAACATGGAATGCAATTGCTAGATCATTTGTAAAGAGTATGTTTAGTTTTGTAAGAAACTGCCAAACTGTCTTTGAAAGTGGCTATATCATTTGCATTCCCAGCAGCATTGAGTAAGAGTTCCTGATGCTTCACATCCCCAACATTTGGTGTTGCCAGTGTTTCAGATGTTGGCCATTCTAATCAGTATGTAGTAGTGGTATCTTATTGTTTTAATTCTCATTTCCCTTTTGACATATGATGTGGAGCATCCTTTCATATGCGTATTTTCCATCTGCATATTTTTGGTGATGTGTGTGTTAAGGTCTTTGGCCCATTTTAAAATTACGTTGTCTGTTTTCTTATTGTTGAGTTTTAAGAGTTCTTTGTATATTTTGGATAACACTCCTTTACAAGATGTGTCTTTTTATGGTTTGAAAAAAAATTTCCCCCAATCTATGGCTTGTCTTCTAATTTTCTTTATATTGCTTTCACAGAGCAGAAATTTTTAGTTTTAATGAAGCGTAGCTTATCAATTATTTATTTTATAGATGATGTCTTTAGTGCTGTATCTAAAATGGCATTACCAATACCAGGGTCATCGATATTTTCTCCTATCTTCTATGAAGTTGTCTTCTAGGATTTTTAATAGTTTTGCATTTTACAGTTAGGTCTGTGATCCACTTGTGTCCAGTAATTTTTGATTGGATGCCAGAAATTGTGAATTTTATGTTTTTAGGTGCTGGTTATTTCTGTAGTCCTGTAAACATCCTTGAGCTTTGTTCTGGGGTGCAGTTAATTTATGTGGGAACAGTTTGACCCTTTAAAAGATTAATCTTTATTAGGCAGGACTACAAGAGACATTAGGTTTTACTACTGAGACAGTATCCTTCTGACTACTTTAGCTGATGCTCCAGCAATTGCAAAGTTGTGGAAACATGAACTATTATTGTCCCTTTGAGCCCTGGAGATGATCCTTATACTTTAGAGCATTTTGCTAATAGTCTCTGGTAGTTTCCTCAAAGGAATCAGGACTCAGTTAAAGATTTCATGTAGATCTGTATGCTCTCTCTGTCTCTGTCTGTCTCTCTTCTCTATCTCTCTCTTTGTTTGTATGCAGCTGTCTCCTTATGGTTCTCTATACTTCAAATTCTGGTTTTCTTGGCCTCTCTGGACTCCTAGATTCATCAGCTGAACTCAGAGATACTGCCAGCTTCTCCAATCCTTCCCCTTCCTGCACTGCATCATCGTAAATCTCTCCTAGGAGCAAGCTGGGGTGATTTGTTTCCCCTTTCTCATAGATCCTGTTCTGTACTGCCTCATGCCCAAGAAAACTGTTATTTCATATGTGTTGTCAGTTTATTTTAATTCAGGGCTTTGTATTTTGATACACCTGGGTTTGATTCCTGGTCTAGTGTACCACTCAATAATTTATAATTTTCCTCATTGAGCATAGTTCTTCATCTGCAAAATGGGAATGATAACACCTTTGCAAAGTTATTGAGGGAATTAATAAGATAATTAATGTATGGAAAATGTACAAAAATAGTTCCTATGTATTAAGTATTTATGTGCTAGGTTTTTAAAGGTATCAACCAATTTAATTCTTGTAACAACCTCATAAAATAGGTACTATCATTTTACAGAGAAGGAAACAGAGAATTTGTATAATCAGGGCCAGCTTTCAAACCTAGGCCCTCTGGCTGCAGATCCTGTGACCTCAAACACCATCCTCTACTGTCACTCCAGGCATACAGTGGTTACTCAAGAAATGGTGATTATTAATATCATTCACTGACTGGAATATTTGGTTTTTATTTGGAATTACATATGCTGATCAGAAACCCTAACTGGCACTCTGATGACTAAAAATGTATAAAAAGAGATACAATTTTCATATAGCTTGGGAGTTTACATATTTCAAAACAAGAGATCCGCAGTGCAGATACTGCCTTTCCATTTATGCTGTCCCAATCTTAGTATGGGTCTGCGCTGTGATAGGAATAGGTGACTTTTTAAATTTAAGTCAATTACAATTAAAATCAGTTCCTTCATGGCACTCAAAGTTATATCTCAAGAGCTCAGTAGCCACATATGATTAGTGGCTCCCACATTGCAGCTCAGGTACAAGACATTTCTATCACCACAGAAAGTTCTCTTGGACAGCACTGGTCCAGGTTCTTTTTGTTTCTCACCCACACTGCCAACTCCTGAGTCGCAGGAACTCCAGCCTCTGAGAAGCAAGCTCCAGGTTCTTGGATATGCCTTCCTCATTCATTCAGTAACTATTTATTGAACAGCTCCCATATGCCAGACACCGGGAGACAGGACAATGAGCAGAATCAGACATGGGCTGCTTACACAGTTCTTCCAGTCTCCACAACTCTCCTAAGGCCATATTCTACTGGCTTATCAAGGAATCTGTTTTAGAATACAGATCTGAGATGTTGTATGGGCAACATGGACACCTCCTCCCCCACAAGATGATCTCATTACTCCTTAGCATGAGCCAAGGTTCTCCAAGATCTGTTTCCTGCCCCACCCTCAGCCCTTGGCTCTCTCTATTCCCCAGGTTAATGGAATGTCCGCTCCCAGAAGCCCTTCTGGCACCAGCACTCTGAGATCTGTTCTAGAGCTTTGTTCTCTAAGAGCCAGGAGCCATGAGCTGGCCCCATATACAAGAGCTATGGAAACATCTCCAAGGACCTCTCCAGTCTTGGCTAACTTCAACTCATCCTTCAAGATTTGGCTCAGATGGCACCTTCTCTAGCACATTTACCCTGCTTCCCAAGACGTATTGTACCTTTCCGTGCTCATGTTCCAGCCTGCATTATGGGATTTGAATGCCAATAGTTCGGCCAATATTTGATTATCTCCTATGTGCCACGTGGTATGCTAAGCTCTGTAGATGCAAAACCCAATGAGGCTGGACCCTGCCCTCTAAGAGCTCTGCATTTACAGACTGAGACAGTTCGCTGACCCATCAAATATAATATAGAATGTGACACTCATGGTGATAGAAGGAGAAAGCAGGGAAGTAATGCAGAGTCCAGAGAGGTTGTTTAGATGTGGCAAGGGCTCATGGAAGGCTCCTGTCTAAACACAGTGATTGTCACATAGTAAACTTTCCATAGAAAGTTGTGGAATAAATAAATGCATAGTAATAGCCAACAGGTATTGAGCACATCTTATGTGCCCAGCCTTGTGCTAAGTGGCTTTACATTTACTCCAACATTTATTCCACTTGTGAGTTGATACCATTTTACAGATGAGGAGATTGAGGTTTAAATCTCTGGCCCATAGTTACCCAACTTAGTAAGTACTGGAGCAGCATTTGAATTCAGGGCTGTCTGACTCTAAAGCTCGATCTTTCTATCACCATGCCAAACTCTTGTTCATTATGAGTGCAGTAAGGTTTTGTAGAATGAATAGGATTTTCTCAAGTGGCCAAAAAGGGTGACTGGTTCAAGGTGGAGGGCAAAGCAAAGATGTTTTAAAAGTGAGGCTCAGAGAGACTAATTAATTTTCCCAAGGTCACGTGATGGTGACTGAGAGTTTGAGCTTGTTACAGAGCACTTTGAATCAACTCACAAGTGGTCACAACTTACAAGAGTAAATGTAAAGCCACTTAGCACAGGGCTGGGCACATGATATGTGCTCAATACCTGTTGGCTATTACTATACATTTATTTATTTCACAACTATCTATGGAAAGACTGGAGATGATGAAATGAGAAATGGAAAAAGTTTTTCTTTTTTAAGTCCCTGTTGCTCTCCCACTTGTTATGTAAAAATGGAAGGACTATTGATTGCTAGGGCAAAATGTGCAGTTAGTAATGAGATTCCCTCTGAAATCCTTTAAAGTCTCCATAATTAATTTATCTGGGAGGTGAAACAAACTGTGCACGTGAAGTGAGTTAAAATTATTAACAGGCCTGACTAGGTCCATTACCTGAGGCTTCAGGATGCAGGGCACCAGGATGCAGGTCCACACAGCACTGCTCCAGTGCCCTCAGAATCATATTCTTTGAGTCAATTATTGATCACACACAGGGGTTGCGCTATATCTCTTTCTCAGCCACTGAAGCTCAGCTCTGCTGCAACTTCTGTCCTGCTCTTGCCTGTTGGGCTGAGCAGGAGGTTCTGGAGAAGAGGGCAGGCACCCTTCAAGTCATGGTGAAAACCCCCTGCCCCATTCTCCCACGTTGCTTCTCTGAGCATATCCAGTAGAAACATGGTCGCAGGAACTCCAGCCTCTGAGAAGCAAGCCCCTTGTCACACAGGAGGATAACCTGGCTTAGAAATGATGCATTAAATCAAGAAGAGGCAAAACTAACCTATGCTTATACAGTCAGAACAGTGTTACCTGGAGATGGGCGAAGTGTTGGCTGGGAACAGGACATGAAGAAACTTTCTGGGGAGACAGAAATGTTTGCCCTTGATCCTGATGGTCTCCTGGTACAGTTAAGGTTTGTGCATTTTACTGTATGAAAGTTACACCTTAAAAAAGAAAGAAATAATTGTGTTTTATAACCTCCCTTACTTTCTTCCAGTATAGAAAGCTTAATAATAATAATAATAATAATAATAATAATAAATAATAGCTGGCTCTGAATGCATATTTGATGCTGGACATTGTTTCAAGCATTTTTTTAAGCGTATAGTTTTTCAAAATATTTTCACAAATGATGCTATTTAGACTTAACAACAATCCTGAGAAAAGGTTTACTATTCTCATTAGACAGATATGGAGAGAATGAAAGCTTAAAGAGGTGGATAGTGGCTGGGGCAATGTCGAAATCCAGGAATCCTAACTCCAAATCCATAGTTGGCCTTTTTATACTACAGTGTCAAGAGCATCCTTTGAGGGGAAAAGAATTGCCCAAAGGTGTCCCATGGGAAATTATCTTGCCACAATGCTAATTTTAAGGGAGGCTATCACAAAAGCTCAAACTGAGTTAGGGTGCTTGAATCACATGACTTAGTGTAGAAATTTAAAACACACAGTACGAAGCAAGAGGAATGGGGTGGGTAGTTGATGCATTTAGGATAGGGTGCAGGCAGGGGAGAAGGACTACACTGCCTGAATTTCGGTTTATGCAGAGCTTCTGTGTCCCGTGTCTCTCTGGGTTATGAGGAACAGAGCTGAGGTTGAAGAAGGGCTTGACAATTGGAAGGTGCCTGCAGCTAACACAGCGAACTTGCTCTATTGGAGAGATTCAGGGGCAATTATGCCTGGCCCATAATTGTAACCCACCAATTACCCTGATGAGGAGCTATGGATTTCATTTAGCAGAGGACTCATGGGGCTGGAATGGGAGTCACCAATGGGTGGCTGATTTAAGACCTCATAAATGTTGAATGCTTCATGTATATTGAATGTCTTATAACTATTTGGAACCTAATGTGCCTTATGCATGTTTAGTGAGTCACAAATATTTGATGTCCCTTGGTCTTCCATCCCTTCCTATGTTTAGCACACACATGCCAACTTATTTTATCTGCTATCATGTTTACATACATAACTGACTCACTTATATGTACTTAACACAGCTAATGATTTTTGCCTGTGTCTCACAGGTTATTGGCTTCTGTACTTTGCTTCATTTATTCTTCTTGTTTGTGCTTCTGATTTTCTCTAGCAGAATTGAGTCTCTTAAATAATATAACAAACACACTCGAAATGTGAAAGGAAGTCTGTGCAAGGAAAGGAAGTCTGTGTCAAGCAGAAAGTAGGAACCTTTTGGACTGCTGGTTATCAGTCGAATGCAGAGAGTAGGTGAGCTTTGGAGTTAGACCTATGCTTGAACCCAGTTTCACCACTGATGGCTGGGACAGATTCCCAACCTTGTTGACCCTTGGTTTCCCCATGCAAAAGGGGCAAAATCACACTTTCCTCCAAGTATTGTTTGAAGATTTCAGAGGATTCTGTAGTAAGCATTAACACAAGCCCTGGCATGCAGCAAATGCTCCATAAATGTAGTTCTACGTCTAGATGAAGAATTCGCCTCCTTCCTATGCCTTGTTAACTCTAGTTGTGACTCTCCTGAGGAGCTATAGTTTCAGTTACCCACTTTTATAGCCAGAGAATATCGTGGAAAGGAATTTATATTTGTGGAACCCAGAGCAGCCATTGTAGACACTGTGTGCCCACGGGGTCCTCATGTGTCACAAGGGAGGGAGACTTCGGAAATGCTCCCAGGAGTAGATGCGCCAGGAGTTGAGACTTTTAAGATGGGCAGGCATTATCTAGAGGTGGCGTAGAGTCCTGTTTTAGGTCGAAGGATTATCAGTGGTGAGGACTGAAGGCAAGAGAGAGCCTAGCATGTGCAGAGGACCTGCGGGTGACTCAGTCTGGCTCCAGCGAGTGGGACCATTGATGGGTGACTTGTGGACCCACAGCAGTAAGTCCTGACCTTACTAAAGGGCCAAAGATGGAGGTAGAATGTGAAAAATATTTTCCTTTATTAAATTCTAAGGAGTAAGAGCTGCAGTCAAATTAGGAAATTGAATGAGGAGTGAGAAGTGTTTGTGAGTATGAGGCGTTTGAGATGGGTCTAGCCTCCAATGAATAATTCTCAATATGTGGGGTTTTAACTTTATGCCAGGAAGGTGGTGGGAATCAAGGATCTGAGATATCTTTTCCAGGAGTTTTAGTTATTATGCATGAAACTGCACATATTCAGACTTGGCTATTGTGGAATTTAAAAAGCAGCTTCATTTTGTTTCCCCTGAGGAAAAGTGTAAAGGTGGAAGATTTAGCATCAGCCAAGCCCATTCTGATTTCTTCCTGTTGGAATGTATCTGGCTCCTTGGTCAGCTGCAAAAGGGAGTGGCCTTGAGCGTTGGGTGGAGGGTATTTGAATGTAAGTAGAACTTGAAAGAAATCCTTCCAGGAAGCAGCACTCAGACAAACTGTCTGACAGGTCTGAGATTTTACTGTATTAAGTGGTTCTTCCTGGGAAAAATGGGAGTGAGCCGAGCCCCCTCTTGCCCTGACACAAGCTTTCTCCAGGGAAGGACACATGAACTTTATTAAGAAAAGCTGGAGACCCATTATGAACCACTTTAATGTAGCTTTTATTCAGTTGGCCATTTGCTAATTTAATAATGATTGCAAATCCCCCGTGGCTGATATTCAGAAATTTGAGAAGACGATTCCTGCAAGGTTCAGTAGAGTAGCTTAAGAGAAAGCTAGAGATGATCTTTCTAGTTTCTAGAGAGGGAGGTGTGTCTGGCTCACGTTCCAAAGGAAAAGACAAATTGGACCAACAGAAAAGTGGCCTCAAAGTTACTGGCCTGGGTTGGAGGTCTGACTGACAATTGTGAGCTATGTGACTTCTCTGGGTGACTTTACCTCTCTGAGCTTTAGTTTTCTTATCTGTAAACTGAATATAACAATATCTATCTTCAAGAACTATGAACATTGGATGAGGTAAAATGCTTAGTTTGGTGCCTGCAACACAAGCTTTGACATCAAGTGAGGTGGAGCCAAGAGAGGAAAATGAGTGTGGCCTGGTTCCCAGTGTACAGGATGCAGAGGCTTGCTCAGAGGAACTTTGGCCCGAGCCCTACAGCCGTGAGCACCATGCTGGCTGCACGAGCAGGTGGAGGGGCTTACTGCATAGGCATGGGCAGAGTGGAAGGGGCCATGTGTGGCTCCAGCAGTTTGATTTAACAAGGCACATTTTTAGGAAAGAAAAGACATCCAATAAGGCATGTTGGCAAAACAGCACCCTGTAGGTCAAGGACAAGGTACAAGTGTTCTCTCATGACAGGGAAAGAGATGGAGCCAGGCATTGACTCTGAGACTATGTTCTACCATAGCATCCAGAGAAGGGCAGGGCAGCTAGGAGCTTCAGATATGTTGACCAAAGGTCATGATAATCCTAGAGCTGGTCTGTGCAGCATTTAGTGTTGGAGCCATGATGGAGGGGGCCCTCTAGGACTACAGGGCAGGGATCCAAGCAGCGGGAGATCCCCATGGCCAGGTGCATGTGAGGAGAAGCTACTGTTTGAGGAAGAAACCTGGGAAGGAAAGGACTCTCTGATAGGAGCCAACTCCCACTGAAAATGGCATGACATACAAAAATGACAAGTGCACTGTGGTGTCAGAATCAGAGGATGTAAAAAATGGTAAAATTTATACCCTAGGAACAATCTAAGACAGGCTTTCAAATACTGCATTTATAGTGTTCAAAGAGGTAAAGGAAAGGATGGAAACCATTAGGTAGGAAAAGGGCATCATGGCAAAAGAACAGGTGGATTTGAGGAAGAGTGAAATATAAATGCAAGGAATAAAAAGTGTGACCATTGAAATGAAAAAAATTAATTGAATGGTAGACTCAAAATAGAGAATTAATGAAGTGGAAGACAGAGTTAAACAAATGAGCCAAATTGGAGCCCAGATATGAAAGAGAAATTATAAGAAAAGGAAGACCGATGAAAAGGATTAGAAATGTATCTGATAAGAATGTCAGAAAATTATACTGGATGTAATGGAGAAGAGAAACCACTTCAAGGTGAAATGATGGAAACTGCCTCAGTTTCAAAGAAAGCTATAGTCTCATTAATGGAATCCACAAAGCCTTTAAAAATATAAATAAAATGAATGAATTTGTAGCCATACCACAGGAAAACTAGAACATCAAAGAGAAATAAAAATATGAAATGCTACAAGAAAACATATTGCTTGTAGAAAATGCATGCTTCTTACAGAAAATTTGAAAAATGAAATATAAAGTAAACCATCATGCAGCATTCAGTCAGTCAACTACTGTATTTTGGGTTTACTTCTTTCATGTAAAGACTTTTTCTGTGCATTACATTTTTAAGACAGTTTAACTCTTCAAGTATGCCCAATTTTATGTCCTGCTTTTTTCACTCAGTGTATCCTAAGTTTTCCAATATTATTTTTAAAAACAATTTTTAATACAGAAAAGTCTCAAACTTACAGTAAAGTTACAAGTGCAAGAACACCTCAAGCCATTTGAGAAAAAGTTGGCACTGGTGCTCTATTACCTCCAAATACTTCAGTGTTTATTTCCTACAAATAAGAACATCTTCTCATATAAGCATAATGCAATAATGAAAGGCAGGAGATTAATATTAATGTCCTGCGTTTGATCCTCAGAGCCCACACAAATTTTGTTGATACAGATGGATCTGGCTAGTTCAGAATCGTGGACTGACACATCTGGAGCTGCTCTGTTCAGTCTTTTCTTGCCTTTCATGACCTTCATGCCTTTGAAGACTAGCAGCCAATTATTTTACATGATGTCCTTCCATTTGGGTTTTCCTGGTAGTTCCTTATGGCTAGATTCAGGTTACAATTTTTTGGTAGAAATACCATAAAAGAGATGTTATTTTACCATTGCATCCTAGCAAGTGATACACAATTTCAGTTGGTCCCATAGCTGGTGGTGCTCACTTTGACTACTTGATTAACGTGGTGTCTGCCAGGCTTCTCCACAGTAACATTACCACTATTACCTTTATAATTAACATGCATTTGATGGGGAATATTTTGGAACTGTATAAATATTTCATTCTTCACCAGAATTTTCTCTCTCTCTAATTCTTTTTATCTAACATATCCTTATCTATATCACCTGGACTGATATAGATAAAGATGATATAGATGGTTTTATATTTTATTTAATGAGTATAATGTATTACTATCATCTTTATTTTGATGCTCAAATTTTCCCAGCTTTGGCCAGTGGCATCCTTTCAAGTTGACTCCTGTGTCCTTTGACATGTTCCCATGATTGTTGGAGGATTTCCTTACTTTTTGGAGCAATAAGGTGTTCCCTAGTCATTTCGTACTTTTCTTCTTTCAGTCCTGGAATCAGCCACTTCTTCAAAGAGCTCTCATTCCTTTTACTGCAAAATGATATTTAGAAACTTAGATCTTGATAGTAGATGTTTTCATTGGTATTGAGATATTGCTGTTGTGTGGCACCCTCAGTGGGTAAAGCAAGGTGACATATGTATACAGACAAACACATACTCTTTCATATATTCATATGTACATCTATTGTCTCTATCTCTCTCTGTTATCTATCTATCTATCTATCTATCTATCTATCTATCTATCTATCTATCATCTATATCTATCTATCTCTCTATCATCTATCATCATCATCCATTATCTATCATCTCTATCATCTATCATCTGTCATCTATCTGCCTACCTACTTACCTACCTATTTACTTATCTATTTCAAACGATGAGTTCACATGGATGCCTTCAGTTCCAACCCAGCAACACCGAGTTCATTTCTGTTTTCTTCTTTTTAATATTCATAAGTTCCTTAGCATATTTACCTATTCAATCACTCACCCAGGACGTAACCTGTCTCCTTTGCTGCAGCTGCCCCTTCCCCTGTGCACATGCCTTCCTTGCCTTGCAAGAGCTCACACACCAGCTCTGCCACTGCCCCCACCCCTGCATGGAGTTCTCGTCACTCAGCCTCAGCTCAGGTACCCCATGCTGTGCTGCCCCCCCCATGGATGCTCTCTCTCTGCCATATTATATTAGTTATGGTTTCTGTAGCTTTTATTAATTGTGGTAAAATATACATAATGTAAAATTTATCATTTTAACCATTTTAAAATATACAGTTCATAGAAGAGCTAGCTTTTGTCAAAAAAAGACAAATAACAAATACTGGTAAAGATGTGGAGGAAAGGGAACCCTTGTGCACTGTTGGTGGGAATGTAAACTGGTGCAACCACTATGGAAAACATTATGGAGGTTTCTCAAAAAACTAAAATTGAACAACCATATGAGCTAACAATTCCACTTCTGGAATTGTATCTATCAGAAGAAAACAAAATACTAATTCAAATATATATATATACCTTAATGCTCATTGCAGCATTATTTACAATAGCCAAGATTTGGAAACAGCCTAAGTATCCATCAATGGATAAATGGATATAGAAAAGGTGGTATATATATTCAACGGAATATTATTGAGCTGTAAAAATAGAAAAAAATCTGGTGGAAATGTAAACTAGTTCAACCATTGTGGAAAGCAGTATGGAGGTTCCTCAAAAAACTAAAAATAGAAATACCATTTGACCCAAGAATTCCACTCCTAGGAATTTACCCTAAGAGTTTCCCAGGCTCAAAAGGACATATGCACTCCTATGTTTATTGCAGCACTATTTACAGTAGCCAAGAAATGGAAGCAACCTAAGTGTCCATCAGTAGATGAATGGATAAAGAAGATGTGGTACATATACACAATGGAATATTATTCAGCCATAAGAATAAAACAAATCCTACCATTTGCAACAACATGGATGGAGCTCCAGGGTATTATGCTCAGTGAAATAAGCCAGGCAGAGGAAGACAAGTACCAAATGATTTCACTCATCTGTGGAGTATAAGAACAAAGGAAAAACTGAAGGAGCAAAACAGCAGCAGACTCACAGAACCCAAGAATGGACTAACAGTTGCCAAAGGGAAAGGGACTGGGTGGGCAGAGGGGGGAAGGGAGGGAGAAGGGGAATAAGGTGCATTACAATTAGCACACATAATGTAGTGGGGGGTCACAGGGAACGTAGTATAGCACAGAAAAGACAAGTAGTGACTCTATAGCATCTTACTATGCTGATGGACAGTGACTATAATGGTGTATGTGGTGGGGACTTGATAATGGAGGGAATCTAGTAACCACAATGCTGCTCATATATATTACTGATACCAAAAAAATAAATAAATAAAGTATACAGTTCAGTTTGGCTAAGTACATTCACAGTGTAGTGCAAACATCACCACTATCCATCTCCAGAACTGGAACTACCCATCATCTCAAATTGAAACTCTGTACCCATTAAGTACTAACACCCCCTTTTCCTTACCCCTCAACCCCTGGTAACCACTATGCTACTTTCTGTCTCTATGAATTTGACTACACCTCATGTAAATGGAATCAGTCAGTATTTCTCTTCTTGTATCTGGATTATTTCATTTAGTGTACTGTTTTCAAGTGTCATACATGCTGTAGCATGTGTCAGAACTTTATTTCTTTTGAAGGAATAATCTTCCATGATTTTGTCTGTTACCTACTATCTTCTATCATATGTGGCATACAAATATATATGTGACATATAAAGATATACGTATATATCATGTATATCTCTATACCACAAAATACATTCATCTTTTGATGGAGGTTTGGATTGTTTCAACTTTTGGCTATTGTGAAAAATGGTGCTGTGAACGTTGGTGAACAAATATCTGTTTCAGTCCCTACTTTCAGTTCTATTGGGTTTATACCTAGAAATTAAATTGTTGAATCATATCATAATTCTACTTCAGTTTTTCTGAGTAACTTTCATGCTGTTTTCTACAGTGGTCACATCATTTTAAATCCCTACCAACAATGCATGAAAGTTCTAATTTATCCACATTCATACTATACTTGTTATTTTCTGTGTGTTTGTGTGTGTGTTTTATAATAGTCATTCTAATGGATGAAGTGGTTTTCATTTTTGTTTTTATTTGTGTTTCCCTAATTATTAGTGATGTTAAACATCTTTTTCATGTGCTTTTTGGGCATTTATATGTTGTCTTTGGAGAACTATTCAAATTCTTTGCCCATTTTAAAAAATTGATTTTTGTTATTGTTGAGTTGTAGTATCACTTTATATATTCTGGATATTACCCCTTATCAGATTTATGATTTGCAAATATTTTCTCCCCATTCCATGGATTGTCTATTCACTGCATTGATAGTGTCCTTTGATGCATGAAAGTTTTAAATTTTGTTGAAGTCAACAGGTTCAGGTAAAGAAAGCAGAAGAAGCAGAGAACAGGAAGGTCAATGTTGGGTGGGAGGATGGAGGGAGGAGGCATGTGGATCGGCTGTGCATTAAGAACCACATCCCCTATTTTTATTTTTATTGCCTATATCATTTTTGGCGTCATATCCAAGAAATCATTGCCAAATCCAATGTCATGAAGCTTTTGCCCTATGTTTTCTTCTAAGACTTTATAGCTGTAGCTCTTACATTTAGATTTTTGATCCATTTTTAAGTTAATTTTTGTGTACAGTGTGAGGTATTCCATATTATTTCCAATTCCATGTAAAATATTTTAAAAATGAGTCAAAATTGTCATAAAAATTGTTCTAATTTTTGACCTTTAGAATGCTTACTTATTTTTGCTTTTATAATATTATTAGAAAGAACCTCAAGCATTTCCTGAATTTTGGTGTTCCCTGACATCTGAGCTTCTGATGGGAAATTATGTGGTTCAGGTGAAGAAAGCAGGAGCAGAGAACAGGAAGGTCAACGCTGGGTGGGAGGATGGAGGGAGGAGGCATGTGGATCGGCTGCGCGTCAAGAACCACGTCCCCTCCCCTCCCTCAGCTTCCTCCTTTAGGCAGCTCGTCTGTCCCTGATTTACAGGTGGCCTACAGAATTCTTCTCCCATGAGAATGATTTTATTCTCCCATGATCATTTAGTGGCCGCAGGCCAGGCCATTGGTCCTCTGGATGGTGCCAGCGGTCTTGTTGAGCCCAGAGGACCAGGGCCACTCAGTAGCAGTCACCCTTCGAGCACTGCGTGATAGGAAATGGCATCTATTATTTAACCTACTATCTAGGGTAATGATTTTTCTCTAGGACATGTCCCAATCAGAGTACTTAAGGAAGGCCACTTGTAACCACTTGCCATTCTCTGATTGATTTGAAAAGTGAAAAAAAATTGCTTATTGCCGACTTTCTCTATAAAAGGAGGTCAGTGGAGGAATCATAAACTATTGGACTTTTGGAGCTGGAAGGACCTTTGAGATATCACCGAGGTCAGTGTTTTTCAAACTTTGTAAACCACTGGATTTTTTCTTGATCCCAGTGCAATCAATCTCATGATCAATCCCAGTAAATAAATAAAATGAAAAAATCATATGCTTCATCTCCCTTCCTTCTTCTGAGGCAGCCTCTCTCTAGTCCAACACATGCAGACTGAGTCCCAGAGAAAGGAACTGATGGTCTCAAAGTCCCCAGTCCGTGATTGATGGGAATGGGGCCAGAGCTCATGTTTCCCAATTCTTAGATTAGGGCTCCTTAAACCAGGCAACACAAGGCATGCAGTTCTGTGGAGTTTTGTTCTTCCAATGCATAGATGAGAAGGAAAAAGTAGCAGATTAATCTGGTACCTTGAGGACTTCCTTCTAACTCAGTAGGGAGTATGACTTACCTAAGGGCCCTGGTCAGGGTTGTGAGGAGGCCTCCTGGGGCTGTCCATGGGTGCCTCAGGAGTCAAGAAAAGGCACCTCCAAGGACGGAGGATGAAAAACACTAGGAAGACAATGCCTATTGGCCTGAACCAGAGACATGTACTTGCGGATGGAACATTGCATTCATCATAGTCTCCACTAGAATTTCTTTTGCAAAAGGCAGGGGCTTCACAGGCTCCCTTCTGTGAGGTCTGAGAGTGAGCTGGCTAGTACGGAGCCCTGGTTCTCCTGGCTGGGAGAAGCCACCCTCTGCAGCCTGCTTGGAGGTTGATGGTGTGGTGTGGTGAAGGCAACCACCTTCACCACAGTGTGAAGGTGCAGTGTGGTGGGAGGGAAGGCAGAGAGGGAACAGTTCCTGAGTCTCTGTGATGATTGACAGACTCTGGGCAAAAAAAAAAGAACCCTTTGGGCTGAATTTAGGAAGAGTTGGGGGCATTTAGTGCTGGAGAAGAGAATTTTAGGAGTCATTGTCAGAGAGAATTTTTCTGGTTTCCTGCTAGATGAGGGAGAGAGATAGCATGGGGAGAGGGACTGACTGTAAGAAAACTCTGTCCAAAAGACACTGAAAATATTTTGCTGTGCATGGAGAATGCATTGTGCTTCTTTGTCATTTTCTTGAGTCTGAGTAAAGCTTTTGAATTGGTTTAGAGCACTTTTTTGGATTGATGGGCTCTGATTCTTTGCAACAAAGAAATTACAACATGCATGCATGGATTTTAATTCTGTTTGGAAGACTTACGCATAGTGATCAGGAGACAGGAAGGTAGCTAGGGCAGGAGGTCTTGGCTCTATTCTGATGGAAATAGTAAGTGACTAGAAGCCCATAAAACTTGGGTGGTAGGAGGCTTGTGGTCATCTGCCCCTACTCACAATTGACATCTGAGTGACGAATGTGTTAAGACACAGCTAGAAGTTTCTTTGCAGGTTTCTTATTGTCAACCTGTTGGGGTTCTCTCAATACCCAATGTTGAGCTTTCTCTGGAAACCAGAATCCTAGTTTTTCACACACTCTGCTTATATCAGAATGTAAAGTTGCTGCAAGCCAGCCTCTGTTCTGGTTTTTCCATTCCTATACAGGTCCAGTTATTAAGTATTTAGAATATCATCCCTGATTTATCCTGCACTCCCAAGTATGCCTGGCAAAAAAAAAAAATCTATCTCATGGTGAACATATGAGACTAGCATCATGTTGCAAAAGATGTTTAAATCTTGACAGTTGGAGTGCTGTGTGTGTGGAGGGAAGTGTGAGTGGGAGGTAAGGGCTGGTTAAACTGGCAGACTAGATTTGTAGGAAGACTGCAGGCCACATGTCTAGGTTTAGTCCCTTTAGTCTTGCCTAGCAGGTTGTAGTTGCGAGATCTAGTCACCAAATGAAATTCTGAGTGTCTTAGTGGCCCCACTAAGTGATAAATATTATGAACATTTGTTGCATTCATCATGTTTTTTTTTCCTTGTCTCTTTTGTGCTTGAAACTATCTTAGAGATGGTAGAAGATTGAATTGCATATAGTGGGTACTCAGACAAGTTAACCAGATTTGTGAATTGAGTTTTCCTTAAGGGAGTTACCTTTTGGATTAGTCAGGATTCTTGATTGCAAGTGACAGAAATTCTACTGGAACTGGTTTAGGTAAAAGGGCAGTTTATTCTTTTGGGTAGATGGGAAGGGAGAGGTAAAATTTGGGATAATTGAAGCCAGTGACCCTCTTTCTTTAGGTCTGACTCCTTTCTGAAGGTCAGCATCACTGTCCTTACTGCATCCAGCTTCCTTAGGAGAGAGGGAGAAACAATTAGTAGCGTCCAGACTCAAATCTTCATAGGGTAGCTGAAGAAGAAAGGACACTTATCTCAACTCCAATTTAAGAAAAGCTGGGTATGAATTCTGTTTGGCCAGGCATGAGTCATGTGATTTCGTGCTTGGACTATTTACTATTCTAATCAGGTTTAGGTATTAAGATGGGTTCAAGATGGATCCAACACCCACCTCTGTGGCCAGAGGGTCAGGCTACTGTGACCCTCTGATCAGAAGGGTTGGAATTCGAGGGAGACAGTTGTAAGTACTTGCTTATGTCCTCTCTCCCTCTTCCCTCCCTCCCCCCTCCCTTCTTTCCTCCCCTCTCTCTCCCTCTTTCTTTCCCTTTCATTTGTCTTCAGGACTGGCTCTACAAGTAGGCTCTAAGCCTTAAGCATGACTCCCAGAAGCATCTGGATAACTGACCTTTGTTTTGGTTCCACAGCAAGTGTAACGTCTGGACCAGGGTGCATTAGCCTGCGGAGGCTGAGGGTGATTAATGACCTTGGCTGTGTTCGACCCTCCAGTTTTGTACCATATTTCCAATCATATGGTGTATTGCATGACTCTAAGATTGATCAGGTGCCCCTGCTCCAGGTGCTGTGGTCTCCAGGAGACTTCCAGAACTGCTCCAGGATAGGACAGGGGCAGCTGAGCTGTCAGAAAGTCAGACTTTAGCAGTTGTTCAAATCTAAAATTCAAAACATGTGGAAAGTGTTTCAGGAAGTGTGATTCCTTTTCAAGGCTATTTTGCACAGCTGGAGTCTCCTGTGTACGATGCCCTACTAATTATGCGCTTTTTTGTTGTATTAAAGTGGTAATTTTCCAGATTATCTTAGTGACTTCCTCATCTGATAGAAGGGGATCTGAGTGTCACCCCTCTATTGCTTGAATTATTTCAAACTCCAGTCCTGTGTGGTCCTTTGGGTCATCAAAGGAAGCAATAGAGACACAAAACCGTATTATTCTCAACACCTCAAAGGAACTCTTATTGAAGATTGCTACTATCCATGGCTGGTACAGACACATGAAACCGTATCATTTATCTTCTTTTATTAGGAATGTATTGGCAGAATAACGTACTGGTTAAAAATACGGTTCCTGCAATCATTCCTAGGTTTGAATCATGGTTTGGCCACTCATTGTCTGTGTGACTTTGGGGACACAGCCCTTGATAAAGTGGGAGAAATAATAGTCCCGTCTCATAGAATTGTGAAGATTCTGGGAGTCAATACACAGAAAGCACTTAGCATAGCACATGGTGGTTAGTAAGTACTCAGTTCACACTGGCGTTTATTTTTAATAAGCCTATCTTATGCTACTCATACAGAGGATGGATGTTAATCTTTATGTGTTTAATAAAACTTTGGAAAATGGATCATTACTTAATAAACAGCATGTATTTATGAGGTTGAATCTGTCAAAACCTGGGGTTTATGTAGGAGAAATAAAAATGCAGCTTTTGGTAGTGAAAAGGTGAGGAATCACTATTCCATAATATAAAGCAGAGGTTGACAACTGTGGCCCACAGATGAATGTGGCCTCCAGAGAAGTTTGATGTGGACAATGTTTGTGTTGGTTAAGCCTGGCTTAGCTGTTAATGGTCAAGAAGCACAATATTTCACATAAAAAAATTAACATCAGTTTTTTGCTTGTGTTGACATAATAGTGGTCCACAAAGATGTCCATGTCCTACTTCTAGGAATCTGTGAATGTATTTGTTTACATGCAAAGGGAAAGTAAGGTTGTGGATGGAATTAGGGTTGTTATTCATCTGACCTTAAAATAGGGAGATTATTTTGGATTGTTTGGGTGGGGTCAACGTCATCACAAGGGTCCTTATAAATGGCGGAAGAAAGTCACAGGGAAGTGTGGTTATGGAAGGATGTTGGAGAGACACAACACTGCTGGCTCTGAAGATGGAGAAAGAGGCCATGAGCCAAGGCATGTAGGTCTCTAGAAGTTGGAAGAGGCAAGAAAAGATTATGCCCTAGAATCTCCAGGGAGGAACACAGCCCTGCTCACACCTTGATTTTAGCCCAGTGAGGCTTGTGTTGGACTTCTGACATCCAACACTATAAGACAATGCCGTTGTATTGTTTAAGCCATTAAGTTTGTAGTAGTTTGATACAGGAACAATGAAAAAATGAATACACTGCCATATCCCCATAGGATAAAACTATTTTTGCCTGTTACTAGTCTTCATGTTTTGAATGTCATTCTTTTGAGGAGTTTGATAATCCAGGAAAAACTGCTAAGCTTAACAGAGCAACAGGAGCTCCTGGCTCCCTCCTGGACATTGGAGGTCAGTAACAATGCTTGCTGCCTTTGATGTCAGGCATATGTGTTGACATCTGTAAAGGACTTTCAGCTACACAAGAGAATAGTACTTTCAATATTTTAAAAAGTAGTAAGTGATAATAATTATGTGGAATGTTGTATTTCCTGCTGTTGGGATTTTTGCACTAGATTTTCACATGGTTTGGAAGAGTTAAGCATTTTTATCAAAGACAGACTGCTTGGCTGGATGGGGAATTTCCAGTGGGGGAAGGTCTTGTCTGGTGTGGTTTCATTTGTCTGTGCATAAATGACATGAAGACCCTTGGAGAAAACTAAGGCTGAGAGAGGCAGGAAGAAACAGAATTCTTCCAAAGAGACCCTGGTGCAAGGGGCAAGGGCCATTGGAGCAGACCTGATTGGGACCCAGATGGGCATCAGAAACATGGGAGGGCATGATCCTATGGGCAGAGCTGCAACCAGGGTATCTTTGGGAATAAGATTCTGTCACTAGTTCCAATGTGTGGGTTTTTTTCCCCACACACCACAAAACAGGGAATCCACACCTGCTGGGTGTCCTACAGTTCAACTCAATTCTGACATTATCTATCACAGGTTGAGGACGCAGTCCTACAAGACTCCCTCCCATCCTCACCTATCATCCCCACTTCAGATGCCAATTGCAAGTCCAGGTTGTCACCTGTGCTTCTGACCAGTTGGCTATAGCTGGGAGTGTAGGTAAAATTGCAATGTTTCTGGAACCTTTCGCCTGGCCTTAGAGCATCTCCATATCAATAGGTGTTTCCACGGGGTGGAGAGAAGCAGTCCATCTCCATATCAATAGCTCAGTACAAGGGCAAGTGAGGGCATATCTGGACCTGAGAGGTTGGGTGGTGTTCCTTCTTCTGTAGCCAGGTTGTGAGAGACATGGGAGAGCAGAAGTAGACTACTGCTTGTAAGCAATAAATGGGTTTCTCCCACTTTATTTCTCCCTTTGACTGATTTTGGTTTCAAAGGTATGTTGCCCTGGGGTTTTCCCCCTGGAGTTACAGGGAGGTTCCCACAACTCCATCCTTGGGTTTGATCGATTTGCTAGAGCAGCTCACAGAATTCAGAAAAACATTTTACTTACTAGATTACAGGTTTATTATAAAGGGATATGTAAGTCTGAGGAGAGGAAATCGCAGGGCAAAATACCTCTAAAAACTGAAATCAGTCAAAGGGAGAAATAAAGTTTAAAACCGTTTATTGCTTACAAACTGCAATTCAGCACCATCTCCCCTGTTTGGGAAGAAGCCAGCAAGCAAGCCCCTCCCCTTAACCTGTCAGGTTCAGATGCGCCCTCGGTTGCCCAGGTAATTATCCATTGACATGGAGATGAACTTCTCTCCACCCCTGAGGATATGCAAATGCATCAAAGCCAGGCGAGATATTCTGGAAATGTTACAATTTTACCCACAGGATATCACCCAGGAACAACCACATGGAAGAGACACATAGGACGAGGGTATGGGGAAAGGGTATGGAACTTCCATTCTTCCCAAATCTCCATGTGTTCACCCACTCAAAAGCTCTCTAAATCACAACTTTTTGGGTTTTCATTGAGGCTTCATTACATGGGTGTGGTTGGTTGTCATTGACCACTGGTGATGAGACGCAGCCTGCAGCCCGCCTCCTTTTCCAGAGGTCATGGAGGTGGGGCTGAAAGATCTAAACTTCTAATCACACAGGTGGTTCCCCTGGCAATTGGCCCTCATCCTTAGGTAAGTCCAAAGATTAACTTGTTGACCTAACAAAAGACACCTTTATGGCTCTTATCATGCAGGACATGCCAAGGGTTTGAGGAGCTCTGTATCAGTAGGCCAAGACCAAGTGTATATGTCTTACTGTAAATCACAAAGTCACAGGAAGATTTAAGAAAAGCCTCTTCCTCCTGGTGGATGCATCACTCCCCACTACAGAAGTCCTTTGAGGGAGTGGCTTCCAGAAACAGGCATGGCAGCCCTGTCTGTTAGGGTTTTTCAGAGTGATAAATAATACTCTCCTCCAGGTCTGGGACCAAGATCATTTGGGAAATGGATGCAGGGGTCAGAAAAAGTGGAGATAGCAATTCCATTTCTGGACATATGCCCAAGAGAATTGAAAGCAGTGACTGAAAAATTTGTGCACCTATATTCATAGCAGCATTATTCACAAATAGCCAAAAGGTGGAAGTAACCTAAATGTCCATTCACAGATGAATGGTTAAAGTAAATGTGTCAAATACACACAATAGAATATTATCCTGCCTTAAAAAGGAAGGACATTGTGACACATGTTTCAACATGGAAAAACCTTGCTATGTGCTAAGTGAAACAAGCCGGTCACTAAAGGACAAACAGCATCTGATTTCACTAATCCAAGGCACCCAGAATAGTTAAGTTCATAAAGGCAGAAAGTAGAACAATGGTTGCCAGGTGCTGGAGAAAGTGGGGGGATGGGGAGTGTTTAACAGAGTTTCATTTTAGGAAGATGACATAGTTCTGGAGATGGATGGTAGTGATGTCTGCACACCAGTGTGAGTGTACTTATTATGATATTGTGAATGTACTGTATGAATGTATAGATGATGTTGGCCCCCATCTCAGAATGAATGCAATTGTGACATATTCCACAATTTACCTTTCTGGATTCACTTATAATAGTTCATGTCCTCTCAAGTTTTTGTGTGTTCTCATACTCCTGTGAGATGTTGGTGAGTTGCACTGGGGCTTTGAGAGGGGCAGATCATCGAGTGGGGAAGGATGGGCCTGCCCCTGATGCTTCTCCTCTTTCTGATCCCCTGAGGCACCTTCCTCACCAGCAGCCCCTCCTTGGTCCTGGGTCTTATACACAAGTTCCAAGGATGGTAATGTTCAGAGGGTCCCTCTGAAGAGAGGTGTCACTGAATATATATATTTTTGCTGAGACTTAAAACTTGGGAACACTGAGCCCTTCAAATACAGAGTTGTATATAATAAATGCTTTGTTTACAACCAGATCCACAAGTTTGACATTCACTCCAAGGTGTGAAATGTGCCACTAAAAGGAATGTTTATGATTTGTCTTTGTATTTTAAAAGCATGTGACTTAAAATCCCTTCCTATCTCTCCAGCATTTGTACTATGAATTGAGCTTTTCCCGGATACAGCCCAGTCTCTTCCTTCAGCATGACAAATTTTGAATGCATTTTCTAGACACACATCTACACCAGCGTGATCTCCCAATGAAGTCTTAAAGCCAGCTTGACTGAGGAGGCCAGCTTAGCAACCTGGAAATTGCTTGAGCAGTGGTTTTCAGAGGTTTATTACGTAAGCCCAGGCTCAACTGCAATTTGTCTGGGTGGAGTGGGAGAAATCACACACACAACGGCCACTTGAAGCAGGGATCCTAACACAAACACTGTCTGCCCCTCTCCTTCCTTGTGGCTGGTAATCCACCAGGTAGAAATGAAAAAACTGTGGGGCTTGGTACTGCCTAAACAAAACACAAACAAAGCAAGCAAAAGTCTGATGATGATAACCTTTTGCAGAGGCAGAATTTACCTCAAATCTCTATGCAAAAAGAGGGCATTCTAGCTCCCCTAAAGGATGCTGCTGAGACGAGATTTGGCAAGTGAATCCACAGGCAGGGTTAATGCACCAGATTTATGCATGCTGTCAGTTTCTGAGCAATACAATTATTGCCATTTTTCTGCCTTGAGCTACTGCCTCCCAGTTTCTGGGAATAGGGCTCGAATATTTCCCACTTGGTGACATTTATTACCACCATCCCGTCATGGGAAAGCTCGCTCTTGTTCCTCTGTCCCCCCACTAACCACCATTGTTCTTGTATTTAAAAAGCGCCCTATTTCTGTTCCAATTATTGACACAAATGTGAAGCAGGTGACAAGGATGCATTTTCACAATATTGTACTGAGGTAGATTTCCACGTCTCAGGCAGCTGAGAAATCGCCCACGATTTCAGATTCCAGTAAGCATCTGGGCTGACGCAGGCTGGGAGCCCAGACATGTGATGCCTGCCTGTGGTGTAGATGGTCTGTGGAGGGACCCCACGGTAGATGGTTGATTCACGAATGTGCTGTGCCAGGGGCATTGCCCTGAGAATGCTGACTTGCTGAGGTGAAGGCCTCCTCTGCAGATGTGCACGTGTGTTTGGTCAAACTTCCCCCTCTGATCTTCTGTCCTGGCCTGACTCTGGCTCAGAATTGGTGGCTGTATGGCCCTTGTGTCCTCTTTTTTAGCTCCACAAGCTGAGCAAGCCACTCAGCGGGACTGTGCGCACGGATTTAACTCGTACAGCAGCGCTGCAAGTTACTTTTATTAACCCACTTGGCAGGGAGGCACTGGCTCTGAGAGTCATTGAGCTTCTTATATTAGGTCACAAAATGAGTCCATGACCAGCCAAGAGACTGGAACACAGATCTGTTGACTTCCAAGCCTGCATCTTCCGTATCATACCGTGCTGCCGCTCTTAAATCTAGCTGACCGTTTTCTAAAAGAGGTTTTGTCGTGCCCCAAATCAATGGGATTGCTGAAGCTGGACTAAACAGAAAACCATACTTCACGATGAATGCTGAAATGAAACAATGGGCTCCTTTCTGTAAACTCATTTCAAGTATTAAGTATTTAGTAAGTTAATTAAGGTGCATTTCACTTGCACTGCGGTCCGTGGCAGACATGCCTTCTAGGGTGCGGCCTTCCTGCTTGGTTGTGTTGCTTTGACTCTTTGTAGGTCCCCCTGCAGGTCCCTTCAAGTGGTATGTTTACACCGTTTTCCTTTGTAAGGGGGCATTCCCATGTATAACTGTTTTTATTTTTCCTGGCTTCAAAAATGGGAGAAGTGGGGAGATTTTTAGCTTATAAGACTTCATAAGAATTGATGACCAAGAAAGCTAAAAAAATCTGAAAATTTCAATTTTTCTGCTGGATTAATGAGCAACACAGCATCTGTGGGAAATGCAAGTGTCTGGGGAAGACTGGACGCGTAGGGGATTGAGCGGAGGGAGGCCGGCTACACCGCAGGATAAAATATAACATTCATGGCTCATAAAATTCTTCTATGAGCTATTTTCTGCTGAACTCTATCATTGTTTGTTGACATGTTCAGGAGCCTGGCCTGTGCCCATTCATTTACTTTATAACAGAAACATTGGATTAAGGTATAAGGAAAAAGTCATTCTGGTGAAAGGCTGAAAAGAGAAGGGGAGATTTGATCTGAAAAATGTTTGGGGGAAACATATAAACTACCATTTGCTCTGATTTTAGTTTTTATTTAAAAAATATTGCAGGAGATACTATGTCTTCAAAGAGTTGATTCTTAAATAGCATCATTTTATCAGAGAAGAGAGAATTATGTAAAATCAGAACTGAAACATAAGCTAATGAGAGTCTGATGGTTCAAGTGAAAGCCGAGAAATGTGCCTTCTAAGCTAAGAGAACTTATGTAAGGGGTTCCCCATATATATACCCTAATCCCCTTGGTGGGCTCAGCTCTTCTGAATGGGTGCACGGAGGTGGGATCTTAATCAATGCAGCAAGCTGTTAAGTCAAGCCAGTTTTTGAACACCCCAGAAGCTCCCTGTGTCTGTTTCCAGAATTGTCCTTCTTGGGATGATGGCAGTGGATGGAATAAAGCAGGTGCCGTGTGCTGGGCTCACAGACATTTAATTTATTGACACTCACCGCAGCCTTGTCAATGGAAGAGGCATTGCACAGCCTAAGAAGTTCTCAGAGTCATGGACCTAGGCGTAATGCCTGTTACTTGTAATCAAGTTTATCTCCTCCCGATCCCATCCTCTGCCCTGCACGCGCCCTCCCAGACTTCTTCCAACACTCTTTCCTAAGGTGCAGCTAATTGAGCCAAATGTTGCAGTAATGTTCACTTTCCTTCTTTTGTCTGTTTTTTTTTTTAAATCATAAACTGGGGAGGGGTGTGATTACCCAGGCAGCTGGCCGTGTTGCCTGTGCTTCTTCTGTGTCACCTTGACGCTCTGCACAGGTTGTTCAATCCTCTGTGGAGTGTTGTTTCTGTTTCTTTTCATTATTCCCAGGATGATTGGCCACTGGACAGAGGGGTCCAAGAAGACTGGTTTGAGCAAGACCAAGTTCTATTTGTCCCTTATGATCTGGGGTTCATACACCCTACGTAGGGACAACATGCTCTCTGTGTCATTTTCATGCCCCTGCCAGCATCATGCAGCCTGGGCTCTTGAGATTCTCTGTATGACCGAATTTTCCCCTTGACTGGCATCTCCCTCTTGCTCTTGGGTCCCAGCAATTTTTCATTTCCTATTTACTCCCCTCAGTCAATTGCTGTCCATTCACCGAGGTCATGGGGTGACATTTAATTCAGATTTGTTACCTAGCACCTAGCTCAGTGGCTGGCATATGGCAGCAGTTGGTAAATATTTGTTGAATTTTGTGCGCAATAATCAGTTCTTCCCTTTACCTTTCCGAGACCTAAGTAGCCAATATATCAAGCCACAAAAATTTGTTAAGCATTGTAGTATTAGTTTGGGCTGCCACAACAAAACACAGGCTGGGTGACTTAAAAAACAGAAATTTATTTTCTCACAGTTTTAGAGGCTTTAAGTCCAAAATCAAGGCATTTGGTTTCCTTGGAGGATTTTCTTCCTGAATTGCAATTGGCAACCTTCTTGCTGTGTTCTCATATGGTCACCCCTGGTGTCACTTTTTCTGTTCAAATTTCCTCTTGTTATGACACCAGCCACACTGCATCAGAGTCCACCGCATGGTCTCCTCTTAACTTAATCATCTCTTCAAAGATCCACTCTCCACATGCAGTCACATTCTGAGGTAGAGGGGATTAGAACTTCAACCTATGAATTTTTGGGGACATGATTCAGTCCATAACAAGCACCTACTGTTTGTCAGGACCTGTAAGCCCTGACTGTTAAAGAAAGGGTGATTTTCAAAATTCTTGGCAACTTCTATAGCTTGGATACTGAGCAGTCAGGACTGACCTCACTGATCAGAGAGGATGCCTGTCAAGTAATTGGTACATATGTGTGCACACTGGCTTGGGGTTCACCCCACACATGCCATTGCATGGTCCTAGGCCTCATGCAACTTGTAGTTGAGTAGGAGACCTAAGAGTGAATGAGTAATTCTGAGCGGAGTATCGGGAGGACTGAGTCAGGCTGCTATGGAGGTATAACCTTTTGAGCGTTTGTGAGGGGCAGGGAAATGAGAAAGTGCTTCCACTTCTGGCCAAAGTTTTCATCCCTGAGGCCTCCTACACCAGCACAGGCATTATCTCCCCTTTTCTCTAGAAGGATGAGATTGTAAATCTGGTTTCTTCCTGCTCACGGTACCCTTATGATGCTTACCCCTTCTATCTGTCTTTCAGCTGAAGAGTAACAGCTACTACCTGAAAAGATAAAATTCAGAGGTTGCCTTGTGTTTCATGGAATGGTGTGGGAAATTAATAATTAAATGAAAGATTGGGGGGTAGAAAGGTAGAATAAGATAAGGGGATAGGAATGATAGGACCAAAGTAACAAAAGTACAGGAGACCTTCTGTTAGGAAGCACCAGTGAGGGCTTAGTAATCATAACAGCTGCTGACACACCGCCCCTCTACCTCAAGTCACCATTTATTACCCACAGACTCTATGACGGGAACTGCTCTGCACATTGGGAAGAGGCAGCATGTAGCAGAGAAGGCGGTTGTTTTTGCGGTGTTCATCGTCTAGTGAGCTGACTTCTTTTGACTGTTGTGGATGCTGCCTTCTGTCACCCAGATCCCCCATTAGGACTAAGGCCCTTCTTCCGCCAGCTGTGGGCCAGTGTTTACAGCTACCTGTTCACAGGAATTGTCCTTGGGTACAGAGCCCTGCCTCACCTAGAGTCATTCCCCCTCCTGGGCAGCCTTCGTCCAGTGACTAGTAGACGAGGGGTACGAAGGACCAGCCCTTTGCTTTCATTCTGGATACCTCTGACAGGCTCTTCCCGCTCTTGAGCTCCCCACGGTGCAATGGGTCCCCTGTCCAGTCCTTCATCTCCTCCTACCCTGCAGGCGTTCACTTTGAGTAGCACCCTCTAAAATCCCTTCCTGCACACAGTCTCCATCTTGGAGTCTTAGATGGATAATCTGACCTAAGACACACATATTAAAAAAAAAACCCAACCACAGTTTATGATGCTATGATATTTTATTATACCCACTTTATGCATTAGGAAATTAAGGCCTAAAAAGGCTGAGTTACTTGCTCTAGGTAACAGCAAAAATGTGATGAGCTGGAGCACGAATCCATTTCTGCATGATCCCCTTAAACACGTAATCTTACAGTTGTCCTACCCTGTGGTCAGAGGCTGGCCCTAAGGGCTGAGCAAGCAGAGCTTTGAACCCGACGTCTCCCAACTCTCAGGAGTTAACCTGGATGTGCTCGTGGCCTCAGTAAGAATCAAGTCATTTACCATGGATCCTAAAAAAAAAGCCACTGTTCTTTTTTCTTAAAGCGTCTCTGCAAATGTAGCATATTGATTTCAGAAAGACCAGCTAAGCCAATTTTTTAAAAACTATGAAAATATAGATTTTGTTAAAAACTCGCATCTGTATAGCCATCTTGATTTCTCATTATTGTGTTCTAACTGCTGACCCTCATCAAAGAAGACCAAATGTTAACAAAGTACAGGAAGGAGTGATATTTTGAAATATTTTATCTTCATGAGGCTGAATTCTCTAACCGAAGCATTGAGGAATTCTTAAATCTTACTCTGTATGTGTGTATTTAACAGCCAACAACATATTTTTCTGTTCGTTATCTCACATGACAGTCACATAAAATCTGGCAGGCAGGTAACCCTACTTACAGATGAGAAAACTGGGACTTCGAGGTATGCGAGGTCCCAGCTAGAGAGAAGCCTGAAGCCCAGTGCACCTATCTTTCACCTCCTAACTGCTGTAGCCACTGGTCGACAATGGATCTTTATTCGGTACTTGTCAGTAGATTTGAAAGTAAACCTGATTTTCATTCTCTGTCTCTCATCTGAGCTAACAATAAGAATTTCCACTAAATTGTCTAAACCTGAAACATTCTCAAATCTTTCACCTTCCTATGCACGACTTTGCTTCCTCCTCCATCTATCTCATATTCCATTTTTATTCTTGTACCAAAATATTTATCAGAACATTGTTACTATGTCCATATTATCATCAACTGTCACATAAACGAATCTTAATTTAACACATAGTTCCCTAACTGGTAAAGAAAAATCATCTCCTTTTCCTTTTTATTTTTCTGATGGCAAAGTAAAGCATATTCAATGTATTTATTGGCCATTTTTATTTCTTCTGTGAATTACCTGTTTGTAGATGTTGTCTTTTTTTCCACTGGTACATTTATCATTTGAAAATTTATTTGATTATTAATTGTCTCCCTGTGATATATATTGCAAACATTTTCTTTTTGTTTGTAATTTGTCTCTGAACTTTCCTTGGGTGTCTGGGTTGCACAGATGATCAATTTATGTTATAAAATGTGTCACTCTTTTTCTATTGTGGCTTCTGGATTTTGTTCTTAGGGAAGACTTCATGAATATAAGTTTTTAAAGTCCTCTATATTTTCTTCTAATACATTTATTATTTTCCTAAATATTATCTTTCATCTGTTTGGAACAGATTTTTATTTGTAATATACAGTGGGGCTGTATTGTCCCTCCATATGGCTCTCCAATTGTCTCAGGTAGTATTTCATATGTTCATCTTTTCTGTTTTGACTTAAAATTCCACTTTTGGTATATGCCAAATAGCCCAGTGTCCTGAAATGCAGTTTTCCTTCACTCTTTATACTGTTCCATCTACTTATTTACGTATTGTTTTGCTCTAAGAGTTAGCCTGGGTGTGCTCCAAGCATCAAGTCATTCGTTCTTTCCAGTCTCCTAATTATTGTGACTTTAGGACAAGTTATATAGGATGAGTCTCCCTCATTTTTTCTCTTTCAAAAATGTCTTATCTATTCCTTTTCTCTTTCAGATAACTTTTGGGATTATTTTGTCTGGTTTATAAGAAATATTTTTAGAATTTTTATTGGAATCACATCCAATTTATAGATAACTTGGGAGAGCTGACATTCCTTCAAGATTAAAGAAACATGATATCATTTTGTTGTTATAAGTGCAGATTATGTTTTATGGTCTGTCCCCTCCACATAGACCTTGCACATTTCTTGTTAATTTTCTTTTTCTTTTCATTTGATAGATTCTGTTGTTATTGTAAATGGCTTTTGTGCTGGATTGGAAAACTAAAAGCTATAATTCCCTGGCTTCTTTGCTGTTGGGTTTAGTAATGATTTATGTTCTGCCCATTAGATATGCTCTGGTGGAGGTGAGTTTGAAATGAGTTAAGTAGCAGTGAGGCAATGCCTCAGGTCATCATTTTGCTGGTGTGGATGGTGGCAGAGGCAGCTCTGTTTCTGGAGTCAGTAGCTTCCTAAGTCTGAAAATCCCTCTCTGGGTGGTGGTATAGTCCATGTGGACCTGTGGTCAGTGGCTTCCCAACTGGATGATTTCCTGAGGTGGTGACAGCTTTCTCAGTCCTGATAGAAGAATCATGATCCCTGAAAGTTGAGCCTAGGAGACCTGTTTCTCCTTTTGTAATAGGTGGAAATAAAGTCCTTGCTATAAAAAGCTGGAGAAGTTTCTATTGTCTGGCATTGAACCTTAAGTGAGACAGTATTCTTTGTGCTCATTCGTAGGTTATTGCCGATGCTGAGAATGTTTTACATGTTGATCTTGTGTCTGGTCATGTTACCAAAATCCTTTTACATATATACATATTTCTTTTTTTCCTAATCTGTTATGATAGTAAATTTCATTAATGTATTTTTTTCTAATGTTGCCCCATTCCTCAGATGTTCCCCAGTATTAAAAAAAATGACCAGATTTGACTTGCTAATATTTTATTTAAGATTTTTCTTTTCATGTTCATCATTAAGTTTGTCTGAGTGTGTGTGTGTGTGTGTGTGTGCTGTCCTTTTCAATCTGGTTTTAGTACTAGGAATTTGCTAGCCCAATAGAAGGAACTGAAAAACTTCTTAGTTTTTTCATGCTCTGAAATAGTTGATATGAGGTTTATTACTCTTCCTATAAAACAATTTTGTAAAATAGGCTTGATGCCTGTTTTAGTACTAAATCTTTGACTACATTTACAATTTCTTCTTCATTATTAACCTATTCAGTTTCGAAGTTCTTGCAGTAAAATTTGTTCATTTATTTATTCTTTAAAAAGTGAATTTATACATTTTTTAAGAAAAATGAAAAACATATTTCATCTAGATGAAAGTTGAAATTGTCCTTTTATAGTAGTAGCCAATGCATTGCCTACTGGGGTGCCAGGTGTAGCATTATGTACATTCAGATATAAGGCATTTAATCCATGAGGTAGGTACTGTCAAACCCATTTCACAGATGTGAAAACTGAGGCCCAGAGGACCGGTTTAGTAACTTGCCCAACAAGTGGTGGCACTGGGAGGCAAATGCAGGTAGTCCGGCTCCAGAATCTACCATTTTTTAATCCCTTCTGTACATGCAGTTCTGTCTGTTTTCTCTTTCCTAAGAATTTATTTTTGTCTTCCTGCTGAAAGATTTTTGTCTTCTTGCTAAAACATGACCGAACTTGCTAAAAGATTGCCCGTGTTGCTATTGCTGCTGTCATTTCTCCTTCAAAGGTCCAATTTTCATTTAATGATTGACAATTTTAAAAATTTACTATTTACTTACGGTTGATTTTACATTCCATTAATTTATGTGTTTGTATGTTAATGCCTTTATTCCCTTTTCTCTATATTTGTTTATCATTAAAAAACTTTTCAATAAAATACTTAATTAAACCTAATAAACACATCAAAGAGAGCTGTAAATACCACTGAGGCTGCATTTCAAAGCTTTTGTTATATAGCGTCCTTGCTGTTAATTTTTAAAGAATCTGTAATCTTGGTTTTGGTTTTTGCTTTTCCTTGGAAGTTATTGAAAAGGGCTCTTTAAAAATATCCAGTTTCTCTTGGGGCTGGGTGCTGCTGGCTACCTTGCTTTGTAACTTTCTAATTGCCATTGAATTGTGGAGTAATTCGAGTTTTGGAATTTAGTGAGATTTTGTGTGTTACCTTTATTTTTAAATATTTCATGAGTATTTAAAAAATGTATATCCTCTGTTGTGTACAGCTTGGCATCACTATTTGATTAAACTTGTGGATTGTGAAATCCAAGTGTCTACTTCCATATAGAAACACAGCAATTTTCTGAGCGGTATCTCTTAATCCATCCCACTGCTCCCATGGATTAGTCAGTTTCTGCTTGCTTTTCTAACAATTTTTGCCTTATATATTTTGAAACTATGTGGTTAAGTGCTGTTGTAGGTATTTGGCGATTTAAATTTTTTATCAACATAAAAGTTTCTTGTGGCTCATTTCATGTTTCACCCCTTTGATTTTATTTCACTGGAAATTAATATCACAACACTGTTTCCTTTTGAGGACAACAGATTGAGGAAGGGGAGCTAGCATTTGTTTGATTTGTCTTTCTTTATCACCTTATTTTTCCCAGTCACTTTATTTTTAAAAGTATTGTGATTCCTACAAAAAGCACACATACAATTTTTATTTATTTGATTTGATTTGGTTTTCAAGGCCAATCTGGGAGTTTCTATGTGGAGAGTATAACCCAAATATATTTGTGTGATTAATGAAACATTCGGACTTATGTGTGCTATTTTATTTTATGTTTTCTTTGTTTTCTTTCTTCCCTTTGTTAAATTTATAATGCTTTTTGCTTCATTTTTTCTCTCCAGTTGTTTGGAATACATGCATACTTTTTATATTCTTCTAGTAGGTTCTTAAATCATTGATATACATTTAAACACATTTAAAAGTCAACACCTGCAATTCTCAATGTGCTTAATCTGGCATCTTGTTCAATTATCTAAGCTTCTTACCATAGAGCCCTGTTTCCTGGTCTCTTGTATTTTATAGAGCAGTAATTTTTCTGAAAAGTAAATTGTGGCCTTCTATAGGGCTGTCAAATTTTATTTTGTTAAATAAGGACATAAAAGACAACAACTCTCCCTGCCACAGTTTCATAACAGATAGGATATTTTAATGCCAACACATTAAGAAGGACATGTTCTCATAATAAAGGATAATTTGAAAAAATTAAATAAGTACTTCATGTATTTAGCTTTATAGAAAATGTTCATGTTTTCCTCATTTCGCTTTGGATATGTGAAAACTCCATCATGGCCTGATACTGAAATGAAGACTGGTTTTTGGGAATCATAGTCTCATGACTAATTTTTTTCAGCCTCATTTTCCTCTCGCCCACTCCCCACTGTTTCTTGAATATTCCAAAGCCACTTGCTTTCTGCTTTCCTTCCCTTTTTCTCTCCCTTCCCTATATTCTTTTTTCCATCTATGTATTTGCAAATGACTTTTATCTCTTTCTGAAATGTCTTTCCTGTGCTCTCATGTATAAAGGTAGTAACAGTTTATAGGAGGGAAAGATTTTTGAAGAATTTCATAATTCAAAACTAACACGATTAAAGATTAATTTCCTCACAGATCTGACAAACGTTATTTCTAAGAGTGGGCATTTCTGTTTACCAGCTCAAGTGGTAATAGTGTAAACACCGTCTACAATCCACACGGTGTAACAGCACTGAAAATAAACAGTTCCTGATGAATTAAACAACGGTTTGGAAATTACTTAATTCTGAGTTTTGTGCATAAATTGGGACTTTATTAATATTTTTATATCACATACTTTCAAATTAATTCAATGTTGCATAATATGCAATTGCCCTTCATGATACTCCCTTCTCTGATTTCTCATTAGTGCTTGATTATATCTGTGATGTAATTGCAATAGCTGGGGCAGGAGGCTTCACTAATTCTCTTCAGAAAAGGAGACGCTGCTCTGATTGGATGGACTGGGCAAAGTGGATGTTGAACTAGAGAGAATAGTACCTTAAAGGGAGGGGGACCGTGCGTCCAGTCATCCTGTTAATTACATAAGCCACCACCTGGTCACCCCTGGTGAGGGTTCACTAGCAGCAGTGTCCCGTGGGTCCTGCTATCTTCGTGCATTCTGTTTCCGGGTGGCGAGATTACTTACACCAGGCCTGCCTCCTCTTAGTCCTGCCTTGGTTCCTGCACCTGGGAGGGTAAGGCAGGGATGCTCTGCCTCACAGGCCCTGCTGTCCTAGACTCAGGGCAAGGGGGTCAACTGGCTTCTTTGCACCTTGAGCCTTATAATATATTCCAATCCAGCATTTGCTTGAGCATGAGGTATTAGGCATTTCCAGTCACTTTCTTTTTTATTAATAAATAACAATGTGTTTGTTTCCTCCTACTGCCCTGTGTGTAGAGCTTCCTCTGCAGAGAGAATGTAGATCCATCAACAGCCCTCTTTCTAACCAGCTTTTCCCAGTTTCTGGTGGTTGGTGTGAAACAGTGGAGTCCTCGAGGTCACCACTGGGGCCATTTGCCTTCAGCAAAATTATTCTTCAAACCGGAAAACCTCCTAGAACGGTGCCATCCAATAGAACTTTCTATGTTAACGGGAATCTTCTACATCTGTGCTGTCTGATAAAGTAGCCCCTAGCCACACGGGAAGCTCCCAGGTGAAGCTCCTGGAGCTCAGGGTTCATGTCCTGTTTGTATTTTAGACTCAGTCTTGGTAAGCCCCGATGCTCAACATGTCTGAGTCAATGGCACTGCTGCCCTGTTAAACCATTACCTCTGAGTAGACAAGTCTTCCGTCTGGCTAAATGAAATATCTTCCTTCCTGTAGATTAAGTGTAATATTCTCCTCTGCGTGCATGGGGACCATCTGGCAAATACCACTTATTGTGCATCCTGGTACCTGAAGACAGATATTGTTACCCTCAAATTCTTTTTCTCTGGATCAAAAAGCCACAGTACAGCCAGTATTTCCCCACTGTGATTCTGCAATCCAACAGTTGAATAATTTTGTTCTTCCCTGGACCTTCTTCAGTTCCTTCTCATTCCTCTTTAGCTGTGGAGACCAAGAAAGTAAGCCAAGTCTAGAGGGAGGATTCCTCACTGGCACCGTTATACCCTTATCTCCTGGCTCAGCCCCAATCAACTCCATTCTGGACACACTCTGACTCATCCCATTTGTTGTCCACTGTGGTCCTGTGGGCTTCTATTATCTTTCTGTTTATTTGCAGGTCATCGACCGTCTTGTATCTGTGGGTTTTCTTTATTTTGGTTACAGTCTAATATCTTTTGCTTAAAGCCTATGTTATACTGTATCCCTAGATTTTGTGGTTTGTTAGATTCAAAGTCTACTTGACAAATTACAGTGTGGAGTTTTTGCAAGTCTTCCAGAATCTTCATAAACTGTATTTATTGCTACTAGTAACTGATGGTTCTGTATCTAAGACTGTACTCTAGAACTGCACTGTCTGGTACAGTGGCTGCTGGCCATATGTGACTATTTAAAAGTAAATTATAAAGATTAAATAAAATTAAAAATTCAGTTTCTCAGTCACATTAGGCACATTTCCAGTGCTCAGTATGGCTAGGGGCTACCACATCAGACAGCACAAATACAGGTTTCTGTTCCTGCAGAAAGTTCTATTGGATGGCACCACTCTAGAAAGTTTTACAGTCTGAAGAATAGTTTTGGTGAAGTTAAGTTGCCACATTGGTGACCACAAATCATAGAATCAGTGACACTATAGGCCAGTAATTCTCAATATTTTTACCTCTGAGAACTTCTGTATATGTTTTCCCATTAAGAAAGTTCTGCCTTCTGATGTTCTCATTAGATAAAAGATAATAGCTTCTCCCACATATTAATTCCAGGCATAACATAATGCCATTTGTTAGGAAATAGGTATGAATACATTGAGCTGATACCATTCTAGCCAAAATTAAAAAAAAATCCATCAGCCAAATCTCAATTCCTTTCTGGGTGTACAAATCTTGTGATGTTATTTTTTTATGAACGAATGCTTTAAATATTTTTGAGTGCAAACTATTTTGTGAGAAAAGAAAAGATTTATATTTTCTATGTTTTTAAATTCTTGCAGTCAAGTAAAATAGTAAGAAAAAGAAAGATTTATTATGGTTTTTCAGCTTTGATGGTCTTATATGAGGTTGTTTTATTTTACATTATGTCTTAAATTCCTGAAAAGGGCTTTCAGATCCCTATTGTATTTCCTTTTTCTGATTCTATAAACCAGCCTGATAAATCGTGCACTACAGGCCCAAAAGGTAAACCCCCCACTGTTGTGTGTGGCCATCTCCTTGGCTGGCTCCCCTCTGGTTTCTGTCATCTTTTTCTGCTCTTCCTGGTCTCCCATCGGTGGTCTCTGACATGGAGTGTTTCCACTCTAAGAGTTATGCAGTATTAGAAGCTTTATATTTACTAATTTTCTGATTGGTTAACATTTTCTGTTTTTGTTTATATTCTGTGATGTGTATGACTTACTGGTACAGTTCTATACATACACAGTTTGCACACACTGCAGGAATATGCTATGTGCAAAACATTTTGTAATGATGGGTACACGCTCCAGAATGTAAGGGGCCCATTGCCCATTGCTGTGTCTTGGCTCTGTAACTTGAATTTCTATTCTGCCTCTGGTCTGATCTTAGCATTTGTAGTTTTGCCCTGCCCTAACCAATGCCAACCCCTTGCCCTACCTCTAGCCATGTGGACTCCAACCCAGGCAGCGGGCTCCTGACCAGCATCCTGAGGAAGCAGCTGCCACAGCTCTGCTCCTTTTCCCGGAAGGGTGACTTGGACCCCCTTTATGACCTTTGCAAGCAGCCTGGGGATTCTAGGCTGGAAAACGTTGGTCTTCTTCAATCACATTATTTTTTCTTTGTATTTACTGAGTTGTATAAATTTCATTCAACATTTATCCAAAGATTCAAAGAACCAATTGAAAAATTACCGAAAAGGTAACCTATAATTAAAATTTTTGTCCAGTCTATCACAGACTCTTTTATCCAGGCTCCTCCTGCCCCCTGGACAGGGTATACCGTATAGAAGGGGAGGCATTTTGTCACGTCTCTGTTCTTGGTCTCATTCGTGAACTCCTCCCCTCAAACCATTTCATGGACCTCATTGCATTCCACATGTGACTGACTCCCTGTCCACCCTTCTGGCTCAGTTCTTCCTGTCTTTTCCTTTTTTCTTTTCTTCTGCAAGGTCTTTCTTCTGGGCCTGACCTGGCCTTCTCTTGACAAGAATCTGGACCTTCTCCCAGGTGGCTTGGTCGTTTTTCTGGGGAATAAATTGCTGAGATCTTCATATCTTCAAACCTACTTGGTTTATCCCAGCCCTTTAGGCTATGTCCAATATTTTCTGCAGCCTCTCACCTTCATTTTCATTCCCATTTCTCAAGATCTTTTAATTTATGAGCTGGAAGAGACCTCAGAACTCATCCAAGCCCAACACTTTCATTTTCTAAAAGCACGAGGTAAATGGAAATCTCCCTTCACATTGTGTAGTTGACTAAAAGAGAACTAACCTTGGGCTTTAGGCCTTCTGTTATTTCTTCTGGTTGTCTTTTCATTTAACCAATGTCCCCAAAATGCTCAAAAAAGTTTCTGTGGTCAAATAAATTTAGGCAACAGTGGGTTAATCAAATTTAAATAGGATTTTTGCTGCCAGAGTTTTTTGAGCCTTTAGGATGGAAATCAATAATGTGAAACTCAGAGGTGGATGGGAGTATACTATACTCAATAATTCCTAAGTTAATTGAAAATAGAATTCTATATTCTTGCAAAATTATACTGGATAGTGTAGAACACTTGGTAAATGTGACGCTATCATTTCTTAAAGGCCACAGGTCCTTGAATATTTCCACAGGTAATTAAGTATTCCTCAAATACATATATTTTCTTTTACCTACCAAAAAATCCTTTTAATAGTAGACTATGTGATTCTTGAATCATCTTTATTTGATGGACTCAAAGTGCAAGGTCTTAAAGGAAATGTTCTTATTCAGCTCTGTGTTCCCCCTCCCTTAGAGATGTATGTGTAGAATTTTTGCCTTCCTGCTTTGTGTTTAAGTTGGCTTCCCCTTTGTCAAAACTTTAGATTTGACTCATAAATGTCAAGGTTAAATCGAGGTGAAACCAAACAGTTCTGGGAAAGCCAAGAGGCAAATGCTCATGTTAATCCAAGACTGTTGACAGGGCATTTTTCCTTTCCCAGCCATTAGCACTCAGACTCTGTTATTAGCACATAGACACCTAATCACCCCATGTGCATTAGCTAAATTAGATGTGTTGATTAAAGATACAAATTATGTGATATGTTTATATATCAAAATAAGATGGGTTTAGCTCAACAGGAGAGCATTGCTTTGCTGTGTGTATGTGTGTTCGAGAGACAGAAGCAGGGGCAAAAGAGATGTAATAAGTTACCAGAAAAAATCTCTTTTGCTATTTTTTTAAAAAGCAGTCTTTATTTCATCTAGTATTATGAGGAGATTATTAAAAATATTGGTGTGACTGTAACGTGGTATTTCTAGTAAGTTAAGAAATCAAATAAATTAAACATAAGTCAGTTAAGAAATAAAGTAAATTAAACATTACAATAGCCAGGACATTGTAGTATACTGGTGAATATTACCAATCTTCAATGTCTGAGTCACTCATAACAGAAAGTGTGATTCTAGCTGGAACCATGTTACTTTAAAGAGCATTCTCACTTCATAAGGAGGCATCTTTAGTGGAACTAATAAACTGTTTATCACCTTTCAAAATATAGCTGTACACATGAGTGATCATTGGGCAGAGGAAGGAGTTAGTATAGAGGGCTTTGTAAGGGAGCTGAATTATGCTTTATCTTTTATAAAATTCATAAAACAGGGTGGAAGAGGTGCGAGATTATCTGCATTTAGAAGAACATAAAAGTGATTGTGAAGAATTATAGCACATGTTTAGATGTAGCTATTGCAGCCTCGTCCCTTAGTCTCTGAGGTATATCCTCATAGGCTGCCAAGGTAAGGCTCTCTGCCCTCCTGCTTCAGAAGACATTCTTGGGCTTTAGAGAGGCAGGAGTTATCTGCTAGGATCCCTGCAACCTTTTGTTTTTAGTTACTTACTACAGAAGAGATTAGCATAGTCTTCATACACCTAGCTCTTAAATTCTTTGATATTTCCTCTAAGGAACAAATGCATGTGCAATAATTAGTTTTCTTTGAACTTTTCACCTGATTTCATCAAACTTGCAACAACATGGGTTGTAAGATGCACCATACCTTTATGTGTCACTCAGAAAAATGATGCTTCTGCTAAAACTATTCAACTAGACATGCTATTAGCTGTAAGATGCATTGTAAGTTTGGGTTGTTAAAATCTGGTAAAGTGGTGTATCTTATCAGTGAGGTAATTTCTGTAGAAAGTTTTGTTCTGTGTAGCATTTCTAGTGCTGTTTGGTTGTTAGTTTGCCACCCTGACATCATGGTTAGTGACATGTGCAAGAGGGTTTAATTTTTTATACTCATCTGTGTATTTGAATCTTTAAATAATTATTTAACTTTTCATCTACTTAGGGTTTGTCTTTGAACTGTAAGGTTCTTTTAAATTAGGTCTTCCAATCTAGCCCGTAGTAGTGACCCTTGCAAACTGCAGTATCAGTAAACATTTCATTTATTCATATATTTATTCATTCAACGCATGTGTGTGTCTATTGAACACCTACTCTGTGCTGGGTCCTGGGCCAGATGGAGGGAAGCCAGTGAACAGCACAGGCTCTCTCTTCAAGGTTCTCTCTCAACAGTGGGAGATGCAAACAAATACAATGAAGCCTTGAACAACACGGGTTTGAACTGTTTGGATTCACTTATACACAGATTTGTTTTCAATATATATACTGGAAAACTTTTTGGATATTTGTGTCAATTTGAAGAAACATTTTCTTTTCTCTCACTGACTTTATTGTAAGAATACAATATATAATACATATAACATACAAAATATGTGTTAATTGACAGTTCATGTTATTGGTAAGACTTCCAGTCAACAGTAGGCTACTGGTCATTAAGATTTTGGGGAGTCAAAAATTATATGTGGATTTTGACTCCTAACCCCTGTGCTATTCAAGGGCCAACTGCATATCATTACAATACAAATGTGAAGGAATGTGATGCTGTGGCCCCAGGGTGTAGGGGAGCACAGAGAAGGCCACCTAGTTGAGACTTGAGTCAGGGGGAGGCAGCGAGGAGAGCCATGTCGGGGTGGGTGTCAGCCTTCCACGAAGAGGCACAGTCACGGGTAGGTGCAAAGGTCAAGGGTAAGGAGAACATAGGGAGTTTATGAAACTGAAAGGAGCACAGCAAGAGGGGGCGGGCAGATGAGGAAGGTTCGACATGTCAGGAAGGATCAGATCATGAAGATCTCAGTTCTCTGATTTAATAATTTACTCTTTCATCTATATGGTCAGTTGGGCAATCAACAAGCATTTAGCCTCTTTGATGTAGTAGAAAAGAATCATGATAGTAAATGCTTACACAGGATCGAACGCTGCTCCAAGTGCTTTGGGTAAATTGCTTTGGATAAATTACTGTCATCCCATCTTTCGGGTAGGAGAATTGAGAAAAAGGGTGGCTAAGTAAGTTACCTGCAATCCTACAGCTGCGAAGTGGGATTCAAACCCACTCGCTCCGCTGCCTCCACCTCCAGCCCACTCACCGCCACTCTGGTTCCTGCCAATGACTGGACCAGCTTCTGCCCTCCTCACAGCTGTGCCCCTTGGTAGATGGCTGGTGTCATGATGAACTCTCTCTGCTTTCTACCGTAGGGTTGCTCACAGGGGGTGAAGCAGTAAAGAAAGCAGCTTGCTTTCCAACGTCGACAGTAGAGATACCCACACAGGACGGGACCACCAGCCCAGGGCCTCCCCCCGACACTGGCCTTTGTAGCTGAAGAACCTGCAAGGGTTTATACTATCTAGATCTTGAAACCATTTGCTTTTTGACCTTGATTTCAATAGAATGAACTTTCATTTAAGACAGCAGGTTCAGGAGCTCTGAACAGGAAATGGTCTTGAAACATAAGGATCTTATTCTCAATTTAGAAACAAGGGCACATGGTTTTCCTTGGTGACATTTTTCTCAGTGATGGTTATTTGATCTTTTCTTTTTTACTAAGGGAACGGCCATCAGTCCACTCTTCCCTTCATTCTTATTTTTTAGACATTCTATCATTTGGAAGAATGCCATCTCTTTTAAGTTAGCTGAGATAGTTGTGACTTTCAAATATTCTGTGATCATTATGTGGAAATAAATATGAAAAATGACAGTAGAGGCAAGTTCCTGCTTCTACCAGTGTGAGGAATAGGTTTCTTTTTTCTATCACTGAATATTATGGCATTGACCAGGAAAGGCACCTAAATCTTGTCCCATGAAAAAGAATCCTGGGGTGATTTCGGGCAGTTTTGAAGGTAGATACCTTTACATAAGGTTTAAATTACAAATGAGTATTGTGTGTAAATATAAAATAAATTCTAAGCTGGCCTCCCTAATGTGTTTTCATCTTTCCCTTGCTATTTTATTTTGTATATGTCTTTACCTCCATGTACTTTGCTGGAAGCTTTTCTTTCTTTGTGTCTGAGCCAGAAGTTAGCATTATGTATTCTAGTTGCGTTCTAATATTCTCTGATGTGATCTAAATCTCACTTCCAAGAGAAGTGACTTTTAATAAGTCAGGGTGCAGAGTTCCCTTTTACAGAATTCACTAAATACGTAGTCATTTTTAAAGTCATAACCTTTTCTTTGGGGATAAAATGTGATTTACTTTTTTCAAAGTGATTTTACAAACAAGACTGTTGTTTGGACTTTAGAGTAGGCTCCTGAAATTCTGCTTGTTGACATTGAACTCAGGAGTCATGAAGAGAAACACAGAAGCCACAGAGCTAGCCAATTTCCTACAGACTTGAGAGCTATTTCTTGATGTTTGGATGTCTTTGCTGCTACTTCTAACAGGAGATTGGCTGCCTCTATCCTGTTCCAGCATATGCCTATTAGCATCTAAGCATGAGGACTGAATGGAGCCTGGAAATTGCATTCAGAGGTTTCAGTTCAGCCTATTGCTCAATGGGAGACCATGGATAGGTCACATAACTTTACTAAGCTTCTGTTTTCTCACCTGTAACTGGGGTCAACAGTTGTAGCAGCACTCCAAAGGTGACTCCCAATGAGTCACAATCTTGTATGATACCTTTTTTTGAATGTGGGAGGAACCTGTGAATTGCTTCTAGCCAATGGAATATGGCAGAGGCGATATGTTGTCACTCCCATATCGTGTAACTTGATAGGGTTACGTTACACAAGCCTGTTTCAGCAGGCTGAAAAGACAGGCTACTCTCACTGGCTTTGGGGAAGTAAGTGCCATGTTATGAGAGGTCCTATGGAGAGGGTACCATAGCTTAGTGTATGTGTTCCCCCAAATTCATATATTGAAACCTACTCCCCAGTGTGATGGTATTTGGAGGTGGGGCTGTTGGGAGATGACTAGGTCATGAGGTTGGAACATTAACTGGGTTAGTGTCCTTTTAGAAGAAACCCCAGAGAGCTTCTTTGCCCTTTCTGCTGTGTGAGGACACAGCGAAAACACAAGAAGATGGCTGTCTAGGACCAGGAAGTGGGCCCTCACCATTACCAAATCTGCTGGTGCCTTGATCTTGGGCTTCCTGGCCGGCAGAACTGTGAGAAATAAGTGTTTATTGTTATTTAAGCCATGCAGGCTATCGTAGTGTGTTACAGCGGCCCGAACAGACTGAGACAAAGGGCCATGGGGTGAGGAATTGCAGGAAGCCTCTGGGAGCTAAGAGCAATCCCCTGCTCATAGATAGCAACGAAACAGGGCCCTCCCTCAAAAAGCCACAGGGAAATGAGTGCTGCCAGGGACCTGAATGAACCGGGAAGGGGATTCTTCCCCAGTTGAGCCTCCAGATGGAAATGAAGCTCTGACACCTTGATTGCAGCTTTGTGAGACTCTGAGCCTCTGCTAATCTGTCCCTGGACTCCTGATCCATTGAAGCTGTGCGATTATAAATGCTTTTATTTTTTAAGTCATTAAAATTTCTTTTTAATTGTGGTAAAATATACATAATGTGAAATTTACCTTCTTACCCATTTTAAATTTCAGTAGTGTTAAGTGCATTCACATTACTGCGCAAACCGTCTCCAGACCATTTTCAATTTACAAATCTGGAACTCTGTACCCATTTAACAGCAACTCTTTACCTCCTCGTCCCCTCAGCTATTCTCCTCTGTGTTTCTAGGAATCTGACTCATCTAGATACCTCATAAAAATAGAGCTATACAGTATGTGTATTTTTGTGACTGACTTATTCCACTTAGCATGATATACTCAGTTCTTCCATGGTGTAACACGTGTCAGAAATTCTTGCCTTTTTCAGGTGAATACTATTCCATTGTGTGTGTGTGTGTGTGTGTGTGTGTGTGTGTGTGTCCCACATCTTATTTATTCATTCCCCTCTCAGTGGACACTGACTGGTGTTGTTTCTACTTCTTGGCTATTGTGAATAAATGTGTGTTCTGAAGCTTCAAAATTTGTGGTAATTTGTTAGTCAGCAAAAGAAAACTAATGCAACAATAAAGATACCATACAAGGATGTGGTAAGGATTAAGAAATAAGCTTTATAAATGAGAGAGTATAATTTTACAGTGAGGTCACATTATATGCACATTTAACTTAATAGAATTTAACCCCAAAGGCTAAAAAAAAAAAGGTATCAAAAGACATTTAAAATAGAGTGAGCAATTCTATGAGTCACTCTATGCAATGAGCTTATACCCCAGGGGTGAGCTTAAAAATGGAGACAGGAGCTTGTTGTTTCCTCAGATGCCTGAGCACCTCTAGCTGACAGAGGTTCTAGCATTTCTAGATACATATGTCTTATTCTGTATAATAAATTACCACAAATTTAGCAATTTAAAGAACACGTAATTGTTTTCTCAGTGTGTCTGGATCAGGAGCCCAGGCAAGGGTTGAGTGCATTTTCTGTCTCAGGAGTTCGTGAACCTGCAGGAAGGTGTCGGCTGGGCCACATCTCTCATGGAGGTTCAAGTAGAGAAGACTCTGCCTCCTGACTCACTCAGACTGCTGGCAGATTTCATTTCCTTGTGGCTGCAGGACGGAGAACTTCAGCTTTTTGCTGGCTGTTGGCTGGAGGCTGCTCTTGGCTCCAAGATGCCTCCCCTGGTTCCCTGCCACACGGCCCCTCTGTAGGCAGCTCACAGCACAGCCGCTTGTCTCTGCAGGGCCAGCCAGAAAGCCAGTCTCTAGAGCAAGACTGCTACCAGCATGGCGTCTTCCATAATGTAATGGAATAGTGCAAATGACATCCCATCCTCTTTGCCATGTTCTACTGGTTAGAGGCAAGTGACGGGTCCTGCCCATCCTCTAGGGAAGGCGATTATTCAAGGGCCGGAATAGCGGGAAGGAGGGATCACTGGGGTCACCTTCCATCTGTCCGCCACACTGGAGTAAGCTAGAGATACGGATATTAAGCCTAGGAGGGGCCTTAAAGACAAAACAGCCGAGTGCTTCCTCAGCCTTAACTGTACACACACACACAGAGGTATGCAGTTAAAAACAAAAACAAAACAAACTGAAAGGAAGGTCCCTAGAGTCCTCCCCACATCCTCAGAATTATTCTCTGTGGGAGTCGAGTCCAGGCCATTGTAGTTAAAAAGAAAAATCCAGTGATTAGAATGTGGAATCTGATGTAGTCTAAATCCCACCTTTTAGAGATGAGAAAGTTGGGTTCAGAATAGGCAAAGCAATGAAGCCCAAATCACACAGGGCATCAGAGGGAGAGCCAGGCCTAGAACTTGGAGATCCTGAATTTCATTTCCTGCTTCTTCCATTATACCATGATGTCTTCTTAATTTGGGGTTTGTGGGCTAAGCTTTAGTTCCTCATGAGCTCTGGGGGACAAGAAGGTCACAAGGGAACAGCTTATTTTCGGTGGGGCGCCTTGGCAGGCTCACACTGGCTTGGGCCATATCTCTTCCCAACTCCTCACTTCAGCGATTTCACAGTGGGAGCTCCAAACTGGCCATGGTGGAAATATGACACCATGGAAATGGCCAAATAATACTGATCGGGCTTCTCATCATCCATTCCTACTAGGGTAGCTAATACCAGCACACCACTGTATTTTAATTTGAAAACTGCAGACATTACTTTTACAATAACTATTAGACAATTGCATTTACTCTTGGTCAACATGTGAATAGGGTAAGAAAATGAGCACCATGAACAATAATACGGCACGTCTTCCGTGCTAGCCTGGCTCAGTACCAATGCTTAACGAACATTTGCTGGATGACTGAATGAACTGTTTGGGAGTATGTTTCCCACTTTTCTTGTCACCAATGTTGGTGTGGGTGGGCTGTGTTCACTACGCAGGTTGTTCATTTATCCTCAGAGCTGGACTTGCCTTCCGTTTTCCTCTCATTTTCAGTAGGGATTTCTTGCCCCAGGCTCTGTATCACACTGACTCTATGAGATAGCGACATTGAATTCTAGATGCATCTCCACATTCCAGATTCCTAAAATAAGAAGTTTGTGGGACCCTTTACCTGTTTCTCTGGGCAGAGTCTTTGTATGTCAGGGGAAAAAAAACAGAATGCTGTTTACAGAAAATAAAATTTTTTGTTGGGTTCACAGAGGGAAAATTTCCACTCACCTCTGGCCTGAAGGGGCCTCGAGGAACTGTTTCTGTCAGTTCTGTTTCTCCGTTAAGAAGTGAAACACTTTGAGCTTTGATTTCATCGGAATCTTGGAGGACCAGAGCCCCAGGATGGGGCTAAAAGCTGGACCATTTCTGAAAACAGCTCTGAAGATTTGTCCCTTGATGTGCAGGTTTGCTCATTCTGTGGCTCGCCAGAGCTTTTGACTCCAAATTGTGAACCACAAACTTCGTCTAGATCTTTCTCCTTCCCCCTCCTGCTGATTGATCGTCAGCTGCTGCGCTCTTCTCTCTTTGTCTTTGAGGGAAGTCAGTATGGAGAAAGATAGCATGGTTTAACTGAAAAAGCACAACTCTGATGTCAGACAGACCTGCAGTACTCCACCACTTACCAGCTGTGTGACCCCAGGGCCTGTTGCTCTCTGAGCCTCAGTCTTATAATATGGAGGCTGTAATACCTGTTCTTCAATGTGGTTTTCTGCTGGGAGGGTAAATAAAACTTATATGTAAGATGATGGATGGGCCCTGTACCTTGCACACAGCAAGGGCTCAATGACTGGTAATTCCCTCTAGTGGGGATTCCCTGTTAATAGAAATAGCAAATATTCACAGCATATGTGCACTAGTTATGAATATCTACTATTCAGCAGTTTGCATACATTTATTTCATTATATCTTCACTACAATCTTCTGTAGTTCTGGAGATTAAATTTAATCTCATCAGTGAGGCATTTATCGATAATTTTATCTAGGGTTATCCCACCCACCCATCATGATATTTCAATGCCCTAGCATATTTTCTTTGCAGCATTTACCATTGTCTGGAATTATATTATTTATCTGTTACATATTTATTGTCTGTCTCTGTCTGTTAAAATATAAGTGCAAACAAGGGAAGAAACTTTGTTTTGATCTTAGCTGTAACTCCAGGGCCTGGCATGTTAATAGATAATCAATAAATATTTTTTGAATTAATGAGGTAATTACTATTATTATCTTCATTTTGCTCCATGAGGAAACACAAACATAGATATGTTGAATGAATAATCCAAGCTTATGGAGCTAGCAAAAGGTGGAAAAAACCTGGATTGAAATTTAAATTGTTGGACATGAGAACCAGGGACCAGCTGATGAAGTGCCATTTTTGCCACATTAGAGGCTTCTGGCTTTGTTCTCTAGGTCGGTGCTTCTCAAGTAGGGGTGATTTTGTACCCCTTTAGGGGACGTTTGGCAATATCTGGAGACAATTTTGACTGTCACAACTCAGTGGTCGCTACAGGTGTCTAGAAACGCAGGGCTGTGGCTACTATCCTCCAGTGCGAGGACAGCTGCCCACTGCAAGGGATCTTCTGGCTCCAAGTGTCAGTAGTGCCGAGGGTGAGAAATCTTGCTTTAAGAAATGGAAATGGGTTATTGCAAGGCCTTAAGTGAGGGAATGGTGCATTCTTGTGTTAGATGATCTTTATGGAAGGAAGGTATGAGGGGACTCAGACCTGAGGCAAGAGGATAATTCCCTGCAGCAGCAGCACAGAGAGAACTGGTGAGTGTCTGAACTAGAACCTTTGCAGGGGAGAGAACAGAGGAATTTAAGGAATTAGTGACTGGATGTTAGTGGGGCCGGTCAAGCGTCTACCTTCTCTGGTGCAGCCATTAGCTGCGGTCATCCCAAGAACAAGAGTAGATATCGGCAGGAAGCAATGACATCGATGTAAGCAAGAGGGCTTGAGCTACCCATGGGCCATCCAGACGGACATCCAGAAGGCACTGGGCATGCAGATCTGAAGCTCAGGAAATATCATTTGGAGGCATTAGCTTAAAGTAGTAGATGAAAGCCAGAAGTGTGTATTAGCTCATCCAGGGAGAGTCTGTGGAATGAAAACAGCAGCGGCTCTAGATTCTTACTATCAGAAATACATGAGTCAAGAGGTGGAAAGAAGGAGAAGAACCCTTGGAAGAGACCAAAGGGAAATATTCTGAGAAGAGGAGGGTTGGGGGATTGGGGTGTTGTGGAAGCAGAGGGGAGAGAAGGTTGCAGGAAGAAATGAATGCTCAGCAGAGTTCACTGATGTTGACAGTTCCTAAGGATTGAAGAGCATCCACTGAGTTTGGCAATTCAAAAACATGGGTGACATTGAAGAAGGCATTCCATTGGTTTGATGGTAGCAAAAGCCAAATTTCACTGGGTTGAGGAGTGAATGAAAATGGTAGAAGTGCAGATGACTCTTTGCAGAAGTGTGGCTAAGAAGGAGAGAGGCCTGTTAGGTTAAAGGGCGTGGTAGACAGTTTACATCAACTTAGTCATGTCCACTCCTTGGTTCTTTTGAGTTAATAACACTAGCACCAAAATGTTGGTGGGTGTGTGAGGGTGACCACTGTTCCCTCACAATCTCATTGCCAGATCATAAGGGAAGCAAGTGTTACCCCCTACATTCTGACACACATACAAATGTCTATTTACCGAGCACACATTATACAGCAGGCAACAATGCATTCAGGTGTTCTGAAAGTCTCATCAACTCCCAACTTTCTGAACTTTTCAGCGATACGACTTTCATTTTGATGAAAGGTTCATGTGAAGCTGACTCAACAGCATTCCCAGGGTGGGGGTATAATTCCATTGCCATCTACTTATTATTAGGCAACCAGAAATCCTCTGACCCAATGGAAAGATGCTGTTAAGGATCAGGTATCTGTACCATTTCTACAGTTAGAGGTTTGCTAGCATCTTATAACCTCTTCAGGCATGGTCAGTGCACTGACTGGATAGTGTCCCCCCGAATTCATGTCTACCTGGAATCACAGAATGTGACCTTCTTCAGAAGTATGTTTTTGCAGATGTTAGCTGACGTCCCACTGAATTAGGGTGGACCCCAAGTCTGATGACTGGTGTCCTTAAAAGAAGGTCATGTGAAGATAGACAAAAGGAAGAAGGATATGTAAAGATGGAAGTAGAATTTGTAGCAACGCAGCTACAAAACAAGGACCCGAAGCAGGAAGAATTCTCTAGGGACTTCAGAGGAAGTGTGGCTGACACCTTGATTTCAGACTTCTAGCCTCTGGAACTACCTTGTGGAACTTTTTTATGGCAGCTCTAGGAGAGTAATAGAGCCAGAAGTGTCTCCAAAATAATTAAGCCAACTCGCAAATCTTCTTGAATCCCATTAACTTCACCAGCGAGAGTCCATTTCTGATATCCAGGTAGCAAACCACTAATTCCACCAGTGGTAGTTCATTTCTTACCCTCATTATGTTCATTATAGAAGCTTCTGGTATTAACTAAGAAAGAGATAATGAAAATGGTTATATAGTAGCCTCCTTGGGAGTGTGAACTTTCCTTTGAACACTCACGTTGTGCTGTACTTTATATCCTGAAGTATTTTAAATTACAGACATGACTGGCAAGGGAGATTTGTATTCTAGAATGACAGAAACACGGACTTAGAGGGGAAGTTCAGGGAAGAGCAAGACTTGGAAGCTATGGAAGAAACAGACAGCCACAACTGTCACTCATGGATAACCTTTTCCGACCAGTGGGACCAATTGGAGTCTCTTAATGAACTTCTCTCTTTTCACTTTTACTAGATCTTCCTTGTTCCTTTCAGTTTAGTCGTGGATTTCTAAAATATCATATGCACAGTTGATATAGTATGTAGGGTGGTCAACTTATCCCAGGTGGCCGGGATCTTTCCCTATTGCAGCACTGAAGTTCCCATATCCTAGCAACCTCCCCAGCCTGGGCAAATGAGAACAGTTGGTCACTATTTCCATATTTGCTTGACCCTTTTCTGTCCTACCTCCAATATCTTAAAACTATTAAGTTTGTTAGTTCCTGTGTCCTGAATCAGGGCAGTTTAGCTGTGCTGTGCCCAGCAGAGGGAGGAGGCAGAACAGGGAAGAACAGGGAGAGATTTACCATCTGAGGGCACCCTGGACACTAGACAGCCAGGACTCTGTCCTGTGGTTTGCTGTCGCGTGTAAGTAACTGTTGAGCTTCTGAAAATGTCATAAAGTCCTAGCAGGATGGGACCATTGATTGGTTCAATCAGTTTGCTGAATTCCTCAACCTTAGGTCTAAGTTGAAGGACACTGATTAGAAATTCTTACAAAATATAATGTGGATAGATTGATCTGTATACAGATATTTTCTGAGTGAATAAAAGTAATCTGCATGAGAGAGTTTTGTTTTTCCCTGGCATGCACACTCTTTGTCCCTGCATGTTTCAAGAGCAGAGTGGTGACTTCTAACTTGTCCTGAACTCAGCAACCTGGTACACAATCGATAACCAGGCAGTAGGACAAAGACCCTGAGCAGCCACAGACTGGATACAGTGAATTCATGTGACATAAGTAATTGAAGAACACCTAAGTTCCTCACTCTTTCTCTACAGATGGTTGTTTTAGACACAATTCCAAGACCTGTGTTATCTCTTTTGAAGTTCCCAGCAATTTAGCGATGGATGGTGTGGATGCTACTGGCGGGCAGACAATGGAAGGGAGAGGAGTTCCGACACCCCAATAACACAAAGAAGACAGAAAAATTGTAAGGTGTAGTCATAAAACACACAGAAGTTTGGAGGCACACAGTGCTACACCCCCTGGTAAATCTGAGAGAATTACAATGACGATAACAATGACGATACTGATCATGCCGAAACATAGCTCTCCTGAGGTGAAGGCCAGACCCTGACGCACTCATCCTGTGAGGTTCTCTTGCAGCCAGCTAACTGGGTTTCCCCAGGTGACACTGTGACATTGTGCCTGTGTTCCAAATTTCAGTGACACCTCCAAATGAACTGAGGTATCAGAGGAGATAGGAGTAGAGCACTGGAAAAATGAGGTGAAACTAAATATTTTAAGTAAACCAGCAGCAGACTATGATCTGTAGCTACTAAACTGTAGAGAAAGATCCCCGCCCCGCCCTAACAAGAACGGCAATGCAATAATAATGCTTTCCAATTTGGAAAGCAATAATTTGTGGATTTTATGACATTTGGAAGTGGTAATGCAGCTGTATCGCCAGACTCATTTAGGCAGGAGTGTGTGTGACATGATTTGGCCAAGAGCCCTAGGCAAACCACAATAACAGTTGAGAGAGATGGATTAAATTGTGGACTTTATTATATGCAATAATTTCCCCGAAGCTTGACGTCTAGTCTGATGGCACTCAACTGGGGCTTCAGAAATCCATGGCAGGACTCCAGGATTTTGGGAGTTTCTCATCATTTCTCCATCATCGAACCCTTTCACATCTCCCTGATTTTTCTGCTTTTGATTCCTTGTCTATGATATCCTTTCTCCATTTTCCATCTGGAAAACTTGGACTCAACATTAGGACCCAGCTCCCATGTGTCTTCTGAGCTTTATCTGAGTTGGCTTGTAATTTACCTGTTTATATATCTGTCCCTTCCATTAGATCAAGGGCCAACACATTTTTCTCTTTTTTTTCTGAAAAGGGCCAGATGTAAGTATTTTAGCCTTTTTGGCTTATCCGGTTTCTGCAATACCTACTCACCATGCCACTGCAGTGCATAAGCAGCCCTAGAGAATACGTAACTGATGGGTGTGGCTGTTTTCCAAAAAAACTGTATTTATGGACACTGAAATTTGAATTTCATATAACTTTCACATCATAAAATACTCTTTTGATATTTTTTATTACTTAATAATGTAAAAATTGTTTTTAGCTTGTAGGCCATGCAGGAGAACAGACTTGCCCTACAGGCTTTAGTTTGCTCTGTGAGTTTTCTATTGCTGTGTAACAAATTACCACAAGCTTTGCAGCTGAAAAATGACACAGATTTATTATTTCACAGTTCTGTGGGTCAGGAGTTCAGGCACAGCTTAGCTGGGTCCTCTACTCAAGTTTAAAAGGCTAGGTGCCAGCCAGCCTGCGTCTACATGTGGGGGCTTGACTAGGCAAGAATCTGCTTCTAACCTCATATAGGTTGTTGGCAGAATTCATTTCCTGTAGCTGTGTGACCAAGGGCCCTAACTTGTTGCTGACAGCCAACTGCAGTTCCTTGCTATGTGGGCTTCCTCCACATGGCTGGGTACTTCATCAAGTCAGCAAGAAGGAGTCTTATACAGTGTAACCTAATCACAGGGAGTGACAGCCCATCACTTTCACCATATTGTATTGATTAGAAGCAAGTCATGGATCCTGCCTGTACTCAAAGGCAGGAGATTATACAAAGTCATGAATATCAGAATGTGGGAGTAATGGTGGGGATCACCCTAAGATCTAGCTATTATACCAATACCTGCACTGGTTGATGAGTTCTGGAGACAGGAACTGTGGAAGTGGCTAGGAATGATTATGTTATTTTCAGCGTGTAGCTCAGAGTTCAACACAGAATGGGTGCTCAGGAAATGCTGATTGAAGGAATGCATGGATGGTTGCTTAAATGCAATCAAAATAGTAAAGTTCTTGTAATTCTCCAGTAAAATAGTCATAGTATTGCAGTCCTTCTTGATTCAAGGCTGTTGATAACACCAATACATATTTGTGGGAAATAGCATTTCAAGCAGGGAACTAAATTTGGCCCGCATTCTTGGACTTGGGTTCATAGCTAGATTGAGTTCATCAGGTATCAAGAAAACTTTCCAAGTGGTGAATAATGAGTTATTCAAACTACGCTCCAGTCAATCAATATAAAAACAAAATTGGAATAGGGGAATCTGTTTGAAAGCTCTAAGCAGGGTACTGGTATGGTGAAAAATTTCCAGAAGCAGTTTTCTGAGACATGCCAAATGTAACTTTTCTAGTATTTATTTCCCTGAATGAATGTAGGTAAAAACAAGGTAAATTTTTATTTAAATAAAGGCTACAGACTTTTAAGCAGTAGTAGAAAGTAAGAGCGAGCTAGAATGTGAACTCAAAAGGCCAAAAAATAATGATCTTGAAGTAGGTGTCTGTGGAGTGAACATGAGTGTGGGCAGAGCTTCCAAACTGCCAGATTTGCCCCAAAGCCTCAATTACTGAGAATTTGCTAATTGAAACACATAGAACCACAGTCTTAACACCTGTTTCAACTGCCAGTTTTTATCAAACACCTACATTTATCGCAATTTCTGTTGTGTTATCTATCTAATTACCTATTTATCTCTTCAACTTCTTGTTTTGTGGTGCACCCAATTATTTTCTTTCCCATTCAGAGAAGGATTGAGGTGAGAGTTCCTTTTATGCAGTTTGTTTTGCATCCTGAATGGAACAGATGGTTTTCTAAATGCACATCTGGGTGTGGACTATAAAAGAGCTCAAACTGGGCTCTGCCAATGTAAGTCAGGATTTTGGTTTTCCTTTTCTTCTTGGGAAATAGCCTCTTTATTGAGATTAAGAAAAGTCTTCTAATAAACAAATCCTAAAAGTCAGAGCATGAATTTTGAGATTCAGATCGTCCAGTGGCTTTTTGTCGGCTGTGATCCGAGTGGCTTTGGGTCACCATCCTGCCAACTCTGCCCATGGCATCATCTTCCCAGCCCAAGGAGGTAGACTGGATGGTGCCCGGGGACGAGGGCAGAAGTTTGGTTTATAGCTTGGGCTCTGGTCCTGAACATTCCGTTTCTCTAGGTTTCTTTCCACATTTGTTCTTTGAGATGACTGAACTAGATCATCTTTAAATCTTCCTCAGACTCAAATTCTATGATTCAAGAGTTATCATCAGAATTTATAAAAACATTCGGTGAGTTCAGACATCATTAAGATTTTTTTTCATTTTGAAAAATTAATTTATGATTTTTGTCTTAATAAAATGCATATACAACTAAAATGATGCTTTTATTAATAAAATTGGTATGGGAAAATACTTTTTGTAATTATATATCTCTAAGTCGCCATCTCCTAATCAGACACACCAAAGCATGCATGTTTTTACAGAGATTTTTCATAAAATGATGTTGCATGGGAATCTCATTATTACATAATAGTAGACCACATTATCCCATGCTTGACATGGGGGGGTACAAAGATGAACAAAACATGGGCTTCTCCCACCTTAAATCCATCCTCCTGCTGTTACTATGGATGTAAGTGAAACATGCAAAATGTTTCATGTCACTCTCCTGTTTAAAACTCTTCAGTTTTGTCCTTGGTTTTATCTATTTACTCAGCAGATACACACTGAGTGTTTAGTATATGCTAGACATTGGATTATAGAATGAGCAAGACAGACCTGCCTCCATGGTACTTACTTTTCTAGCAGGAGAATCCAAGTAGTAAACAGGTAAACAATAAATAAACAAGATCTTTCAGATTGTTATAAGTGCTTGAAATAAATAGAACAATATATGAGATAATTTCAGTCCAACTTTATAGATGTGATCAGTAAATCCCCTCTGGGGAGGGGCCATTTGAATTGACTCTTGAGTGATGAGAAGGAGAAAGAGACAGAGAGTATAGTGGGACTAGAAGATGGAAAGAGCCTGAGATGGGAAATACTTAGTTATGTTTAAAGGAAAAAAAATTAAAGAAATCAACAGAAGCCAGTTTCCAAAGCTTGGTAAGCACTGAAGAGAACAATAAGAGAACAGTCAGACAGGTTGGCAGTGACTAGATCATGTAAGGACTTACACACTAAGCTACTTTCTTCCTAAATACAATGGCATTATAAGATTTAACTGGGTGAATGGCATGACCTGACTTATGTTTTATAAGGATTGTTCTGGCAGCTCTGAGGATAATTGTTGTGTGTACATGTTGGTTGGAGTAGGGGAAGGGGAAGATGTCAGGAAAGATGGCAGCAGGGGGAGAAGTGAGAGATTTTGGTGAGTTGGATTTTGACAGTGAAAGTGGGGAGGCATGGATAGATTTGAGAGATCTTTTTAAAATGGAGATGGCAGGACTTATTGGTGGACTAGATGAGGGAATGGGGGAAATGTAAAGCAATCAAGGGTAATTCCAGATATTTGGCTTGAGGGATGGTAAATGCTGGTGTCATTTATTGAGTTGGATTGGGGGAAAAGAAGACTTAAAAGACAAGAGGGAATCAAAGGATTCTGGTGGTCATAAGATTTGGGATAACTTTAGCCAACTCAAATGAAGATGCGAAGTAGGCAATTAGACACACGAAAGAAGAAGACACATTTGGGGCTTGAGAGAACATAAATGGGGCTAGGAAACGGTCATTTAAGAAGGAGCAGTGAATAGGACAAGAGGGGCCTTGGACAGAGACCTGGGATAGAGCAACATTTTTGGCCTCAAGTGACATAAACCAAGTCAAACCAGCTAAGGGAAAAAGGGAATTTATTAGAGGGATTCTGGGGTATTTCAAGAGACTGGAGGGGAAAGGAACTCCCATAGACTCTAGACATCCTTTTTTTTCCCCCAGCTTCTTGTTTGTTGGGTGTATTTGCTTTATTCTTCTCATCCTGATAGCAGCTTTTTATGCTTCTCTCTGTGCATAGATTTTACATTTTCATCTCCGATCAAAAGAACAGCTTGGACTTATGGTAGATTCCATACCAATTCCAAACATACCAGAGAGGATCTGATTGGCCCAGACTGAGTCACATGGGTGCCATAGCTCAATAAATTATGCCAGACTAAGTTCAGTAGAAACCTGGCTGCTGGGAGTTTCACCTGTGGGTGAAGGTGGCTTCTCAGGGAAAGGGAGCTCCTGTCAGCTTTGTGTCTGCCACCCTCATCACCTGGGCCATTACTTCTGATTTACCTCAAATTTGCATACTTGTCACTTGCAGTTCTGATAGCTGTCCCCATATTCTGTGCTGATTCTGGCCTCCATGCTTTTCCTTAAGCTGTTGTTTCTAACACAAATGCCAAGCTTATCTTTCTTTCTTTTTTTTTTTGAGAGAGCATCTCTCATATTTATTGACCAAATGGTTGTTAACAACAATAAAATTCTGTATAGGGGGGTCAGTGCTCAATGCACAATCATTACAAGCTTATCTTTCTTTTTCTATCTCTCTTACTCTGCTCAGGCTGCCATAAGAAAATACCATAGACGAGGTGGCTTAAACTGCACTTTGTTTCTAAAAGTCCTAGATGAGGGTGTTAGCATGGTTGGCGTCTAGTGAAAACTCTCCTCCTGACTGGTAGACAGTCTCCTTCGTGTCCTCACTTGGCAGGGAGAGAGAGAGAGAGAGAGAGAGAGAGAGAGAGAGAGAGCGCAAGCTCTCTGGTGTCCCTTCTTATAAGGGCACTAATCCCATTGTGAGGGCCCCACCCTCAGTACCCCATCTAATCCTAATTACCTCCAAAAGGCTTTATCTAATACTATAACACTGGGGGTTAGAGCTTCAACATATGAATGGAAGGGGCACAATTTAGTCCATAGCATTGGCTAACCCTTTCCCATCCTTCAGAGCTCTGATCTTCTGCTGATTCCTCTAGGAAGCCTTTCTAGATTCTCCAGAGGACTAAGGGATCAGCCACTGCCCTTTCAGATTGAAAGCACCTGGGACACATGTGGATCAGAGCATTTACTGTATTATGTTCAAACCTCTTGTTTATATCCTGCCTCCCCTGCAGGGTGAGGGCTATGTTGGATCCATTACAGCATCCCAGCTTCTGGCACACAGCAGGCTTTCAAAATGCTATTAGAACTCAACAACTGGCTGAGGAGATAACACCAATGAATAAATGCTAATACAGTCTGATCAGTGCAATGTTAGTAGCAGGTTCAAGGTACGGAGAGGAAGCACTATGAATTCCATCCTCTGGGAGGGGAATAATAATTTCTTGGGGCCTGTGACTCTTGAGCTGAGATTTGAAGGGTGTTTAAGAATTGGTCCACCACACTTTGGTGTGTGTGAAGGGGAGGGGAAATGGTGGTAGGGATGGGATAGTCATTTTAGTACTTGCATGGTACTGGAAGTATAAAGAGGGATATGTCCCAGTCCTTGTCTTTGGGGGGCACATTTTAATTAGGTAGATGGGAGTGAACTGAATCAGAAAGCGAAGCTGTCAGAGCTAAATGTGGAATTATTTGCTCTTTGCTAGTAAGTGAGCCAGCCAGCAATGCCACAATAGTTTACAACAGAGAAACAACTCTATCTGCAACATGATTAGTAAGAGGGCTTACCCCACCTTTTTCTCTGCCTGCATCAGAAGACCTAGGAAGGCCTGGCCAGAGACAGGCACAGACCACAGAGAAGGGACAATTATGAAAGAGTAGAGTCTATGGCCAGGAAATGCTGCCTCATATTTTTTGACCATTGGGTGCCATTTGTTAGTAGTACTTTACTCATAAAATATTGGTGGTAAATCATCCCTGTCAACCATTGTTGTAACAAAGCTTGTTATTTGAAGCACATCACCCATATGGTCTCACGTAATCCAGAGAACAACTGTATGAGGTAGGCACTGCCTAGAGAAAATTCTCATTTTCCATCTGAGGAAAATGAAGCTCAGCTAAGGTTAAGGTCATCTGAAAGACCTCAGCTTTCAGGTCTCTGTGATTTTTTTGGAGGGGTCCATTTACCACTTAGTCTCAAGCAATCTCCCTCTGGGCTTTTGTAGCAGCCTGTCCCTGTGCTTGCATTCAGTTTCCTGTTGCTGTGTAACAGATTGCCACAAACTTGCTGAAGGCCACATACACTTATCTCTTCGCTTCTGTGGGTCAGAACCATTTGCCAACAGAGGCTGGTTGCAAGTGTGTGCTCAGTAAGAATGCTGAGTGAGTGACGGCTTGTTCAGGATCATACTGCTGGTCACCAGGTAGGTTACCAGCAGGGTCTCTAACTTTTCCCTACAGTCATTCCAGCCCATGAGATGAAAGGAAAAAGATGAAACACCGTGTAAGAAAGAACCATTGTGCAGCTTGGTGAAAACCACTGGAGACTGTTCTTAACCAAGATTGTTAAGATAAAATGTGAATTACTTGGTAGAATTGACTTTGATGTCCACCAGTTGATGTGATACATTTTATTCAGCTTTATTTTCTATTTGTCGCTATCATAATTGAAAGAGTCAAACATTTATTTCTAGGATTTGAAAAAAATTGAGGGAAAAGTCTATTGTTTTTATCATCACATAAACTTTTAGCCTTGGAAGCTATGAAAGCTAGGGTTTCATAAAGAAAATACCTATTATGGTATAGTGGAAAATATCAGAGGGAGTAACATTTGAACACTAGTTCCAACTGTAGCTCTGTGACCTTAGGGAAATTTCTGAACCTCTCTGGATGCTAGTGTTCTCACCTTAAAATGCTTCCTATAAGGCAGGGTGGTGATAGTTTTTAAGAGAGATTTTGCGTGTGAAGCTGCTGATGTTTTCTAGGCTGTCCAAAAAAAAAAAAAAGGTAGTTACTTTCCTTTCTCATTGTAGACTATGAAGGAGTAAAATAACTTCAAAATAATGAGCAAGTGAGTTCCAGCAGGAGCTGTAACTACCACTTCCCAGTCCCGGGTTAAAGAGAAATATGCTCTGGAACTCTGGCTTCGTGGTGAGGAGGAAGGGACAGCCTGAGAAGTACCTGCTCTCCATACACCGGACGCTGCGTCTGCCTTTGCGTTTCCAGGGAGGCTCGAGCAGCTCAGCCCCGTTCTTGTTCTGTTATTCACCGAGGGATTCCGTAAACAAGCGGGGAGGGCGATCGTACACAGGAACCATCAGCTCGCAGTAGACTGAAAGAGGGTGCTGCAGCTCCCCATTCCTTCCCTACCAAACAGCTGGGAGCAGAGCGCCCATGAGGCAGGACGAAGTTTGAAACGAGCTGTATTTTGCCGTCCCTGTTTTCCCTCCCTGTTTTGAGAAGGAAATCGAGACTTCAGCTTCCTTTGCTTTCAGGGAAATATGTTCTGAAGTTGATTGAAGGGAGCACGCTATCTTGGGTTTGGGTTTAGTTTTGGGTGGTCTCCCTAGGAATGAGAGAAGTGAGTGCCTTTGGGAGCAGGGAGGCCAAATCCCCAAGAGCAGAGTTGGAATAGACCCAGAGGGGCAGGGTTGGTGCTTCTGTAAGAAGTGAGGACCCGTATCCTGTGCCTCTGTAGTACCTGGGGCAGGAGGGGACAGGACCATGATCACAGCCTCCTTCCTCTGGGGTCCTGTCCCCACCTGCCCCAGGTGCTGGGGGCACAAAGGCTAGGATTTAGGTCGCAGAGCTTCCAGGCCCAGCCAAGGCTCTCACATCCAAGCCCAGCACGAGAAGCAGATGCTCTTTGGTGCTCTGCCCACATCTCCAGGTCCCGCCCCTTCCATGTGTTCCTGACTTGTAACTGCTAGTATGTGCATCTCTTTGCAATGGGTATTTCTCCAGAGTCTTGGAGGTCGGCTCTGTTCTCCATCAGAGTACGTCAAAAGGGCCAGGGGACTGACACCACTGGAAGCAGCTGTCTTCCGAAGACTTTTGGAATCCAAAGTATAAATGTCCTAGTTCCCTGGCCCCTCGGATAGGATAACTCTGAGGAGTGTATTTCAAATGTTTCTCATAAATTCCTCATGGGAATAAGCTCTAGTTGCCCGATCATTTAATTGCTGTCTTTTCCTTCCCTGCCTCACTTCTTGCCTTCTATGTCTGTGGTACCTGTACCTCCAAAAAAAACTACCTGCTCTCAATTCCTTATTTTAGAGTCTGCTTCTGGAGAAGCCAAAATAAAGCATCAAGGAAGCAAGGGAGGGCCCGTCTCCTCACAGAACCATGACAAGGACATGGGACACATCAGCAAAGACCAGTGTAGACCAAAGACTTGGAGGAGTCTTCCAGAATTTTATCTTGTGAGCTAGAGCTCTGCACCTTCCCATATCTCAGGGGTGGGGGGAGTGTAATAGAGGGAGTAAGTTTTCCACCTAAGGGGTCTCAGGAAATACTCAAAAGATTGAGATGACTGAGTGTTTTGCCTAAACACGCCCTTCTTGCTTATCTCCATCTTTCATTGTCTTTGAGCTATTTTACAACTCTGTAAGTTGTAGAAAACTGATGCTAATGAAAGGATTATTATCTATGGAAATGAAAATCAGTTATGCCTGGTGGGATGCACTTGATTATTGCTGTATGGACAGATCCATTTTGTAGCCATTTGCAATTGACTTTGGTATTCCTTACCTGTCTCAGTAGGTGTGGTTCCCTGAACTCCTATTTAAACTGGTTCGAACACCTTGCAGGTTCTCTCATTATATAAAAACTTCCACACATGTTCAGTTTAAGTTTGCATGAAAGTCATGATTATACCTTTGAAATTTTTTTATCCTTTAGCATAACAAAGATTAAATTCTCTCCAGCTTGTGTGCAATGAGGGCAGAGTCAGATCTGAAGGGATCCATAGGAGGAGATCAGTAATACTGATGGTCGCCAAAGGGAAACTGGGTGAATGGGGGCTGAGATGGAAAGGGAAATGTTTATTCCTTTTTGAATTTGAATGGTTATCTATTCAATTATCAAGAAAAAGCTAAAGCATTAAAATTTAATGAAAAGTAAATACAAAAATTAAATAAATACAAACCCACCAAAGCTTAAAAATAAATGTAGTATTCTAGTGGCCCCTCTGGGTCATGACTTTGGAGTAAAGAGAGAGTGGACAAGTTTCTAATTATTTTGGCTATTAGGATTTCTTCTGTGGAAACCTCTTGGAAGTATTACAAGCGTCGACAGAGAGATATTACTAGGTGTGGTTTGGACAAGGATAATCTTTCCAGCTGTATACATGTGTAGCAGATAGGAATGCTCCACAAATTCAGGTGTGCCAAATAGTTATTTTAGGTTTTCTAAATAATTTCCCCCATGTTATAACTTTAAAAAGCTCATTTTTCTAAGAGGAAACATATTAAGATGGTACAAAATCCAAAAGGTGTACATGTTATTAAATGTAAAGGCATGTATTCAAGTAGATGCCAATTTTTTTTTCAAAAACTCATGCAATTTTGTTTGATTCACAGTGCAACTGCTATTTTAGAATAAATGTAATATTAATCTCCTCACATATTAGAAAAAAAGGATGCTCTGGGAGGTCGATTGGGTGTCCCTGGCACAGACAAGACAGACACCTGGCATGGAGCAACACAATTCAGGAGGTGCTGCCTCCCACCCCTGACCCCCTTTTGATAAGCATGGCGGTCCTCTTTGTTGAGTGCTTATTATTTTACCTTGGTAAGTAACCAAGTGAATTAGTGAAAGTCATGCAGGCCTTGTTAGCTGATTGGAAAGGAAAAAGAAGTTGTTTTAATTTTATTGCAGTTTAAACAATTAACAATAAATCTTTTTTGGTCAAGGTTTAATAGTTGGATAACTTATTCAGTAGTAGGTTTACTTCCACATTCTGATGATAAAAACAAATCTAATTCTAAGTTCAACTAATTACTTGTCGAATGCTTTAGAAATGTAATGTGTTCACATAAATGCTTAACAAGTATAATGTGGTGTTGTTTTTAGTTTTGTTTTCTTACGGATAAGGATTCCAATTTTCCTTTTGACTAACTGGGTAAAATAAAGTAAGAATACTGATTTTTATTATAGGATGTTAACTACCTGACGAAATGGCATGATACTTAATCTAAATTAGTGCATATAGGTTAGATATTTCCCAATTCTTATTGATGTGTAAAGGCAATTAAAGTGTTTACCAGATTCTGGGGCTTGAGTTTTAATCTAGAATACTCATAATTCACCTTGACTTCTAAATTTTATCCAAAGAGCTTCACCTTAAATTATGTAGTTCTCTTTAACTGCATCTTACAGTTCTTTACTCCAGATTATGACATCTCTTGTGTTTTTGAAAAATAATTTATTCATTGAAACAGATAACTAAAATTGTTCCTTCAGTCAGTTAGAGCTACATACATACATACACACGTTTATTTAGTTTAAGACTCTGTATAAGTAGTCACAGTTTCAGAAATTCTAACAAACCCAAGTATTGAAGTCCCTCTATTTCTCTGTACAAATGGGGTATCCGTAGCTGCCTCATAGGTTAATTGAGAGAAGAAATGACATATCTATGAAATATGTTTAGAATACTGCCTGGCACAAAATAAATGCTCCATGTATGTGATTATAATTATTGCTGTCATCAGTGATAGTAGCATTATTTTATATGTACTGGCAAAGGGTCAGGATGATGGAAGATTTCTAGAAGAGGGTGATATTTAAGCTGATTTCTGAATCTGGAAAAAGAAGAAAGAGCAAGTGAAGTTGAGGGGAAGCACCAAAGGGCAGAAGTGGCAGCGGGTGCCGATGAACCTGTGGGAAAACGTGGGGGAGGTGAGAGTGGGCTAAGCTAACGCATTTGGAATTTATCCTATAAAGCAAGCCATTAAAGGACTCTAAACAATAAATGAGATAATCAGATACTTATTGGTATTTATCCTAAGGAAATAATAAAGCAGGTGCCCAAAGATGTATGTTTAAAAATGCTTCTATCAAAAATTTGGAACCTAAATGTTCAGCAATAATTAATTAGTTTACACAAAAGTTATGATGATGTTTACATACTTTAATGTATTAACATGAAAAGTTGTGTATATATTGTTGAGTAACAAACAGGTTTCAAAATAGTTATGGGTTTGTAAAAATAATACATGTATATATGTGTTCGTATGCTGGGAAAGGTCTGGAAGGTCATATACATGAAAATATTAACAGTAGTTTGCTCTTCATTTTGGAATTATGGGTGATTTGAAAGTTAAATAATTTTAATTTTTCTTATCTATTTTTCCCAGTCATTTTATAATGCATATGAATTAGTGGTTTGATTGAAATAACAACAAGGAAGGAAGGTGGTTATATTCTGTTGTACTAATATTGTTCATAAATTAAGGAAAAAACTCTTTTGTTCAAAAGAACAATTTCATAAGTGGTGCTGGAAAAAGCATATTGGAGTGAGTGGGACGTGAGTAAATAGTGAGCATACCTGCCTGGAATTGAGCACTTACAGGAGGCCAGGAGCCAGCAGGGGAAGTTCACGAGCTTACATCCTACTGCGTTTGCTCCTCCAGGAACCCCACTTACCTTCTCCCCTTTCTGACAAATCTCTGTTCAGACCGAGGTCCTCAACTGGGCTGCTGTAGCAGACTGCCAGACTTCTTAGGTGTACTGTCAAATTTAGTTCAAAATGTAAAAGTGTATTTTTGCTGCAACTGCATATACCATGGAAAGGTCTATAAGGGCTGTGTTTGTGTGACACCCTAATCTAAACAGACCCCAGCTCCATGTTACTTCTGAATGGTTTATACATATGCAACAGCATTACACATACTTGCTTTGAATCAACAGAGGCAGGTTTGGGTTCCATCTGTTTCATTTATAGCCTTGTTATAATTTTAGGCAAATCTTGGCACCAGTGGAACTTCAGTTTCACGTACTGTGAAATGAGTGAGTATAAGTGAAAAGGCCTATTGTGAAGGGTAGTTTGGAGTTTAAAATGCATAATGTATGTGAAGGTGCTTAGGAGGCCCCAGATTTAACAACTGTTTACAGAGCATCTGATACATGTTTGGTAACATGTGTGGTCCTGTGCTACCTGCTAAAACTGAGGTGTCTGCAGATGTGATGACCATATGCCGTCTATGAAGTGCCTGGTACAGTTGCCAACCAGTGCCTGCCCCTACCACGTGATAGAAGAAGATTGCACACACATGGCTTGTGTCTATTTGTGTTTTGGAAATGAAGTCATTGGCTTGTTGATACAAGTCACAATTTATAGACTGATTAGACTGATTGAGTGAGGGCTTGGGAGTGAATGCCACAGTGATTTTTTCAGAGTGAGGACTTTTTTCACTGGCACATGGTGTTTTATGACCTAGCCATTTTTTATGTCTGCCTCTAACAGGGGGTGGAGGAGAATGATGATCTGTTGTGGAAGGGTTAATGCTCTAACAGTGCTGGAAAATGCCATTCCGTGACAGCGCAAGGTTCCAGTCAGCACGCCATCCTCCGGAAGCGGTTGTCCTTTTTGATGTTTTGGCTGGCATTAAACAGGGTGGGGTCCTGCCCCAGTTCTGGCTAGGGACTGGGGCAGGGGATATTTTGAAGTGCTCTAAGAGCAAACTTCTAGGATCTTGTTGGAAAATTAACAGGAAGCTTGTGAACAAGGCTTATTCCACAGTGCACCAATGTCTTTGCAGGACTTTTTTGGTTTTTTAAGTGCTTTTATTTAACAGGAAACTGCCATTGGCATATACCCTAACTTTATGGCAAACACCATTCTAAATGCTTTACCTCTATTAACCAGTTTAATCTTCACAACAGCATTCTGGTATAGTATCTTTGCTTTCCCTGTTTCAGTTAAGGCGTCTGAGGCATGGACAAGTGAAATTACTTGCCCAAGATCATGTAGCTAGTAGATAACAGGGATGGTGTTTGAACCAAGTCAGTGGCTCTCAAATTGGAGGTCTTAACTGAGAGCTGAATTGCCTCCTAAATTTAATCTTTACAATGACCCTTGAAATAGTCGATACAGATTTTATTATTGTCAGGTTTTTGGATAAAAAACTCAAGTTTTGCTGAACTTAAGTGACTCAACTCAGTAATCAACACTCCAGGGCCTGCCAAACCTAGTGCAAATCTCTCTTCTCTGCCTAGGTCTTGATTAATTCTTTTGATTGCTAGGAGACAGAAGCAAAGGCTAGGCAATAATATCCAGTTATGACCTGCCGCTGGGGTGGGTTGTGATCTCCCGAAGGCAAATGTTTTGAGCCCCAGTGGTGTTCAGGTCGGGAGTGGGGGCACCGGGGAGGGAACATCAGTGGGGTCCTGCCTGAAGCCTGAAGCCAGGCCTTGGGAGTGACTGGCCCTACAAACACAGGCGAAACACAGCTGTCTTAAAAATTTTTCCCTAGGATCATAAATTTGAAGCCCATGTTGACATCTGATGGGAATTTACATTTGCCTTTCTGACAATACGTGTAAGCAAGCCAGATTTCCAAACAAAGGGGATATTTCGCCAGGAAATTTGTAGATGTTATTTATTTTCCTCTCTTACTGCGGATGTGTGGCCTATCTTTCAGAAAAGGACACTGAGACCTTGGCATGCCCTGCTTTCAAGAGCAATGGTGCCCATCCAGCCAGTTCCTCTGTGCCTGGGGAAGGAAAAACACAGGGGTCTCACGCCCCATGTCAGTCTTGGGAGAGTTTCCCCAGCAGTCACGCAACTAGTAGCTGATGGTCAGTACGGGAGCCTAGGGATGTGGGCTTCTCGTCTGTGGCTATTTCTATGACCACCCAGTGCCTTTCTTGAATCTTTTAAAATTTAGTGTAATTGCTCAACATTCTGCAGTGATAGAATCATTTCAACTGTTTCTACAGCCTGGAGATTTTCAGTGTTTGCTTTTGCTACTTTCAACAACTTTTTCCCCAAGTTTCCTCTGTTGAATGAAACCTAGTCCCTGGGGTTGCTATGGGGACTAATGAATCACTACATATAAAGCACAGAGTAAGTGCTCAGCTAACACCAGCTCTTGTTGTTAGAATGGGGGAGGGAGCTGTCGCTGTGGAGTGTCTACTGCCTCATGCACTGGGCCTGGCAGTCAGCATTTGTTACATGAGTGACCACTCAGGAGCAGCTTTGAAGTTGGCACAACTGCTGTTATTTAAGTGTAGTTGAGGAATCTCAAGTTCTGAGTGGTGATAGATACTCACGATGGCCATGAAAGGGGTTACACCAAAATATGCCTTTTTGGCACAAGGATTATTTTAGGCTGATTATTTTTAAGAAACAGCAGACACAGGAGAAGCTCTGAAAACCCAGTAGAAGTTACCCTTTTGAAAGAGTCCTTTATATGGATAAGGGAAATCTTGCGTAATGGTGGCTTCCTCTCTGTATCAGGTGGAGGATGATCACTAAATCTCCTGAAACTTATCAGCAGAGAAGGCAGAGACTTAGATCCACTTAACAAATCTTTCTCTGAATTACTGTGGTTTTCCCGGCAAGGTCTCATAACTGGCTTCCCCACTCCTAAATCTTCTTTCGTCTTTAGCTGGAGATGGTATTTAAGGTGATGGCTTGGCCCATTTGGGGGCCCTACTCAGTTTTCCGGGGCCTTTCCCATGTATACAGGAGGCATAGATGGTACTGCATTTCCGCTGGGTTTTCTCCTGTTAATTATTACAGGGGGGTCACAGCCAGGAACCTACAAGGGCGGAGGGGAAATTCTTCCTCCTCCCTAACAATCACACTCTGGTCTGTTTGCAAGAGCTGCGTGCTTTCTGCCCCTCTCTGCCTCCCCTTCTCTGTGCAAAGCTGGAGGGTGGGTTTAACAGGAATCCAGATTATGATCCAGCTCCCCAAACCTTGCCTTTTAAAAAATAGTTTTTAAAAATTTGAAGGCAGACATTAATTCTGAAGACATCGAGGTGATGTGCACATCAATAGGTTGACAATAAGAAAGGTATTGCGGAATTTGGAAATGCTTTTTAAAAGCCGGTTTCAGATTGAAAGTGTTTTGAATTATGTGTTCAGGTTCAACCACTGTAAAAAGATGTTATTAAAGGGTGTGACTGTCGTGAAGATGGTGTGAAACTGAGTCTGAGGGTAGATGGCCTGAAGTGAGGTGGCTGTAAGTCCCCTCCCTTGGCCTTCACCACAGGACGTGAGGTTTCATTCCTGCACCTCCTCTCATTTCAGGGCTCTAGACTTTCCTGTCTTCAAAGCCCTGTTCTTTGTCATGGGTCTGCTCTAACATATGGGGGGGAGCTGGGCTGGGGAGAACCGCTCTACAGAGCACCCCTGGAAAGTAGTGGATGCACAGAGCGGAAAAGACTAGGAGCTGTCTTCTCAGGGGCTGCTTAACCGAACACCTGGGATGGACTGGGCTGGAGCCAGCACATCTGGGCATGGCCGAGGCAGGCTGGAGGGTCAGAGGGCAGCCCCAAGGCTGCTGCCCTCAGGGCCTTCGGAGTCAGTCCCCTGCCTCCAGAGCCTGTCCCCACTGCTCTCTGCTGGGACTGCAGCCTGTTTCTCTTACTTTCAGACTCTCAAATGCCCAGGCTCCCTAAGTGTGAGCCTTTATGTGCCCAATTCCCTTATTATCTCATTTTTTCAAGTGCTCTAGTGAGTAGAACTTAGTTCTGGGCAAGATAGATGGTGTCTTTCCACTCATTTCCTCATTTCTTCACTGATTCTCTCTAGCTCTGCACTCAGTGTTTGCTCCCCTCTTTTGTGTGCCTGACCCTAGGTATTAGGAGCCCTCACATTGCTCATTAGAAGCTGACTGCAGCCTCAAGTGCAATGACTGTAGGAATGAAGAGAGTTGACAAGAGTTTTACTGTGTAGGAGAGAGAGGTCAAGTTGGTGTTGGGAGCTGGGGGGGCAAGCAGAAGGTCAAGGGGTGCTTGAACTGGAGCCTCAGATGTCCACCAAAGGAGAGAGCAGGATGGGGCCGTGGCCAGGCTGGCGGGCCTCGCTTCTCCCAGAACCAGCTACGTCAGGATCCGTTTGTCCAATGACGGGTTTCCTTAAAATTTAACCCAGTTTTCTCACTCTTCCCAGTTTTTATTTAGAAAAATTTTCACCCTCTCACATTTCATTTTTTTTCCCCTAACTGAATCATTTGAGAAAAAGTTGCAGACACCATGACACTTCACCCAATATTCCTGTGGGGGCCTCCTGAGAACAAAGACTTTCTATGACATAACCATGGTAACTTCAGTGCTTCTATTTTTTTAATGTTTTATTTGGAAGAGCTTATTATTCTTGAGTGTTTTCAGGATTTTAAAAACAACAAAAATAAAACAAATGAGAAAGATAGTTTAAATTGTAACCATAATATAATTATGATTATAAAATAAATTATAATTTGAGGGAAGGTGACTGAAATGTTCAAAAGTAAATGAAATAGAGCACTCTGTGCTTGACAGAGGACAAAACGATCCCCTAATTTATGAAATACTGTAAACTGGCTTTGAGAGAAATGATCTGGAAATTCAAATGATGTTGATCTGGCCTGAGCTCAGGTGCATCTTGTAAGAGGAAGGGTGAGGTCGTAGTGGCTGAGGGTGGGGGCCCGGCGGACCCTCGGATGCCCTGCCAAGCACTTCAGATTTTTTTCCAAGGCAACAGTGAGAAGCACATTAAGTTCTAAACATGATACGTAGTACTTTCTTTTCCAAAACGCTGTAGCATTTCGGGTAGTGGATTGTGGGGCTGTGGGAAGGGGGCAGGGTGACCAGGCGGGAGGCTTTAGAAATAGCAGGAGAGAAGATAAGAGCGCCCGAACCAGGCCAGAGGACTGGCCAGGAAGGACGTTCCTGTTGCAAGTTAGAGGAAACTGACCATCTGCTTCAGGCCCTCTGACCTTCTGGAAAATTACTGAATTGTGTCAAAATTACAAAAATAAACCCTGGAGTTCTCGGTGGTGCCTTTTCTGTATCAAGGAGAGGACCGCTAATGTCGTTGCTTGATGTCCTTTATTTGCACACAGGCGTATTCCTAATGATAAAGCGCTCCTGCACCATCGCTGGCATGTGGGCTCTCCTCTGGTTTGCCTTCACTGTTTAAATCTAATTTGGTGGGGCCTGAGTTAAAGAGTAAGAATATTACGTACCTGTGTAAAATTAGCAAATAACTTGTGGCAGGATTAGATACTGACTTTTTTCAAACCACGTATCCTAAAAGGCACCATTTGTGGAGGCCAGCATACATTCATATTCATGCAGGTAACTGTCAAGTTTCAGCTGAAGAAATAACTGAGAACACACCTTGAGGACCAACATCATCCTGAAAGATGACATGCGTGATTTTGAGCCTGAAAATAATGTTGTAGAGAAGGAAAGACCCTCCTTCTTTATTTAAGGCTGCTCTAAATTGGCAATTACCATCATTATCAGTGTAATGATTGTGCATAGAAAATGTGGAAAACGTGTTTTCTCATGACATGCTCACAGATTCTGTGTTCTGGAGCCTGTGGTGTGTGGAGAACATACTTGGGAGAGTGGCAAGGTCAGGGTTGGGATGCGTGACCTTGGAACTTGCAGGCACTTGCCCTGGGAGAGGCATGTGGCTGAGAGGAGGAGCCTGCAGTACTAGAGGCTGGGGAGCAGAGCCGGCAAAGGAAGACTGGGATGCAGGGAAGACAGGAACACGGGCTACACAGGCCACAGCACCTCACTGGGTGCCCTCATGGGGAAAGGGGTAGAAGAAGGTAGGGGGAGAATGGGAGAAACAGGGCAGGCAAGTCAAGAAAAGGAACTTGCTTATTTCCAGCAGGATGCTTGCTTTACCATCCTGGATGCCTCACCCAGCAGGGGGTGGGTGTGCAGAGAGGGTGAAGCAGGGTAAACATTTATGGGAATTTCCAAAATTGGACAATATCATAAGCTGGAAATTTTTTTTGCTCAAGCATATATTCATCATATGTGTGTTCACATTCCATTTCCCACTAGTTCCTTGTGTTAATTTCTTGAGCTGCTGTAACTAATTACTATAAACACTGTAGCTTAACACAACAGGAAGTTGTTCTCTCATAATTCTGGAAGCCAGAAGTCTGAGATCAAAGTGTCAGCAGGCTATACTTTCTCCGAAGGCTTTGAGGGAGAATCTCTCCTGTTTTCTTCCTACCTTTTGGAAGTTCCCAGCAATCTTTGGCATCCTTGGCTTGTGGACAAGCACTCCCATCTCTGCTCTGCAATCACATGGCCTTCTGTCTGTGGGTCTCTGTGTGTCCCTTCTTCCCATAAGGACAGGGACACTTATTTTCCACGCATAATTATGTTGCAAGCATTTTACCAGGTTACTAAATACTGTTTGAAGAAATGGTTTTGATGGGTGAGGAGTATTCTGGTGGGAGTTCAGGGTGCCACACACTTTTCCTCTTCTCTGAGTTTTTGACCAGTGGAATATACACCTAGAGACTGATAGCCCACAATGAATGAAGAGGTGTTTCATTAAGTGATGCTCAGGCAAGCACCCCAAAACCCATCTGGTGAAAGATGGATTGGAGAATATAGTTCAGGCCTGAATCTGAATCTTGAGACCTGCATGGTGTGTGTGTGTATGTGTATGTGTGTGTGAGAGAGACACAGAGACAGAGGCAAAGAGACAAAGAGACAGAGAGACAGAGAGAGGAGGAATGATAGGTATACCCTCTCCAAAACTTCCTCCAACCAGGAGAGAGCATGAAGTACCTTTTCCTGTGAGCTGCAGTGTAGGTAAAGAAGCATAAACATTATTCTACTCCCAACATATCTCAGGAAGTATTAGTGGAAGCTTAGTTGCTGCAAACTGTCCTAAGTCAACTTGGATGTTCTGAATTGTGTTTGCATGGATGCTCGCTGCCTCCAAGAGTCATAGATAGGTGAGATCCATGGACCTCTCCCCAGGGACCTTGCTACGAGGTGACGTGTTACCATCAAATTACTATGAATTCTGCTGCCTGTGCAAATACTCATTAGAAGCAGGACCCAGAAAAATCATAGGTCTGTGCTTGTAGTCTTGGTGGAACTCTAGCTCTCTGCTCTTTGACACTCTTTAAAAGCACCTTGCAAGAAAGGTTTGCTGTAGGCAGGAAGAGCAATATTCCATCTAGAGGTAGAATTAGCCAGCTTTCCAGTTGGATCAGGGAATAGAATTCTCTGTCAAGCAGTGCAATGTAGGACTGAAATGAGACCTCGCCAGGGTGGGCCACTGAAGAAAACTGTTGAACTCCTCAGATTTTTATACTCCATTTATGCTGTAGGGGAGATACCTGCGTGCTATTTTGAGCCAGTCTGTATGTCTGAGCACTGTTTATTGCAACAGTGAGAAACTACTTCAAATACCCCTAATGCTAAATGAATGAACCCTGTATTTTAGACCAAGAATTTGGTATCTGAAGCAATGGTCATGGACTTTCTGGATTTGGGATTTCTAATTAGGGTTTTTCAAATGTTAATTAACACTCCTGGGGTGTATATTTCGGGTAAGGGTTCTTCAAATGTTTAACTACCCTACAGGGTAGATTGATACTAATTTAGACACACACACACAAACACACATTCCTATACTGATGTACTAAAAAAAAATTTATAGCCATTATAACATGAAAAGTCTGAAAAACTAGGAGGATTGTATAATTCTAAACTCACTTTTCAAAGCCTGTAACATTGAAAAACTGGTCTAGAAATATTGTAAGAACAGCTTTATTAATGAGTTTCTTGATTCAAACTGTGGCTTTGTTGTCAAAATAAAATAAGTGGAGCTGGAATAGGTTGATGTATGAACTATTCTCTAGTTTTTCTTACCCCAGCTCATTTCGTGTGTGTGTGTGTGTGTGTGTGTGTGTGTGTGTGTGTGTGTGTGTGTTAGATATTTGTGGGACAGGGGTTTAATCTATTCAAAATTTATATTAAAAAGCAAAACAAAATGAAAACAAAATGTATTAATAATGGCAGGAATATGAAAGATAAAGACCATAGTTTCTTTCCCCAGACGAATTCCCTTTGCTGTTTGTGGCTGCTGGTGTACAGACCCTGCATGCCTTTTTAAAGACGTACAGGGAGAGCTGCCACTGTTTGTTTCTGCTAACACAGCTCGATCCAGGATTCCTGGGGTTAGAGTGGGCATATTCTTTTATGAACTGAGTAATTAGTCCATCTGGTTATATTCTCAGAAAGATACTAGGTCTGGAGAATTAACCTCAATACTTATTTCGCATGGCTGCTAGGGGAGTTAAGGGATAAAGTTTATGAAAGTGCTTTGTAAACTGCAAAGAGGTATTTATTTACCATTATTATGATTGCCAATAGTTTCATAAACTCTTTCGCTACACAATCTGGCTGCTTGTGTGCATTTTATTAATACTTAATATGTGTCTATACACTCTCACATTTTTAAGGTTTATGTTTCAGTCAATCAATACATATGTATTGAACACCCACTCGCAGCCATGGACCCAGTGCAAGGCTGGCTATGACTTCTGCCCTTGAGGCCTATTAATCCGGTTGGAGAAACAAAGCACACATGGACATCTTTAGAGAACAAGGCAGCATATGCTTAAGTGTCAATGTGCTATTTGGTTGAAAAAATTAGAGAAAGCAAATTCTGGAGGCCAGATTCGTGGTTGATGTATTGCAATGGGTTCATTTTCATTTTAAATATTTTAGGAAAGCTGGGAGATGCCTCACTCCATTTTGCCTTCCCTTTTCTTGGGAGTTGGAAGTAGACATCTGGGATATATTTGGGGCTAGTTCCATTTTTACTTTCCTGAGTTTTCTCAGAATTTTCCATGGGCTCAAGAGCAATGGGGTGTGTGTTGTTTCCTTGATTTATGTCTCCTCCTTCCCTTCCCCCCAAGCCACCTGAGGCCATCTGATTTCCTGTTCACACAGCCGATTCCTCAGGACAGAACCTTTTGCCTTAATCCGTTACAATCAGCTTCAAACCATTTTCCACTCTGTTGTTTGGTGCTTGATACATTTTTTTTTTTTTTTGTGATTTAGTGACAGCTTTTGGCACTGTTGATATTCCTATTTATGTCTCCAAAGAAAGAGTGTTATGTATGTTGCAGGAAGGTTGGAAATTTTTCTGAATGGATGTCCAAATGACACCATAGATGATCTGGAAAGGGGGATAGGTGTGAGTGGGCATGTGAGTGTGTGTGTGTGTGTGTGTGTGTGTGTGTATGTGTGTGTTGCAGTGTGGTGTTGGGAAAGCACATATGAGTTTGAGGCTCTCTGTCTCCTCTTTGGAGTTTGAAGCACCCTGTCTCAGATTTCTTAAATATGTTGTACATTCCATGTATGCATCCAGGACCCCAGATTCTATTCACTGATGAAACTCAATAAAGGTAAAGCCATTATGGTTGCTGATGATTTAAAGCTTTTATCATTCTTTTGGTGGACAACAAAAACTCACATGGGAAGTAAGCAACAGGTTACCTATAGCTCACTGCAATCTACTTTTTGGCAGGGACATTTAAGTGTCAAAAATCCCTTCTCAATGCTCTCCTGGCCTCCCTCTCCTAACCCACATCATTTGACAGGGGAAGGAGGGAGTATGGTCAGAAAGCAGGAATCAGCTTGCATGGCCCAGTGTGCCCGTGTCTGCCTTCTGAAGTCTCCCGCAGCTCTCTTCTAGAGAGTTCTTGGCACCTTTTAACATTCACCACCCATGTATGAGCCTTGGAGGAGTGAGCTTTTCCAAACATCTTGGCTTTGACGTGCATCCTGGATATTCCCCATGTATTTGCCATCACAGATTTGAAGACTAACCATCTCAGGAAGCCACCTTGTCACTCCTAGCATGGCATTATCAGAGCAGATATTCTTCTCATTTGCATGATTATATATTATCTGTCCAGCTCCTTGCGGGCAGGACCTTGTCTCTTGTATCCTGCTAGAACAGGACCTGGCACATAGCAGACACTCAAAAAATATCACTTGGATGAATTCCAAATTTATCTAGACCCTGCCTTGCAACCAGGGGAAGCAAAAAAGCATCCAAAGTGATCAGGGAATGCAGCCTTCACTGGGTTGCTCTATTTAATGGTAGGGAATTGAGACTAGCATCTTGACACATGTAAGTCTGAGAGGTCCCTTGCAGGGTCATTGACTGGGTCATGAATGTGGATCTCTCAGATGGACCAGCAGAGGGGAGGGCCGAGGTGAGGCGGGTGGAGGAGACAACACCAGGAATGGGGAGCGAGGTGGGGGCCGAGCAGGAGTGAGGAGGAAGTGGCCTGAAAAAACGCATCAGCCTTTTGGGTTATAGGGTCAGTGTCTTAAAAAAAATTATATTATTTTCACAGTATTAATTAATGCAACTTTGTAGTAAAACTGAAACAAAATATATGTCAAAGCCAAAATCAACATAAATCTCACCACTCAGCCATAATCTACGTGAGCTTTGTGATGGATGATCATTCCTCATTATTGTCTTCTCTGCACACTTACACTTCTCTCATTTTAGCTTAAAATAGTTGATCAGTGTGTGCCTGTTTTGCATCGTTTTTTCTCTTCATGCCATTTTAAATGCTTTTTTTCCCTGTTTAATGACATTAAAAATGCTTTGAAAACATCATTTTTAGTAGTTACATAATCCTCCAACTTCTGGTTACATCATAAGCCTATGCTGTACATTTTGCTTCCAATTCTTTTTCAACTCCCAGTAAGGTGGGGATGATCACCTTTGTGTCCACATCACTCCTGCATTGTTTGACCAGTTCAATCAATGTCCAGTTGGATTGCTGGACATGGAATTACTGGGCCAAAGGTAAGAATCCTTTACAGACCTTGAAACATGTTGCCACACTGCTTTTCCAGAGGGTTGGAAAAATTTACATGGAGCATTTTTAAATCGAGACCCTTCCTGGAACAGGGCAGGATGATAGCTCTGGAGAGAAGTATTTGTGTCAGAAGCTCATGGTCTGTACATCAGACTGACTTTCGGCTCTTCCACTCTCTGTGTTTATTTACCTTCTTTCTTCTGTAGTAATTTTAGGTGCAGCCTTGGGAAAACTCCAAACTGTCTCCATAGTGCTCAGAGCAGACAGCAAAGGGAATTCTGTGCATGCTCAGGACAGAGCTACCAGGGGGAGGGCAGTCCTGTCAGGACTCCAGCTTCCTGATGGCAGGGGGTTAACATGCCTCAAGGAAGGTGGGGCTTGAGACAGAAGTACAGATTTGACCTGGAGCAGAACGTTGGAGGTTTTAGTTTTTGTTTGAAGGGGAGTGGGATTTCCCCGTATTTGTTCAAACAGCACTCATGTCCTTTTGATTAACTATCATAGATAGACGTTAATCATTTTTGTCTGTTTTATATACCTGGGGTCCATTCTGTTTGAAGGGGGCTCCTCTAAGGACCCTTTCTAAGATCAACATTTCCTGTTCTGCAGGTAGACTTTGTTATCCCATTTGATGGATAGAGACATGGAGGCATTCAAAGGTAAAATCATTCACAGAGCTGGCTTTGAAATCTAGTGGCTGAGTGATCATGGGCAAGTTAAGTTCCCCGAGACTCAGTTTTCTCATTTTTAAAATGAGAATATTAGTGCCTACTCTGTTGTGCTTATAAAGGTGGGAAAATACTCAGATTTGTCTTTTACTCAAGACCCAGGCTTTGGGAATAAGCGTCTAATCCACAGTTGCCAGATGCTGACTTCCTCGTCTCTCCCTTGCTGGCCTCGTGCTTGTCCTGGTTCAGCTTAATGTACCCCGGTCAGAGGAAAAAGAAGGTGTGGTCAGTGGCTGTTGCTTAGTGGAACTTAAGATCTGTTAGAAGATACAGCCTCATTAGGGTGATTCTTCTGTAATATCAATATTTGTATGAGGGGAGGTGCCTGGGGAAACAATTGCTTTTTTCTGCTTTTAAGATCATATAGAATCTCTTGAAGTCATTTCTTATACTGATTCCTACCTTGACTCTAACATGCTGTGTGATATTTGGTACCTCTCTTTACTTCTCTGGACATGTGCTCCCTGTAAAATGAGGTGTTGAGCCAGCTGACATTAGTGGTCCTTTCAGCTTTGCAGTTTTTAAATTCCACAGGATTTGAGAATAAAAAACGTTGAAGTGTGTTTCTTTGCCGCAGGAGAAAAAGATTACCATTATTCAAGGTTGGCCACTTGGGGTCGCTAGCGATCTAAGAGACCGGCTGGTGAAGGCCTAAAACGTGTGGCGCTGCAGCTAAAAGATTCCGGGGGTGGTTCATGAAATTTTCTTTTTGATTCTCCCTTTAGCTCCAAAATTCACCCTAAGACTTGATTGCATCGTTAATGTTGAGTGGACCATAGCACGTGCCAGAGGCAGTGTGGCAGCGGGCCACGCATCCCAAAGCCCACCCCAAAAGACAAAAAGCATAGGAAGAAACAACGACCGCAGGGCCCCACGGGCGCTCCATTGGACTCTAATTCAAGTTGCTCCACGTTGCGGCTTTGTTATTCCTTTACTTGAAGAGTAGGTCCTGTAAAGTGAAACCGCACGGCCTAAATCATGCCTTAGATGTCGGAGAAAACTTTTGTCTTGAAGAATCTGGAGTTATCGAAGGCAGAAGCTGGAAACATTCTCACTGCAGAGCTCCTACGTGTGTCTCCTGGCAGTGTGCCTAGTGGGCTTTGCGGGTGGTTGAGGTCTGGGAGGGGCAGCTTGGAGGTCCCTGTAGAAATCAGGGCGGGATCATTGGAACGAGAAAGAAATAAAACACAAATCGAAAAGGCTCAGTATCTGCCCACACCAGGGGTTGGGTCCCGGCACATGCTCGGCACAGGCCCGACCCTCCTGTGGAAAGTTGGCTGAACCGTGCCCTCTGGGCACAAGGAAAAGCGTCTCTCCTGCCAGAAGTGCTGTATAAACATCCTTTTCCTACAGGATCCCGTGGCTTGGGGGTCCAGTGGAGCGCAGGGAAACTGTCCTAATGGAGACAGATTTCGAACTCCTGCTGTCTCTTTTCAGATCATAAATTACTGCTAATTCTGTTTATACTCTCCCCCTTTCCTCTCTTAATAGTTTTAGAAACAGTAATTGACGACAAAATGGAGCCTGCAAAGGGTCTAAGGGGGCCCTGCTCCCTGGCTGAGAAGCGGCCAATTGTTTTCTCATCCTGTACTTTCCTGCAACAAAAGTTAAATATTTATGGACCACAGGTGCCCTTTCTTGCCTCCTGCAATACCCTTTTGTGGTTTTGCTGTTAGGGAGCAGTGCTAGAGCTTCAATTTCTATTTAACTGGAAAGAGGAAGGGTTGTTTTCTTGCTTTCCTCCCCTCCTCATAGTCCGGGAGGCTGCAAAGCCCGCTGTGTGGCCTGTGGGGCCCGGGCAAGGAGCTGCTCGGAAGTAGCCCCTGGGATCTGCGTGGCTTCTCCATCCTCAGGCTTTGTCTTCCTTTGTGGTGCACAGCCCCGGAGCCAGTCCTACGTGTCAGGAGTATGCCCAGACTTGAAGCTGGTTGAGTGTGGGTTTAAATCGTAGGCCAACCCACTTAACTTAATCTCAGTGTCATCATCTGTAAAATGGGAATAATCACAGTATTTTCCCAAGAATGTAGTTGGGAAGATTAAGTAAAATAGTGTATCAAAAGTAACAGAATTCATGGAACTGGCCATTTCACTTGTGCATTTTACTGTATGCACCTCAATTAAAAAAAAAAACTTGGAAAACTATAAAATAAAAGCATAGACACATTAAAAAAAGAAAAGTGACTGACGCTTGGTAGAACTTCAGTAAATGTCACTTCCCTTTTCCCTCCTGAACTGTGCTGTCCAAGACGGTAGCCATCAACCCCAGGTGACTCTTGAGCACTTAAACATGACTTCTTGCAACTGATAAGTGCTGTTAAATGTAAAATAGACATCAAATTTCAAAGACTTTTTTCAAAGAAAAAAGAACTTAAAATATTTCATTAATAATTTCTTAGATTACGTATTGAAATGATAATACTTGGCATATGTTGGGTTAAATAAATACATTTTAAAAGTTAATTTCAGCTGTTTCTTTTTATTTTTTAGATATGTGGCCATTAGAAAATTTTAAATTATACATGTGCTTGTATTTGTGGCCCACATATTTCCATCAGACAGCCTTGCCCTAGTTTCCTAGTCACCCATCTCTCTATTGTAATTCTTTCTTTCCCTTAGGGCCAAGCTCAAGGTCATCATTATCTTCATGAGGTCTTTTGGTTGGTGTCTTCCCTTTCTGAAATCTCCTGGAGGTTTTGTGATTGGTGAAAGTCATGTAATGTATTTTTGTAAGCTGAATTTGATCAGGAAAAGCATGTAAAGTGTTTAGCACATCGTAAATTATATTTTTCTTCTTAATATCACTGGAGTTCAGCACTGGTTATATTCTGTCCTGGATCCTTCTTAAATTTTTCTTGTGTGTTTAGTCTTGTTGAGTATAATGTCTTGGAGGCTAGAGACACATCATCTGTTCCTCCTGGGTCTGTCCTTAGCCCGTAGGGCAGTGCTAGGCACAATGATTTCCTACCCACAGTCACTCATGGACAAAGGCAGAGCTTGTTGACGTACTGACCTGGCATCTTAGTCATGAGCCATTTTCCCTTCCTTCTGTAGATATTTTTCCTTTTTAGAATGTTTTATCTACCTCCCTGTCTTCACTGAGCTAACTCTTGGCATCCTGGGAAATGATGAGTGGGCAACCCACTAATAGTGTAGCACTCACTGTGTGCTCACCTTGTTCTGAATAGGTTACATATATGAACTGATTTACGCCTCATGACTATCCTGTACGGTGAGTATTATCATTACACTTACAGATGAGGAAACTGAGGCACAGAGCAATTACGTAACTCGTCCAACTCACACAGCTGCTAAGTGGTGGGGGTGGGATTGGAAGCCAGACAGTTTGGTCCCTGAATCACTAGGTTCAATGTCACTTTCACCAGAAGCCCTTCTGGAGCAGTTCTCTCCAGTTCAATGTTACCTACTCTTTGGCCGCCTCCATCTCACCCTGGCCCCGTGTAAACATCCGTGTCATTGCTCTTGCACCCATGACTGGAATCCTGGCTTACTTCTCAGTTCCCCTCACTGGCCTGAAATCTCCCTCTGGACCTCAGTGCCTGCTGCCTGGAGGGCCCGGGGCGAATGCCCCATGGAAGAGAAGCATGGCTGTAGATTGTAGGTGACAGATTCCGCAAGGATCCCAAAGGGTGCGACTAAGTAGAAGAGTTTCCTCTTCCGTGTCATCATCCTGCTAATTTTTTCATACCATTTATAGTAATCTATGTCCATCTTGATTATTTGTTTACTTGACTAAAAAATGTCTTTCCTCCTCCCAAGAATGGAGGTGGGGATGAACATTTTCCATCCTGTTCACCCTTCTACTCCAGTGTCTGCCACCGAAATTATATGCAGTAAATATTTGTCAAGTGAGCAAGTGGATTAATGAATGTATTGGGTGTCAGTTACATGTGCCAGGCACTGTGTAAATGCCATGGCTCTTGTCTTCCTGGGGCGGTGTTTTGGTGGTGGTCGGGGGGAAGACCCAGCAAGAGCAATGACCATATAGAGAAAGGACAGGCTATTTGGAGAACAAAAGGAAAAGGAATTAGTGTATGGGGTGGTCCAGAAAAGATTTCCACAGGTGACAATTGAGAAGAGACCTGAAACATAAATGGGAGGTAGCTAAGCTACAGAGAAGAGAAGAGATAGGTGATGGGGGCGATAGAGGGGCTTCCAGGTAGAGGGAAGGAGGTATCAGAAACACATGGTCACTTAGTTTTTTTTTAAGTCCATTGGGTGCAAAAAGTGGAAAGAAGAGCTATGAGAAATGAACCAGGGCAGCTCATTGGCCGAGTCCTGCTGGTATTGCACCTTCTCTTCAGAGGTTCCCTTCTCTATCAAGCCCCCCTCTTCATCCTTTCCGTCCTTGTTTCTTTCCAGCTCAGATAGGCTTAGTACATTCATTTTATCAGACAGAGTTGGCATTGCTTGACCTCCCCGCCTCCCAGTTACCTGTTATCATGATTCCTTTCGTTTAGCTCATGATCTATACTTTTCTTTTCGTGCCTGAGCTATTCAGTCTTCATAGTAACATGCTGAGTTCTCTCAGTTCTCAGCCTTGACCTTAAACTTGTCTGTTATTGGCTCCTTACCCCTATCCTACCATGATTCTCATAATTTTCTCTTCCTTGCTCATCCCTACCCAGGTGCTTCTGTGAATCTGTGTTATCTGTCAATGAATCTGGGTATCTGTCCCCGTGTGTATCACTTGAGAACCTCCCCCCAAACCTCAGTCAAAAGTACAACATCTGGTGAATACTTAAAGGGCAGTAGGATGTAAAATGTATCCTCAGGCCTGTTCTGGGAGGCCAAGGATATTTGGTCCTAAGTTTTATAGTTTGCGTGCTTCCTTTGTTGCTGAGGCTGTCTATTCCGTCTTTGGACAGCTTGGACTATGTAGAAAATTCTTCTCAGAGTGAGTTCTGATGTGACAACCGATGGAGTCCATCCCTCAGTCCTGGCTTTACAGGTAGGTCCAGGGGGCACAGAAAAGCAGAGATACTAAGTGTATCTGGACTTTGGTCCTGCCACTTACACTGCCAGCTTTGGGACACTGTGCCCTCATGTAGCTTTCTGTGTTTCAGTTTCTCCTCTGTAAAATGGGGCTAGTGATAGTCAAGAACTAAATGTCAGGTGGTATTATCATTTTTACCCCTTGTGGCTAGGGTGAGCAAGAGGAGATGGGGTTTACAACGGCCCTGTGTAGCACAACTTGAACTCACACCTTAAAAAAATGCCACGTTTGACTGATTTCCCAGAAAAAGGAAAGCTATCCTTTATTAAATCCACACTCCTCCTATTTCTCTAAAGAGATCTGATATCATTCTGATAGTAAAACTTTAATTTATGCAGCATAGTTTCTTCAAGAAGCTACAACTTTCCCTACAGTATTAAAATGATGTAACAATAGTGTTGATAGTTATAAGGAATAGGCGTAGTGGCTCTCTTTTTGCAGGGAGCAGGGGTACCAGTTTGGCTGGCATTACACCCTGGGCATATCCGGATATGGTCCAGGTTTCTCTCTGGATAACGGCCAACCGGGAACTTGCCCCTCACCTGCGAGCCATGGTTGACGCTCAACAGTGAGCCCCACACCACATGTACCAGTATTCAGGTGCTATTCCTTGGGAAACACATTGGGGGCGCTCAGGAGCCTAAGAGATAGGGTGACTAAACTGCCCAGCCTCTTCAACATCTGAACTACTGCAGCATGAAAATTTTATTGAGACCTGAGACCAGCACTTTTGTACTCTAGCCATTCTGGAGTGAAGAAAAAAAAAAAGAGGAAATGAGTGAGGAAGAGAAAGGAATTTCCTGCCTTTCCCAGCAGAACAGAGATCTCAAAGCACCCAAATTCGAACAAATGAGTTGATTACATTTCCTTTAATCTGTATTTACAGTTGCGGCATTTAGATTTTAAGCAATATAATCTCCTAAAACCCCTTTGTTATGACAGGAATCTGAATTCAAAATGACAACTGATTCGTGGGGCTTTAGCCAGAGGAAGTTAAACTGGGCAAAAAAACCTGGGTGCTAACCATGCTGTTTGTTAAAAAACTGTATTCTGATTACAGTTTCTATTCGGCAGTTAAGGCAAAACACATGTGTAATTAAGAACTTCACCCCTGACAGCTTAGGTCTCCTTTATTTTTTCTTTTAACACAAATAGGAAATTTCCGTTTTCCTATAGTAGTATCAAGATACCCTGCTACATTGAAACAACCAGTAGGTTTTGAAAATAAGCATAACAAACCTTAAAAAAAAATAAGAAAATCCACTTTTAGGGTTTTAGATTCGTGCCATTTAATTGTTCGTCTATTTCCATGATAAGGTGAGACTGGTCCTGTGTCACCGGAGGGACTGCATCCTGCTGTTTTTTTCCCATCCTCATTTACAATGATTATGTTATCAGGCTAGCCAGGCAAAAGGGTGGAGCAACTATAATTTCAAAGCAGGATTAGGTTGAAATAACGAGGTCACCAAGTTGTGGTTACCAAGGCAACGTCACATCTAAGAATATGGGATGCTTCTAGGAGATGAGGCAAAGCCGGGAGCTTTTCTTCCCCTTTTGCACAAAAATCGCTCACTTCCTGATAAACACTGTTTATTAATTCATTTTAAGCACATTCATTTTTTAATCTTAGGGACCAATTTTTAAAATGTTACTGTGATTTAAAGTTTTTATTTTTATTTGTGTTTTTTTTTTTTTTTTTTTTTTTTTACCAGTAATAAATACGAGAACAGTGGATTGGACCATTGTTTTTTTCCCGTTTGGGATTTGTATTTACTTTCTTCATCCAGTTTTTTTCCCCTCTCTCAGTCTCTCCCTTTCTTCCTTCCTCCCATTCTCTTTTAATATTGCAGGGAAAAGCTGTGGAACAAAAAGGGAAAACTGAAAGTTAGGCGTTCTGGTCAGATTTTGAGATTGCAAAACTGTGGTAGATGATGAAATCTGTAACCTACACCCAGAATACTCATCCCCCGACCCCTAGAAAATACTGAACTCAGGAGAGAATAACCTTGGTCTTCATTGTTTTTCCTTAAAATTTCAATTCACCTTTAAAATTGTGGACCATGGAGGCCAAGTGGTGAAAAGGTATCAGGTCCAGTATTCCCTGTGTTTCTTATCAATATCAGCCATCGGTCAGAACAATTCCCACCAATTAACCTCCTTACTTTCTGAATTCATTTCTGTCATCTGAGTTTTCAGATAAGGGTTTCAAGTTTCTTCATATTATAAAAGGCAGGCTTATTTTAATACAGGTTCATGTTTGTGAAGCATGGGTTTTGCTTAGGTGTTTTTAAAAAACATTTCTGACCTCACGTGGAATCACTGGACATAGAGGTGCCACTGGAGCCGGCGGATTTCGTCGAGTTACAACACAACTGCTCTTTAGGACATGTTAGCCATTCACCTTTTGCCCTGGATTTGCATAAGGAATATGAAATGCGCTAGCCGACAGACCCGTGTTAGCGCGCCGTAGTTTCTACCTGCTTGAGATCCACGTCAGAGGATTCTCACTGCCTTCATCACATCTTCAGTTCTGAGCCTAGGGTGATGGAAAGCTCAGGGTTCCAGAGCCTGACCAGCAGGGTTTGAAGAGCTGATGTGTGACCACGGACAGGTAAAGTCACCCCTCTGACCTTCTTCACAGGGCCATGTGCAGGCTGATGAGATACCATGGAAACAGCTCTAGCTTAAGGTCTGTCATGCAGTAGGACCTCAGGATAAAAATAATAAGGATGCAATGAAATTAACCTCTATCCTCCCAATCTTGCTCCCTCCCCATTTTCTCCCCTATTATATTCCGAATATAAATCAGATTATATCATTTCCCTGTAGCACTGGGTTGAATTTTGTCTTCCCAAAATTCATGTCCACATGGAGTCTGTGAATGGGACCGTATTTGGAAATAGGGTCTTTGTTGATATAATCAAGTTAAGATAGAGTCAGACTGGATCAGGGCAGGCCCTAAATCCAATATGACCAGTGTCCTTGTAAGAAAAGGGGCATTTGGACATAGACACAGACACGCAGAGAGGAGTCCGTGTGATGACAGAAACAGACACTGGAGTGATGTATCTCCAACGTAAGGAACAGTGAAGTTTGCTGGAAGCCCCCAGAGGTTAAGAAAAGGTTAGGAAGGATCTTCCCCTACAGTGCTCAGGGGGAGCATGGCCCTGTAGACCTCCAAGTTTCAGACTTTGAGCCTTTGGAACTGTGAGAGAATACATTTCTGGTGTCTCACGCCCCCCAGCTTGGGATAGTTTCCTATGGCCGCCTTAGGGAAGGAACACACATAAAATCCTGCAGTTGCTCTCCTTGGCCTTAGGATGCAGTCCAAGCCCTAGACCTGCTCCCCAGCCTTATGCCCCCCCATCCTCTCCTCTGAACGTGGCGCTTCATCTGCTCTGGATGTCTTTCCGTCTCTCCAAGCAGGTCTCGCTCTTTCCTCCGAGCTGTGTCTTCTCTCTTCTTTTTTAAAGTTTAATAATGTATTCTATTTAACCAACACATCAAACTATATGATTATCTCAACAGGTAATCTAACATAATCAAATATAAAATTAAAAAGCCACTTTACATTCCTTTTTTTTTTATACTAAGTCTCCAGCATCCAATGTATATTTTAAACCTACAGCACATCTCAATTCAGACTGGTCACATTTCAGTAGCTGCATGTGGCCAGTGACTACAGTATTGGAAACTTGACAGATCTCTAGACTTTTCTTATTACAGGCTTTTTTAAAGGGAATAAAGGCAGCTTGAGGCCCAGGCTCATGTTCCAGTGGTTCTCCCCCTTTTGTGAGGTGACACACTCATGTGTCACAATCAGTTCTGAGATATGCTATAATTTGTCACCAATGGTTCAAAGTACCAACAATCGCAAATAATTTATAGAGGAATTTCAAGATTACCTATCTCGTTCACTTGCATTCTGACATTCTTTTTTATATTGAAGTATAGTTGATAATATAATATTTTATTAGTTTCAGGTGTATACATAGTGATTTGACAATTACATAGATTAGGAAATGCTAAGATAATCTAGTTACCATGTGTCACCATACAAAGTTATTACAATATTATTGATTATATTCCCTATATTGTACTTTTCATTCCCATGTCTTATTTATTGTATGATTGGAAGTTTGTACCTCTTTATCTCTTTCACCTATTTTGTGCATCTCCCTACCTCCTTCCCTGCTGCAAATCACCAGTTTATTCTCTGTATTTATGGGTCTGTTTCTGTTTTCTTTGATTTGGTTTGTTCATTTGTTTTGTTTTTTAGATTCTATATATAAATGAAATCATGTGATATTTGTCTTTTTCTGTCTGACTTATTTCACTTACCATAATGCCCTTTAGGTCCACCCTGTGTTGTCACAAATGGCAAGATTTCCACGGTGTATATGTACCACAACTTCTTTGTCCATTCCTCTATTGAGGGACAGAGCTATGTCCTCATGAAGATGGTCTGCCCATCTCTTCCGAGAGCAGCCTTCTCTCTGTGATCACCTGGTTAGCTCCTACATATCTTCCACGTATCAGCTTCAATATCTCTTCCTTAGAGGTCATCCCTGATGCCTGAACTGGTGTAAGCCCTCTAAGTGCTCCCTCAGCCCTCATCAGCATTTCTCCAGTTACTTAGATCAAAGATTAGCCTTTCCTACTAGACATGAGCTCCAGATGGTCAGGGCCTGTCTTTGTTCTTGCTTACTGCTGTGTTCCTACATCCTGGCAAGGGGCCTGGCATAGTGCAGGACCCCAGTTAGTATGAATTCAACGATTTAGTGATTGGTGATGGAATAAACGACTGTTTTCAATGTGGTTAAAACTCTTGGCAAGATTTGGTGAGAGGTCAAAATTCTGCTAATGGGGTCAGAGATAAATCAGTAGCTAATGTGCAGTTTGAATTGGTTACCATTAACCAACATTTATGGGATATTGATTGTTTTCATGAAATGTAGACCCAAAGTTCCTTTCCCCCTCCATTTTATTGTATGTATACAGAGAGAAAGAGAGAGAGAGAGAGAGAGCCAAAAGATTTTCTTCAGGGACATTTTTGCAACCCAGATGTGAGCTGGCTTCTTCTTGCCCTGCTTCTCCGAGATCAGGGTAAACCAGGGAGATGCTCTGACTGCCTGACTCTTGCTTCCTGCTTTTTTTCATGCAGCTTCTCTGCTTGCATGTCAGTGCAGGCCCTTTGTCAGTTCTGGGGACCCCCACTCCCCAATAAAAACATCACTTAAGCACTCAGATTCATGGGCCAGTGCACCACAAACCATGCTCTAGTCCCCAGGGCTTGTTTGGTTTCCCTGTGAGCAGAAGCTCTCTCAGGGCCTGTGCCCTCCTAGCGCCACTATCACATCCTGGCTGCCTCTTTCTCTCTCGTTGCTCCCCCATCCTCTCCCCCCGTACTCTCACTCTCTACATAACAATGAGAAAATTCATCTCTCATTTCAGTAAGAGCAATTAACTCTCCTTCTTTGAAGTTTTGGAGGCCAGTTGCTATACATTCCTTAGAATGCCAGTGTAACGCCAAACTCTTTTTAAAAATTATTTATTTTTTATTGACATAATTGACATACACCATTATATTAGCTTTAAGTATGCAACATAATGATTGGCTATCTGTATACACTCCAGAATGATCACCACAATAAATCTACCTAACATCCATCACTACACAGAGTTACAGACCCCCAAACTCTTAATAAAGGGTTTTTCCCAAAGAAAGCTTCTCTCCTAAGAGAAATTTTAGCACCAGATGTTCAATTAACATTTTATTTCATTTTTATACCTCTCTCTCTATTTTAACCATAAAAGTAAACATTTGAAAACAATCTAAATGACCACCAATAGGAGAATGGCTGGAAAAATTATGATCATAACCTATATTGACTGTAATATTCTACTAAAAGTTATGTTTACAAAGAGATTTGTTTATTCACCCATTCACTTATTTATTCATTAAGTATTTACTGAGGCCCTGTTATGACTTGAGAGGTGTTGGGAATATAGAAGAGTGAACAGAGGAGACAAAATCTCTCTTACAGTCTAACAGAAAGGATGGATATGAAACAAATATTTCTACATTAACTAATGAAGTATTGTTGTGACAAGTGCTATATGCCAGCAGTACCAGCTGCTGAGAAGTTGCAAAAGGGTGAACAAGACCGATTTAGAAGAAGTAAACTTTGGAGGTCATTTCTAAAGCCCCATTACTTACACAAGTGGGGAACACATAGTGGTGGGAGAGTTCCAGGCAGAGGGAGGAGCTGCATGTGTGAAGGTCCTGGGGCAGAAAGAAACAGGCTGAGTTTGAAGAATAGAAAGAGGGTCCATGAGACCGGGGCATAAAAAGCAAAGCAGAGATGACATGAAATGCACCTGGACAGGATGCTGGGGTCAGAACATGCAGAACCTTAGGGGCTACACTGACAAGCTTAGACTTTCGACATAAAAATAAGGGGAAGTTATTGAATATTTTAGGCAGCAGGGTGATACGAGATTTGGGTTTTAGAAGATAATTCTGGCTATAGTGTAGAATGGGTAGTTAGAAGACAGGATAAATATAAGGAACATATTAAGGAGTTTTCAATGGTGTTTTGGCAGGAGAGGACTATGATTTAAGATAGAGATTTTTAAGTCACAGAGGATTTGCTGCTCAGGATACTTTTGGCAATGGATGAGAACATTTTTGTCTGAAATTAACTATGACAGTTTTGTTTTGATTAATGGTAACAAAATATATCTTTCTCCACCAGTTTACTTTTAAGCTATCAGTGTCTTTACATTAAGATAGGTTTCTTGTAGGCAACATATAGTTGGGTCTTGTTCTTTTTAATCCACTCTGATAATCTCTGCCTTTTCATTGGTGTATTTAGACCATTCATATTTAAAGTGATTATTAATATAGATGGGTTAATATCTACCATGTTTGTCATTGTTTTCTATTTGCTGAACTTGCCTTTTGTTTGTTTTTCTTCTCCTTTTCTGCCTTCTCTAGTTTTAATTGAATATTTTATATGATTCCATTTTTTATCCGATCTTAGCATATCAATTTTTTTATTTACATTTCTGTTAAAATTTTTTTAGTGGTTGGCCTAGAGTTTGCAATATAAATTTGTGACAAATCTAAATCTACTTTTAAATAACACTATACTCTATTACAGGTAGCGTAGGGATCTGATAACAGAGTATTCCAAATTTTTGCTTTGTCCTTAATAACACTGCTGTCATTCATTTCACTTATCCATATGCTATAATCTCATAACACATTATTACAATTATTACTTTGAACTAACATTTATCCTTTAGACAGGTTAAGAATAATAAAAAATAAATGACTTTATATTACCTGCATTTATTCCTTCTCTGGCACCTTTGCTTTCTATATATAGAACTGAGTTATTGACCTATGTAATTTCCTCCTTCTTGAATATCTTCTTTTAACATTTCTTGCAGGGCTGGTCTGCTGGAACTGAAATCCCCAAGATTTTCTCTGAGAAATTTCTCCTTCAGTTTTGAAGGATAATTTTTTTGCTTATGAAATTCTAGCTTGGTGTTTTTTTCTTTCAATACATTACATATTTCAGTCCATTCTCTTCTTGCCTGCATGGTTTCTGATGAAAAATCTGCTGTAATTCTTGTCCTTATCCTCCCTAGATAAGGTTTTTTTATCCCCCAATGGCTTCTGTCAAGATTTTCTCTTTGTCTTTGGTTTCCTACAGTTTGAGTATAATCTACCTTGGTGTGAACTTTTTGGAATCTATGATACTTAGTGTTCTCACAAGTTCCTGGATCTGTGGTTTAGTGGCTGTCATTCATTTTGGCCATTTTGAAAGTTCTTGGCCATTATTGCTTTAAATATTTCTCTCATTCTTTTTCCTCTGGCATTCCAATTACACATATGTTATACCTTTTGAAATTGTCAACAATTCTTGGATATTTTGTTCTGTTTCTTTTCCCTCATTATTTTCTGTTTGTATTTCAGTTTGAGAAGTTTCTCTTGACATATGGTTATTTCCTTCATTTTTAATGAGGACAGTGAGATATCAAGCAAGTAATTTGCTCCAAGTAAAGAGTTAGTGGCAAAGCTGGGACTCCAGCTTGCTAATTCTCTCCTCAGCTGTGTTCAGTCTATTGGTGAACCCTCAACGGCATTCATTTCTGTTACAGTATTTTTGATTTCTAGCATTTTCTTTATATTATTTCCTAGAGATCCCATCACTCAGCTTATATCACCCATTTGGTCTGCATATTCTCTACTCTTTCCACCAGAATCCTGAGCATATTAACCATAGTTATTTTAGATTTCTGGTCTGTTCATTTCCAAATCTGTGATACATCTGAGTCTGGTTCTGATGCTTACTTTGTTTATTCAGAGAGTGTTTTTTTCTTGTGTTTTCACATGTGTTGTGATTTTCTTACAATTGAAAGCTGGACATGATATGTTAGGTAATAGGAACTGAGGTAAACAGGCATTTAGTGTGAGGTTTTATATTTATCTCTCTAGTTGGGCTCTGTTTAATGTTTACTGAAGGTGTGGGTGCCAGGACTTTGGATTCCTCTAGTGTCCTTATTTTTGTCTCCTTTGTTGGCTTTGGAGTTCCCTAAGAAAGTCTTCTTAAATAGAGTCTGTACCTTACAGCTGTTTCAGCTTTAATCCATTATTATTTTACTAGAACTCTGGTGATGTGGTGGTAAGGAACAGGGGAGAGGAAACAGTTTAATTTTAGGATTAAATCTCAGTCTTTTAGTGGGCTTGTGTCCCTGGGCTGTGACCTTCACACATGTTTCTTCGCTTTGTTTTTCTTCCTGTAAGTGAGCCAGGAGGCTAGAGGTGGGTGGGTTTTTGGTAGTTTCTCTTCCCCTTAGATGAGAAAAGTCTCTGATAAATGCCTTTATCCTGGAGGGAAGTCTTTTAGCCTAGATTGCTTCATGTATTTCAGAATGTTTACCTTCCCTTCCTAAGGAGATATTTTGATTGTCAGTGCTTAGTGGGGTGACACTGGTATCTAGAATGTGGAAGCAAGAGAGCCTGTTGAGCACCCTACAACGTCTGATATGGTCCCTACAACTGAGAATTATCTGGCCCAAAATATCATTGATGCTGATGTTGAGAAACCCTGGTGTAGGGTGATGGCAGTGGATAATGAGGGAAGTAAATGTGTTTGAGGTATATTTAGGAGGTAGAATTGATAAGAGTTGGTGATGATTGGATGCTGAAGAATGGGGAGTGTGTGACAAGGATGACTCTGAAGGTGTCTGGTTTGACTAATTGGCAGATGCCACTACTGAGGAAAGGATGCTAGGGGAGAAACAGATCTGGGGTGGGAACAAACAAGAAAAATTTCTAGTAACACAAGGGAATGTCTAAATTAAAACAGGTGGGTGAAAATTATTTCTACATTATTATGCAAAACTTAAAGAAATAAAAAAGAGACTGGATGAAGGGACTCAATAATGTTAAAAATATTCATTTTGAGTGGTCAAACTGATAACTTTTAAGAAGTCTGCTTTCTATTTTTTTTTATATCAAGTATATATTAACTTTTGTATTATTTATTACTTGACTTGCAGTATATGGATTAAGTTAAAATAGTCCTACCTTTGTGTGTGTGTGTGTTTGTGTGTGTGGTGTTTGTGTGGGTTTTAATGTTAGGCTTCAGTAAGCTTAAAGAAATTCTATTCATGTGCAACTATACTGGTACTAGCCAACACTAATTAAGTCTTTAGTATGAACCTGACCCTACTGTAAGTACTTACGGTAGTAAAAATAAAATGACAACAGTGTAAGTAATATTTTGGTAGCCATTGGAGATACTCAACTGAACTCTGATTCTCTTACCTGGGCATAGAGTAGGATTATACTTCCTCATCCCCATGTGGTTGGGTGAGGCCATATGACCATTATGACCAATGAGTTTTGAGTGGAAGTGTGACCTGTCACTTACATTCTAGAATATTTAATTTCTGGTGCAAGACATTCTGGTCTCCCTCTCCTTCTGACATGACAATCAGCAACATTCGAGATGATTCCTACTGTCAGCCTAGGTCCTTGAGTAACTTGATGACAGAAATCTCTTATTGAGCCATTCAATATGTAGCACAAAAAAGAAAGAAATCTTGATTGATTTAAACCACTGAAACACTGAGGTGTTAACATTAGCACATCTGAACTTATCCTGAAACAAATATGTGTTGAACATGTGCTGTATCCTGGGAACTTTGAAAATACTTTGCATTTGTTATCTCATTTAACTTTCATAGCAACTATATGAAGTAGCTATGGTTATTGCCTTCATTTTAGATGAGGAAACTGAGACATAGAACAAATAACTTACCCAAGGTAACAAGTTAATGGCAAAGCTGGGATTTTTCCACTTCATTACCATTTGTAGCTCAACTAAGTTGCACTTTCTAATGGACATTGTGCAAGGTCCTTAGGGCTATAAAAAGAATGAAATATCAATCTTGCCTTTGAAAATATTCCCAGTTCATTTGGGAAGAACAAGGCACATGTTTGTGAAAACTTAGCTGGCAAAATTAGGCACAAGGCCTCATATAACCAACTATCTTGGACAGGAGGGTTCAGAAGAGGGAGAGATAACTGTGAGATAAGGGAAGAGAAGCAAGCTTCCTGCAGATGGGAACTAAGATTTGCCATGAAGAAAAATGGGTGTTTGGAGAGGATCCAGGTAGCAAAAATTTTAGTCATGGTTCTCTCTCTATATATAAGTTCTCAGAGGACATAGTCCATATTTTTTACTCTCTCTGAACACTTGTGAAACTTTCTAAATATTGCAGGAATGGAGTAAGTTATAAGAACCCATTACAAATAAAATTTCCTAACCAGATTAATATTTCCCACTCTCTTTTGGCATCATGCTTGGCTTCTCTTTGGCATCTCAAACTCAATCTGTCCAGACCTGATTAATGATGTCAATTTCCACCATTCAAGATTAAAATCTTGACATCATCCATTTTACTTCTCCTACTTTATTTGCCCTATTTAATTGGCCAACAGGTCCTACAATTCCAAATCAGAAATGTCTTTCTGATTTGCTCCTGTTTATTCCTGTTGCCATTACTTCAAATCAAGCTGGTCATCATTTCCTGCTTGGACAATTACAAAAATGTCCATATAGCTCCCAGTGGTTCAACATCACTTACTGCTCCCCTGATTTAAAATTTCCATTGTCTTTCCACTTCATTGCCAGGATAATTTCATACGTCTTAGCATGGTAAATAAGACTTTGAGAACCTGTCCTCCTGCACCTTTCTAGTTTCATCTTCTATTTGCACCCTTTCATATTTCTTCCTATTCAGACATGGAGCGCACACCCTATACTCAACAGTCTCAGTGCCTTTGCAACGCAGTTTCTTTATGTCAGAATGCCTTCCCCTGCTTCTCCAACTGACCACTTCCTGCTTGTCATTTATAACCCAAGCAAATTAGACCATTTCATAGAGACTTCCATGACTTCTGTTTGGAGTTGTGCATCCCTTTTTTTATGTCACTTAGCACTTTTCATTTATCTCAGTATAACAGTTACCCCAGTGCATTTAATTATTTGCTTCCAGATCTTCTTCCCCATTAAACTGCATGACGCCTCCTTATTCTTTTAGGGAGGCACTTATCCCAGTGTCTTTATGTTCATCTTAAATATAATCCCTTATTGTCTTTTTGGTGAGAAATTAAGCTATTCTTTTCGTTTGATCTTATCAGTGAGAAAAAATAAAGATGCCTGCTGCATGGATTTCTTTTAAGCATTTCTGGTTACTGGGGAGATTTCACGACCTTGGACAGTTCAGTACTTGAGTGCTTTTCTCTGCCCTCAGTAATAGAACCAGACCTTGTGTCCTTCACCAACAGGCATAAAACTAAGAAAGGCTTGATAAGAGTGTTCCAGCATAGTATTCCAGAACTACAGGGGTTCCCAGGCTGAAGCTTCAGGAACCGTCAGGAATCTTTGGTTTGCAGTTTTCTTCCACTCACAGTCTTCTTTCATACAGGTGAGGTGAGGTGCCACAAAGAAATCATGGGTTCTGGGCTTCCTCCCCATCCCAACCCCTTTTAGTTTTTAAATGAAGGTGTTCGGTGGTCATTTAATCATCCATTCCTCAGTAAAGAGGTCCATTCTACATAATTACCTATAAGTATAACATATTATTTTCCATCTTGACTATTTGCTGTGTGTTGACTATGCATGGTTTGAATAATTTAGACATGGAGTGATATCTCAATTGAAAAATAAACACGCACACAGGTTGAAAGATCATTTCACCCGGGTATGCCTCGTCTAGAATTTCCTGCATCGTTAGATGAGCAAAGCTCATCATCTAGACTTATGGCTGACCCGCAGTGTTTTTTCATTATAATTTTCCTTTCAAATCAGTTTACATGTGAGTATAATATGGACCACCCAACCTGAACTTGTATCTACATTCTGTTGCCCAAATCAGCAATGTAGACAGGACCCAAGGTTCCAAGCTACCTCCCCAGTTGGGGGTTCATTGAGAAACGTCACCTTTGTGTCTCTGTATGCATTACTGTCCCATGTTTCTCTAATAAAATAGATTTTTTCCTCAGGATGAATCTCTTCCTTGTATTCAGTCTTGATGATGGAATATGGAGTTCTAAGGAAAAACACATCAGACATTCCATGTGGAATAAAGCTTACCGGGTATGATTACCCAGTAACATGTGGGTTTTATGTGAAAACCATGCGAAGTTTTATTAAATATACAACCATTTTCCGTAGAATTTTCAGGTAGAAAAGGTGCTGTGCTTTGTGATTGAGCTTCCGAAAGCACTGAGTCTGCTCAGGGGGTTATCTGTCCTATGTTCTCCTTCTTTGCTCCAGCTTTTCAAGGTTTTGTGTAGCAGCTAAAATATGGAAGCAGGATGAATCGGGTGGAAGAAATAAATTGAGATGCTATTGGAACAAAAAAGTTCAGCAAAGTATCAGGAAGAAATACAATATAAATAGCTTTTTAAAATACACACGTAATACATGTATAAATAAATATCTTTTTAGTCATGTCTATAGTGGGAAAAGCAGTCTTATTTAGCAAGAATATATTTTTATTAATTTGACTACACCTAATATATATATACACATATATATTTTAAAAGCAGCAGGGTATCTGAGAAAAACTTAACAGTTTTACATTAATGGCTAGTCACTGGGTATTTTAAATAATTCCACAGATAAGTGTAGACCCTTTCTTCATGAACTTTTGTGACATGACATTATTATGTTACTGTAGGATAGATTAAAAACAGCACCTAATTTCTGTTGAGCCACAGTTAGAGGTGAGGTTACAGCCTGGTTCATTAATCTTTCTGATAAGAAATGAATGCATTTTTCCTAAACTGTTATGAGATTGATATCCCTGCTTTTGTTGTGTTTTGTTTATTTAGCACGTGAACTGTCTGGACTTGTGGGTGCTGTACTTGATTTGACACCTCAGGATAAGATAATTTGGGATCTTTCACGTAACCTAATCATGTTGTGCCTAAGGAGTTGAACCAGCTGACAAATGAGATGTGCCTGCAGTGGGCCCCGGAGCAGGGACACCATGAGGGGTCTGATGGTGTGAGTGGCATGTTGGTTTATTAACAGACACATTTGATTCCAGAGGTTAATGTTTTTGTGCACATGACAGATTACACAGCACATGATCTGCATCTTGCAAGGAGACATGGGGCTGCAGTTAGGTGGGTGGGGTCCCCAGCACCTTGGTCTCTGATGTTGTAGGTGGCTTCATGGGAAATACCGTGCCATGGCTCTTGGAAGGCTGTGCTCCTGTTTTCTGGTATTGGACTCTTTCTAGCAGTTGCAGTGTTTTTCATTTCCCTGTTGCGTTTGTAAGTCTGTTTGCTATTTTTTTTAACTTGGGATAAGAATTTAGGAACACTGCTGGCCTATACCACCTGTTGCGGTCACTAATCCAGCTTTGAGTAATATCACTGTGTTTATCTAGGAACAATTATATGTCAGATAGTAATAGCATAAATAACTGACATTCATTGAGAGATTGCCTTATGCCAGGCACAGTCCCATAGGTTCTCGTGTATTAGCTTATTTTATCACCACGCCAAGGTGAGATGATACGTGCATGTACACTTGCTGTTTTGTAGATGCAGAAACTGAAGCACAGAGTAACTTGCTCAAGGTCATTCCCTGAGGAGAGAACTTCAACAAATGTCTTTTCAACTCAAAGAAAGGCAGCTACAGAGCAGCATGGGTTGTCACCGTCACTCGTGTCATGGTGACACACTGCTCACCCACAGGGGGATAACCTTGTTTGTGGGTCATTCCAGTTTCTTTGTTTGTTCCCCTGGGCCATAGAGTCTGGAGTCCAGTATGATAACCTCCTTTGCCAACACAAAAAAATGGTTCCTTGACCCACAGTTCCTGGTCTGCTTTGAATCAAGGCTTTCACACCTCTAATCACGTGGTCAGCTCTCTTGGCAACCAGCCCCATCCGTAGATGGGGGTCCAAAGGTCACCTCATTAACATAGCCAAAGACGCCTTGGTCACTCTCCACACTTAAGAAATTCCAGTGATTTGGGGAGCTATGAGTCAGAAACTGTGGACAAAGACCAAATATATGTAAGAAATACATTTTGGTTATCTGAATGACCAAATATAATTTTTGCTTAGAAATCACAATACTGCAGCCTTGGAACACTATTTCATGATTCTGCTGTTCACTTGGTCTGTGCTTTTTACTGCCAAGCTGGGATTCCACTGACGCTTTGCCTGAGAAAAGATGGCTGCCGACTTGACTCCAGTCTGAGAAAGATTCCCGCCTGCCCCAAAGTCATTGAATCTATGATACATTCTGCGTTTTAAAGAAACATCTTCCTGTCCCCATTTGTCTCCTCCTTCCCTACGACATCTTTGGCAACTCTGATGTTTGTCATTAACCATTTCCTGTCTGCACTAGGAGAGGCACTCTGTAGAAGAGCACACACACTGCAGTGTCCCACATCTGAGATGACTGGTTCTTCCCCACATTTTAACGTTTCTGCAATTGGGATGTATCTTCCAATAAATGGCACACAGGTTTAAACGGCAGCACTTTTTTCTTTCTTAGAGATACATAAAATAATAGTGAACCATGTAATTGATGGCAACTTACATTCAATGAAATGCAATATTATGTATTTGAGAACAAGGGGAAATATCTTTCTAATCTATCTTAATTAGATTATTTGTCTAATGCTTGCTAGATGCCAGACCTTTGCCAAATATTGGGAATACAAACATGAACTAGCTATGGCCCCTATGCTGATGGACTTGTAGCTTCCAATTTGATAAAAGCAAAACAGGCTTAACAAGTGAGGACGGGGATGCATTAATGCATCTGTGGGATAAATTGCAGAATTTCCAGAATCTTCTGGCAGACCTTAGTCCATTTACATATCAGTAGGTGTTTACCAAAGCAGCCTCCTGCAGCCTTCAGGGCAAGGGGTGGGGAGATAATGGCCATTCTCTCCTCCCTCTGTTCCTGGTATGTAATTGGTCTGGCATCTGCCAGTCACTAAGGACCCACCAATGGAGTTCCTCCTGGAAGGGGTGGGTGGGAAGTAGAGAGCCTGCTGAGGGGGCAGAGCATGAGCAGTAGCTGGAGGAGATGGACAGGGCATGGCCTAACTAGCAGATTCGAGCAAGCTGTGAGCAATAAAATAATGGTTTCTCCCACCCTGTCCTTTCCCTTGACTTATTTTGGTTTCACCAGTGTCACAGGGCATTTACCCCCGGCTGGGAACATCCTTTCCCTTTGGAGCTACAGCATCCAAAAGGGTTTTGTAAATAATTAATCAGTATAGGGTGTTTTTATTATTTCCTGAGTTTTATAATATTAAAAATGTCTTCACAATTACAGTTAAAACTGTCACTCTTTGAGGCTGTCAGCATGCTTCCTTGATAGAGCATTTTTCTGACAAGCATCTGACAGAAGACAACGTATCCTCAGAGCTTTTACTCTTAGAGCCTCTCTCAGTCTAATGAGGAATCCTTTATCTTAATTAGGTTTAAATATATCTCCTTTGACCCTAATCAACCTCTAGTGTATGGCTGTGAATTTCTTCGAATTTTTTTTTGTCTTCTTTTTATTGGCTTTTCTTAGCACCTTCTTTCAGCTAATAGTGCCTCAAGGAAATGAGTAAGTGGTGAGGTATAGGAGAGAGAGATTTCTATGGAATGTGCTATGGATTAGCATCGTCCTCAGTGCCTCCACCCTTGCTGCTCTGAGCGTGACCCACAGGCCAAGAGCAGCAGCACCTGGGAGCTTTTAGGAAACTATGCATCTCAGGCCCCATCAGACTTACTGAACTGGAATCTGAGTTTTAACAAGAATCCCAAGGTAACTTGCACATGCATTTACATTTGAAAATCGCAGCCCTACCTCATTGTTGTGTTTAATTTGAACAGCTAACTGATGAAGTAAGTTTTGGTATTCCAATTTTTGGCTGAGGAAATAGATACTTAGAAATGTTAAGTGACTTGTTTAGCATTACATAATTGAAAAGGAGAAGAGGCAGGATTCAAATCCGGGTGTTTTTCTGACCAAAATATATCTTTGTACATTGATTCTTCTGTGTTCTAAAATGTCAGTGAATGGAAAATGAAATACTGTCTTTACCTATTTATAATTTTTGTCCAAACCTAGACATAACAAAGAGTTTATTGGAATCAAACAGTGAAGATAAGCTTTTATGTCATGATGACTGCCTCAAAACACCACACCACATGTGCTCAGAGGTCCAGAGAGCTCAGGATGGTCCCAGGAACTGGGAAGAGTGACTGGGATGAGGAATGTCTAGTCAAAAGGACAAACCTAATTATGACTGTGGTGACAATGCAGCTATGCTCAGAGGTCTGAAATTCATGTCCTACTCCTCCAATTTTGGGAAGTGATAAAGAGGGTGGAAAGGTCTCTGTGTAAAAGAGGAGGAGGCAAATAAGAGGGTCACTTCCATGCTGGTTGGCCAGCCGCTGAATGCACTGGGGAGGAAATGCATGCATGCATAGAGGAAAATGAGGGCATTGTTGGGTTAGCTGGGTTTGCATTTTGTGCTGTACTTTATGGAGTAGCATCTCTTATCTTACTCCTCTAATCATCACAGGCAACTGTATCAAGACATATTCTTCTCTCCACTTTACAGACAAATGGATTTGCTCAAGACATTAAGTGTGAAGCCACATCTAGACAAATGCAGGGATCCTGATTTAGATGCTTTTCTCAGTGTACTCATGCTCCTCCAACTTCAGGCATTTTTGTTCAGTATTCACAATTTTTGCCATATCTGGCAGTATCTGTGTTATTATTTACTGAATTTTTTTCTTTACACTTAGCTTCAAATAAGTAATATATCTGTGGAATTATAGATAAGATGTAGTTGTTGCATATATTTTTAAAACATATTAAAAGAGATATATAATTATCTGAAGATTTGTCTGCTTGAGGAAATCAACATTCATACCTGGACTAGTAGACACTTCAGGAAACTTGCCTTAATGCCACATTGTCAATTTTTAAAAACTTTATGTTTGGAAATAAGTTAAAACTGACAGACAAGTTGCAAAAACAGTGCAAAGAATTTCTATACCTCTCTCTCCACATACTACATTTGCTTTATTATTCTCTCTCAAAATCAGAACATTTAGCATTAGTACGATAGTATTAACTAATCTAAGTCCTTATTCTAATTTTACCTGTTGTCCCCAAAATGCTCTCCACAGAGTATTTTTGAAGACTCTAAGTCAGTATCATGCATTACATTTGGCTTCTGGGTCTACTCCTGACATCTGGAATATTTCCTCTGCCTTCTTCTGCTTTTCCTACATTAACACTTTTAAGGAGCACAGGCCCCTTGTTTGGTGGAGCACCCTTAATTTTAATTTGTCTCATGTTTCCTCATGATTAAATTTAGGATATGCATTTTTGGTAAGAATACAGAAATGATGCTGGGGCCTTCTCGGTGCTGCAATTCATTTGCAAATACCACACCTCCACACGAAGAAGTAAGGTCTCCTTAGAGAAATGGCTGATTCCAGGGCTGGGCAGGATAGGTACAAATAAGCCAGGAGCACCTTGTTGCCCAGAAAGTCAGGAAGTGCTTCAAAGGTTTCAGGAGCCAGGTTGAAGGAGTTACTCTGGTCAAGTAAGCGACAAGATGAGCATTAAAAGTAAATGAGAGTAATAGACCAGTTACCTATTGAATAAAAGTAAATATCCATAATCAATGGGAAAGCTCTTTCCTATAGTAAAATCCAAACAAATTTAGAAAGGAACAAGGAAGAAATAATATATATATATATATGAAAGACATAATAAATGCCAGCTAATAAATGGAGGAGTTAGAGAATCACCATTTTGCAACTGTGACAGTAATAACTGGCTCATGCAAGGCTCATCCACGGATGCTAAAAGTAGGGGGTAGAAATTTAATGAAGAGCACAATAGTTACCTAATCTCAAAGTGTACCCCCACATTGCCTATTATATCCAAATATATTTTTATTTGAAATAACTCTAGCACTGAAATGTGCTAGCAAAAAATGAAGATTTCAGGCTTGCCACACCAGACTCACCAAATCAAAACGACTGGGATTAGATCTCAAGAAACTACTTTTTAATAAGCACATTAATAAAATGTCATGACCACTGACTTAGTGCTTCCAATCTCTGGGCTGATGAGAACTCCACTCTTGTCCTCTCACTGTGTTTTGGGTGGGCTGGAAGGCTACTGCCAGGTATCAGAATCACCAATTTCATTTTCTTTTGATTCTGATTTTGATCTGATCATTTCAGCCCAGGGTGACATGCCCTTTATTAATTCAGGCCCTTGTGCTTGCTGCAAAGCATCTTTGTTTTTGCCAATCCAGCAACAAAGAATTCACGTTGCTAAACATACAGTGTTCTACTTTTTATCCACGTGGTTTTAATTAAGTTTTAACTAATTTCTTTTATCTTGTCATGGTCATTATGACCCTTCAAGTCATGTCACATTAATAGGTCAAAACAGCTCTCTTGGCACAAAGCCATTATGGCCTGTCTTGCTGAATTAAAATGGGGAGACCAATCAACATGGATTTTGTTACCTTCTTTGATAATTTATGTTACAGGTAAGCCAAGGTGCAAAGAAGGCAACACATAGCAGCCTGTGGCCTCTGCTGCACATACAGCGTATGGAAGTATTACAGACTTTCAACATTTACATACGTCACCAGAGAGATAAAAAAAACGAGGTGGCGTATTTTAGGGAAGCTATTGGTTGCAACCCAGTTGATCCATCCCAACTCAAACTTGTTCAAGAGGTTTGTTGAAGTCTCTATAATGATCCTATTTTTCCTAATATCAAGTTGACATGTGTCATTACACAACGGATTTTTTCCCCCTGATTCATGAACTTGTTTAAAAGAAAGATTTTACAAAGGTCAACAAGTGAAATCATATTTATCCAACTGCTATTTATTGAAAAGAATGAAAAGGAAACTCACCTGGGAGAATCTGGAAATAGAGTCAGCACAGGTAGAAACTACATTTTGGGAAAAACAGTCCCAGGTAGGTTGGAAAGGACAAGACATGGTCCTACTGCTAAGAACAAATGCTGACTACTTGGGTATGTTTAATGCAAGCACTTTTGAAGCCTCTTGCTGTGCGAACTCTCAAGTTACCATGCAGGACAGGTCTGCTAAGCCTCATTAAATCCTTCTGCTGATAGATATTTTGGCACTTACTCACCAAGTGGCCTGTGTGTGCAGTTGAAGAGATCCCTAATTTTAAAAATATGATTCTCATTGATTAATCTTTCCATCTGTCTATCATTTATTGAGCATCTGCCATAGACCATGCACCATGCTGAGTCCTATACCCACACTAATTTAATTCAAACAGTAATCCTGGGAGGTGAGTGTTATTGCCCCTATACATAATGAAGGTACGGAGTTTGCTGAGTGAAGTAACCTGCTCAGCTTGTCAGTAATGGATCCAGATTTGAACCCAGGTTTCTGACTTCCAAACCCAGAGTGTCTGGCTCACTCTAGTGCTCTTACAAAACCCCATTAAGAGTGATGAGTCCCACCACATCTTATTAGTACTACATGTTTATGTCTATTTGCTGCTAGATTGTAAGTCCCATGAGGGCAGGAGTTGTGTTTCTATTGGTCACAGCTGTATCTGGAATATATCTCAAGGCATGTAGTAGGTGCCCAGTGAATACTGAATAAGCAAGTGAGTCAGTGGTCAGTGTTGTACTGAAATCACCACTGAGCTCCTGTCATAGTGGAATCTTTTCTTTAGACTTGGATCACTCTCTTATATTCATTACATCTTTTCTTTCTCTCCTCTGACCTTTTGTCCATTGGAACCTATAGCCAATGGACTAGCTGAGGCTCAGATGCAGGTTGTTCTTATATCAGCGTTCACCTCCTTTCCTTCTTTGACCATGTGTTTAATAGTGTACAGGAGGCTTCTAGGTGTGGCTCCTATCAAATCATAAGATGGTTTCCTTTCGTTCCTTATTTTCCACCCCTAATGCTAATTTTTAACTGGCTGAGGCACCATGGCTAGCAAGCGCCATCCTTGGATGTCTTGCTCACTCAGCCGAAAGCTGCAGCTGTTCCAATAAGCAATTTGATGTTCAGCACCTGAGACTGGCTCCCGCCTTCCAGCAGGACTGCAAGCTCAACAGAAAGTAGGAAAGCATGAAAAGGTTTCCTGGCTCTTTCTCTCCATGCAGCAAGGAAAGCAACATAAGTTGAGGAAGGATATTCACATTCTGGACATGGAGAGCTGGCTCCTATGTGCACAGTTTCAGTTGAACTGCTTTTGATGGGGTCCTGGGAACTCAGAATGATTCGTTTATCAAGGGCTATGGAGGAAAGACTGTCTAAGAGATGGTTTTGTTATTGTCCTACTCTCTGTCCTAACTGGTATGCTGGTAAATGTGGTTTTCCCTCCAACAAAGCCTTGATTGATGGTATTTGCCAATTTCTGTGGTGTAAATACTCCCATGGTGGCTGATTTCAAGCTAGCAACACAACATCATTGCATTCGTAATGGGGAAAGTGCATGACTGGCACCCATAAACTGGTACATCACTGTCTATCGTGATCCCATTAACCCCTACATGGAAACAGAGTGGTGCTAGGGTCCGAGCCAGGCCTGAGATTCCCCATGGGAGACAGTAGTGGGTGGTGAGGCCCTCATGAGTGGTGAGGCGCTAAACATTGGATTTAAAGTGAGGCCGAGGGCTAAGCTGGTGTGTGTGGCACACGGACAAGTCCCATGAGCTAGACAGGGCGCAGACAAACATTCCCTCTGGTGGGCCAGGGCTTGTGGTGTGCTGGAAGTCAAGGTGAGTGTCTTAAACCCAAAAGTTCAGCACCAGAGGCAGATAGATTGAGAATGGCAACCTTGGGATCATCTGGATGACCTTGGATATGCTACTGAAACTCTCCACACTTTAGTTTCTTTAGCTATCAAATAAGGATATATAATAATATTTCTTACCTCAGAGAGATTTTTGTGATCACAGATTATTATAATATACATATAGTGCTTAGCATGGTGCCCAGCACAGAACAAGTGCTCAATGTATGGTAGCTGTGAAATTGGGCTGACCTGAGTAAGAGTGGCTGGGGCTGCCTGGGCAATGATCTCCAACCCTGGGAGATGCTTGCAGCTTGTCGTCAGGGCCTGGTGGTCTGCGTAGGGAGGTCTGTGTGGGCCAGCTGTCTTCAAAGGGCCAGGCCAGAGGTGGATCCCTCAGTGTGACTGCTGGTGAGAAAAAGAATCCAAACAGATTTTGATAATTGACAGTAGTTTTGTTGCCTGCTTTCCTAACAGTTCAGAGAAAAAAGGTCATTCTTCTCTTTGTGACAGGTTGTGCAGAATGTCTTTAAATTGGATTTGGGAAGAACCAAGAGGTACATCCTCATGTTGAGATCATGTTAAAGAAGAGATTAGAAACTGTGTACATATATAAAAGGAGAAGAGGTGAGAAAATGACTGTACTAGAGGGTGAAAGTTAACTCTGAGCTTCCTGGCAGTTCAGGGAGGAAATGTGTGTGTGTGTGTGTGTGTGTGTGTGTGTGTGTGTGTGTGTGTATAAAATATTTATAAGATGTTACATGGCTCTCCTTGTGCATGCCAGTTCTTCACGAGAGAGCATCTACTCTGTTTTTGTTTTTGTTGACCTCCAATAGATTGTTTTAATCACAGAGAGCCAGGAGTCCCCATGGCTACCAGTCTTTCTGACTTTTGCAGAGTCCGTAAACTTGAGAAAATCAACCACTGTGAATTTATTACGCCTTTTCTAGGATGTACATTGTATCTTTTAATAGACGTCCACTTTTACTCCTGCCCTCAATCTATTCTTCAAACAACAGCGAATGTGATCTTAACATGTAAGTGGGGCCAGGTCATTTTATTGCCTAAACATTGAAATGTCCTGGGAATTAAACTAAACATTTGCTGTGGACCACATCACCTCACACAATCTGCCTCTAGCATCATCTCCTTGTTCTGCCTTGCTCTTGATTTTGTAGTTCACGGCTTCCTCTTTTCTGCCACTGGGCCTTTGCATATAACCTTCCCTTGGCCTGGAATGACTTTCCCCCTCTTCACAGCTGGCTCCTTCTCTCACTATCTGTTGCCTTCTCAGTCTTTCCAGAAGGCAATTTCTAAAGAAGATATCACCCCCCCCCCAGTCTCCCTCTCAGCTTCTGTTTTGCTTCTTGAATTGGCATTTGAACAAACTATATTTGGTAAGATAAGATGAGGAAATAACTTTGTTTTTCACCTACCACAGCTTCAAACCTGCTTGGGAAGGATTTGCCAAGGATGATTTTGCAAGCAAATCCCTTGACTTTTACAATAATTTTTGAATATTAAAATCATCTTGTGTTTGGATATGAACTAGTGCAGTCCATGTTAACATCAAAACTTCAGTGCCTCATCCAATTTAAGGTGTTTTCCATTCTTCTCAGCTCAAGCTTGACTTAAGGTCCTGCTGACCGAAAGTAGGAAGGGGCACTGTGGTCTGATTTTCCATTTGTTAACCTTGCTATTCTGCTCCTCACTGGGCTTCTATTGGTATTTTCAGAGTCAGGCTGAAGAGAAGGGATGTGGGTAGAAGGAGAGCCTAAGGTCTTCTTAGGGAGCTGGGCTATTGGCTGCACCCCCTTGACTGTCAGAAGTCCTCCGTCAAGGTAGAAGAACGATCGCTGGTTCTTCTTTGGCTCAAGACCCCTCCCCGGAGGCCTCCCTCCTGCTTTCTCTGCCCCGGGCACATGCTCAGGGCTCCCCTCTCGCATCCCTTCCCCTCTGTTCCTTCTCAAGTGCTTTACTCCACACCAACCACTCATGTGGTCTCACTCCACTGGGTGGTCCTTTCAAGATGAATCAGGCCAGGTGGCTTTGCACAGGATCCCATTGAAAACATTAGGCATCTTGCCCTGTACTGGGAAAATGGAAGTTCCCATGGCTAGGATACTCACCTGAACCTAGACTCCTTGATGGTGTAATTGGCCTACTGTGTGGGCTAATGCTCAGACACCCCTTGGCTATGAGCCATTACTGTCGGTGTTACTGTATAGAGAACTCTGCCCAGTGCACTCCTCGGAGGCGGAGACAGAGACGGGTTGCAAATGTGTCAGAGGCAGATGATTCCGGCACTCGACCTGCCGCTGTGAGGATAAAGCTTGGTCTGAACCCTTTTACCCCTAAGGTTCCCTTGCTGTTATTTGGTCCCACCAAATCCATGACCTTCCCCAGGAGTAATCCTCTGGCAAGAAACGCTACAATGTTCCAGAAGGACAGGCCGCTCCAAGGTAGCCCCCTCCCTTTGCTCCACTAGCACTACCAGATCCTGCCAGCCTCTTGCCTTTGGACTTTTTCTCTGGTCTCTGTGCACCAGGATACTAGAAAGCTCCCCCTAAGAAGTCTGTAATCATGCACCACTGTGGTGCCGTGGCAGCCCTGCAGACTAGAGAGCCTCCTCACCCCCTACCTGTAGTTCTGCTCCTTAATCTTCAGGCTCCCCCGATAGACACAGGTGGGGGTAGCAGGTGGACCATGGGTCACAGGACTGGTTTGGGCTGCCTCCTAGGAAATCCCGAATTTGTGATCTACAGTGTTATATCTTTTATTAGAATTTGCTGGAGGAGCAGAATGCAATTTTATTTATTTATTTATTTTATCACCTAATGTTCTCAGCTTTGGGCTTTGATCAAAATTCTAGGAAAACACCAAGAATCCCATTTGATATTTTATTACATTCTATGTTATGATTCTATTTATTTTTGTCAGGAGCTCAGCTGAACTGGAGTCCTGAGCTGCCAGGTGCAGGAGTACTGATTAAAGCATCACGGAGCCCAAGTGCAAGTACCAGTGAAGCCTTAATGATGGCGTCAGCCAGAGGCTAAGCCAGAGAAGGTGCCGCTCCCCCTGCTGCTCATTCCCCATGGGATGGCGTCCTGGTGGTTGAGCAGCGACGTGGGGATTGTCTGGTTGGCGAGGAGCGCTGAACAAAAGGTTCCTGCTGTTTCATAGACCCTGGGGTCAGGGGGAAGGGAGAGGGGAGGGCTAAGAGTGGAAAAATACTGGATACTCAAAGAATAGAAAAACTTGCCTTTTCTTCCCCCATGTAGAGGTTTTGGCAGAGGTTCCTGAAGTCTCTAGTTCAAGGCCTTGGATAAAAGAATGAAGGTGCAGGGCTAGGAATGCAAATACATAGGGTGTGGTCAGAGTCTTTGACTGCAACGTCCTTCAGAACCTGCGATGTGCTGACTGTCACCAAGCCTGGGGTGGGGAGGATGGATTCCCTCCATGCGGCCTGCCAGATTGAGCCTTTGTAATTGCCTGTGGTGGGTCCAAAAGAGTCACACATGGTTTTTTAACCAGGATTCAGAGTCCTCATTTTTATTTCTGTATTCATTATCCTTCTTCTCTAGAATGATGTTAGGTTTTCTAGTGCAAGGCACAGTGCCTGCCCCATGGCACGTGTTGATAAGTATGCTGGGCCAGCTGGGTACCGGGAGGAGACCCTCTCCTGGCCTTCAAGGAGCTTCATCTGTGAGAGATGAAGCATAAGTCACAGAGCTTCAAGGGGCAGCCCATGCTTAACCTCCAAGAGTCATTTATTATTATTAGAGGAAAGAAAGAGTGCAGAGATAGAGAAGGGGAGGCTTCAGAGGCGGAGCATGCATGGCTTGAGTTAGTGGATTCGCAACGGAAGGGATTTGGAGAGGTGCAACTCAGAAAATGCCATTTGGCTCATAAAGTTTACGTCAGACTCCCCCACACTTACTAGAGCCATCTGTCTTGATATCTCCCACTTCCCAGTGGAACACTTAGAGCATGCAAATATCTGCTGGCAGAGCTTGAAGCTCCCTACCAGCACCAAATGAGGAGGAAAAGGAGAGGGTGGTATTTTGGGACCCAAATCCCGAATCTCATTTAGTCCACTCCTCTTTCTGGCACGGACATGGACACTTCATTTCCTTGGGCTATAGATCAGTGCTTGTATTCTTTTCCTCCAAATAATTTTTACTGTCTTTTACCCTCTGCCACTGTTTCATGCTTCTTCTGGATTTTAACCTTCTGTTTGTTGAATGAGGATGACAGCATATTCAGGGTTGTGCAAATGCACAAAGAAAGGAGATTTGCGAATACACGGCCATCATGCCTGTATTCTAGGAAGCTTCTGTCTGCCCGGTTTGTGAACCTTAGTCCTCCCATCCTTGACTGTGAGTGCTGGGCGTGGGGGGTGGGGGCTAGTGCTCATTGTTTCTTAAGCCATTGGAAAGTAAATCAAGTAGAACCACCAAATTATAGAATCCAGCATCAGAGAAGAACCTTTTAAATTCCATTTGTTAAAAGCAAAATGTATCTCTGGGGTAGATGAGTCTATATAGTTTAGGAAAATTCCTTGGTAGGCTTTCTAGTTGAAGAGCAAGCCCCTGCTTACCACCTCTCCACCCCACCCTATGCATATACTGGCTCAGTAAAGATGAGGTCAGTAGACACTAGAATATACTTGTGCAGGAAAATAAGGCTGGATTTTAAATATTCAATTGCAGACAAGACAAGAAGTTATCAGGGGCTCAGGAACGTGGTGAGGGGCTTGAGAGGAACCTGTGTGCTTTGAAGGCTGCAGAGGCAAAGATGGGCACAGAGCCAGAAGGCATTCTCTGTGGCATGGAAAGGAAAATACATTTCTAGGGGTTTGATGCCTGATTTTCCATTTGAAGTTGTTTTCTGCTCTATGCTCCAAATGCACCTCCACCAACTCCAAAACTTCAGTAAAAATCAGCTACTCACATTGTCGTGTGTTAGTGGTACTCTGGGGAATAAATCCAGGGTGGCGTTCTGTGTGCCAGAGGGTCCACTTGGTTCAGGTGAGGATGAGGCATTGGGGTGGACTGACTCAGGCAGACGGGAAAGAAGAACACACCGTAACATCCACTAGGTAAGAGGAAGGCGGCCCTTGAAGGTGAGTAGGCAGACGTGATTTTGAGTTCACTTTAGCGATGAATTGCATCTTTGGAAAACCCACATTTGATGAAATGCTTCGTTGATTGTCACCCAAATCACTGATAAAGAGCAGCAACAGTCTTGAGGAGGCTGCTGGTCCATGGGGGGTACAACAGGAGAGACTGGCTTAGAGATGTACAGCTATGTGCCAATCAGAATTCTCTGGGTCTTGGCAGTCACCTGGCTACAAACTGTCTAAGTGTCACCTTCACCAGCCACACTTCTCCAATTAGCCCAGAAGGATACTTGGGTGTGTTTTATCAAATATATCTGGAAACCAGATGTCCCATGTCTAATAGGTTTCCTTTACTTTCTCAACTAGGAACATCATTCAAAATGAGAACAGATCAATCAGATATGATTGACTTTTCCTAAGCATGCTGCTTCCTTTTGGCTGTATTTGATGTTCTGAATATCCCAAACCTGTTTCCTACTAGACTTCTCATCTGTCTGGGCTGGAAGTGACTGCAGTGATGGATCATCTAATCCCATAGCCTCATTCTGCAGGAGACCCTGAACTTCGACTTGGCTAAGGTCACACACTGGTAAAAAGTAGGGGATTGAATTTAGCTTGTAATAAACATCTCCTTCTTGGGTTTTTTGCTACATGCTATTTGGGGGAGGAGATACATATACTTTGTAACTCAGCTGGTCTTTGCATGTTAGCTTTTAAAATGTGCATATACTGCTACATCAACCAGAGCACAAACGCCTCTAAGGACAGGCACAGGTAAACCAGAGGTCAGGGGTTCTACTAAGTGTCCTACACAGCACAGGACTGTGCCCTAGAGCAAAGATTTATCCTGAACTCCTCTTAGAATAAGTTTATTATTATTTGTATCCCCCTTCGTATTGTGTTCCCTCTTTGCTCCAAAGAACTCTGCAGAGAACACTCAGAGAACACTCCTGTGTATCTATATTCCACTGAAATTATTTAAGATTTTACTTCCAAGTAACTGTAATTTCTGAAGTTCTGCAATAATGAACTAGATCATTTCAGACCGATGTTCCTGCTGAGGACTAGAAAAGCCAACACCTAGAGGAAGGCACTGGAGAGGCTGCCAATGTGGGGAGAATGTGGGGGTCCAGGCCCTGTGAGGAGGGGAGACCGTGAGAGGTGGGCTTCCTCCTGGGGGCAGCTTTCTCATGCCACAGGGACAACCACGAGGCTGAGGAGTGACAGGGGCTCTGACAGTGCCGGGGGTTGGGGACTTTGGGTGGGGATCCTGTAGGACTGCGATGGTTCTCCATGGGGCTGTTTTTGCCCCTTTGGGGGACATTAGAAATGTCTGGGGACATTTTTGGTTGTCACAATGGAGGGAGAACTACTGGCTTCTAGTGGGTGGAGGCCCGGGATGCTGCTCGGCACCCTTTGACGCAGGACAGCCCCCACAACAACAGATGCTCTGGCCTGAAATGTCCACAGCCCCACGGCCGAGAAACCCTGTTAAGAAACCCTGACTGGGAGTGAAAGAGAACTAGAGATAAAGTCCAGCTTCACATCACCCAAATCTCTGAAAGTCTCTGGTTGAATTTTCAGCCTATGTTCCTGACAGAAGCAAATGTCAGTCCTCCATGTTTCAGGATAATGTTACCCAGAGCCTCAGATATATACCAACGGCTGCTCTCAAGGTGGGATGGGGGGAAAGGGGCCAGTGTCAGGGGCTAAGTTCCTTGCACTGTCCACTAGTAGAATGTGCATTTGCATTAGACTTTAATAAATTAAGGATGAATGTGGTAGTCTTGAGTAACCACTGAAAGAATGGTGCTATATATGCATTAAATGTATAAAAATATATTACAAATCATATATCCTTAAGATATATTATAAATTGTACATATAAATATATATATTTAAAAACTGAGGAAATAGTATATTCAAAAGGAGGCAGGAATTTAAAAGAAAGAAAAAACAAATAACAGTATGGTAAAATTAACCCCAACTATACTAGCAGTACAGTAAATGATATCTATTCTCATTAGAATGCAAAGATGTTCAAACTGAGTAAAAGAAACAAAAGACTGATTCTTTTGAAACCTCCTGACTATCACAGCAGCAAATTATCACAGAATAATATTTCTAATGGCTAATGTTATATTGAATGATTTCTGTTTAAGCCTTTTACATGTGTCTTGTCACCTAACCCTTGACGGTTCTATTATTTTCATATAGATGAGGAGACCATGGCACACTAGCTTGATGTCACATGGCCATTACATGACCGAATGAGGATTTAACCCAGGCCCTCTGTTCCTAGCACTCATGTTGTTATCCACACGCTAAATCAACTGAGATATTAGTTAGGACTGTCCTGTGTTTAATGGCATTTCTGGGAGAGTTTCAATGAATAGTATTTTGTCCTACAAGTAATTAAACGAGATTCTCCAGAACATATTCCCTTATTATTTTGTCCAGATAACAGCTCTGTCTCTGTACTTTGAAAAAACAACAATGACAATAAGCACTTATTTTTGCTAACAGATCTAAAGGCCATCTGGTTAGTCCTGCTGCTATGGGACAGCCTTGGCTGATCTTGGCTGGACTCACTCATGGGTCTGTAGTCGCAGAAAGCTCAGCTTGGGGCAGGCTGGTCTAGTATGGAATCAGCATTTCTCTTGCCTGTTTCATGCAGATCTTCAATAGAGCAGACTAGCCCAGCCTTGTGTTTGAGATCCAAGAAAGTGCATAGACACACCCAAGGCCTCTTAGAACAGGCACACTTCATTTCTGCTGCATTTTATTGGCCAAAGCAAGTCACAAGGCCAGCCCAGATTGGGGGGTCAGAAAATAGAATCCACCTCTTTAGAGGAGGTGCTAAAATTTCCCACTGCCAGGAGCATGTTCATATGTAGGGATGAAAAAAATCAAGGTCTTTAGGGCAATCGGTCTACCACACCAGCATATTGGCAGAAGAGAATTGGTTTTGTAAGTCAATCAAAGGAACTTGGTCAATGGCAATGTGGTATCCAGGGAATGGCAAAGCTTGGTAAGTGGCAGCTGAGCAGCAGGGCAGATTTCTCCTTTTTGTGTACTTATCCCTATTGGCTTTTTAGCCACATTTTCATACAGGATTCTTTGGTTGCAAACAACAGAAATGGGTTCTTCTTGCCTTAAGCAAAAGGGGAGTTTGCTCAAAGTGCATAGATGAGTTCATAGGTTTGACTAGACGTTTGGAGATGAAGGCTCAGGAATGAAGGCATTTCTGGAGTGGGTGGGGAATAGACGAGGCAAGAACAACACAACAGTCTTAGTTGGAAATTGCAGTGGATGGACGAACTTCACCCATTTTAATATTTTTTTTGTCACTTTATTCAAGGTTCACATTCAAGGTTCACAAGGGGCATCTAGTTGGCCTAACTTGAATTAGATTCCCTCCCCATGGTTAGGGGAACACAGGACAGCCCAAGTGACATTCCCACTAGGTATATTCAGTGGAAAGTTAATACCCAAAAGATAGCATAGGCACAATTCTCAAGGGAAGTGAAACAGGTGCTGGGAAGCCGAGACTAGCATACATGTACTGTGTCCTTTAAAAAGGATTCCAGGTAGCTTTACTATGATTCATGAAAGAAATTTAACATTGGAAGAATGTGTACATAGGGACAAACAGACTGGGAAGAAGGATAAGATATAGGTAATTGTCTTTGACTTGTGAGTCTAGTGCTGGTTCCTTCTTCTCTGTTGTTCTTCCCTACAGTGTGCATTTACTACTTTTTAAATAAAAAATAAACTTTATCTTTCAGATGAACGAAATGAGGAAAGGGGAGCCCTTTTAATGATCCGAGGACATAATCACTAGTTGTTCTATATTAATAACAGGAGCATATGTTTCTCCTGACATACAACAACTGTCTTATAGATTGAACTCTAAGCAGAAACAACAAAGACCAAAGGAAAAAAATATGAGAAAAGTAAAAACCCACCCAATCGGGAAAGGACTTTGCCTGTGGGTTGGGTGCAGAAGGAAGCAATTACCCTCCATTTTCTGCCCGAGTCGTCCTTTGCACTTTGATGCTTGTTTCGTCAGTAAGGTGTTTCATTATTTCTCCTGCGTAAAAGCCCCCTGTGCTGTCATGTGACGCTGAAGACTCTGGTTTGCGCAGATGTGTCTCAGTGCATGAGACGAGTGAGGCTGGTGGGCCTGTGGGGACAGAGGATCCTTTTTCAGAGTTTGAAAGAAGAAAAAAAAAATAAAGCCTTCTACCCTGCAGGCATGACAGCATCCATTCTTTCCTAGTCGGGAGGTCACTCACCTCTGCGCTGTGTTGGGGAAAATCTTCATCTAATTCCAAGCCTTAGGGTGGGTCATCAGACCCCCTGTCTTTTCCCAGCCCTTCTCTTAGTTTCTCATACCAGTTTTCATAATCAAATTTCTCTGCTCCCTTGGACTTGCTGAAAAGGAGTTATGAGATCTCTCCATCATTTGCCATTTTCCTAGGCCCTTCCTCTGAAGTTTTCCTATTTTTGGTGTTTTTTGCTTCCTCTCAATGTTAATTCTCCACAACCTTTGTATGTCTGGGGAGTTCTGTCTCTGCCTCTGGGCCTTTCTCTTTCTATCTGGGATTCTGTTTTAGTCCATCCATCTATCCAACTGACCACAGCTGAAGTCACGAACTGCAATCAGTCCCGGATGCTGGTCACGCAGGCTCTGGTTCTGCCCCCAGCCTCTTCGCCTTCGCGTGGGCTGTTGCCTGCTTCCCATCATGCTCTTGGGGAACTGCCTGCTCAGAGCTTGGACTGTGCTTTTCCTCCTCCTGCCAATAGGCCCTGCTTCCAAAACCCAGATTAGAAATGATGGGACATTTAAAAAAATGAGTCTGTGCTATCTTGGCATTTCCTTTTCCAACAGCAGATTTCTTATGCTTTGATACTTCCAGAGTGAGAACACAAATTGTTAAGTGGATTGGCGGGGAGGGTGATACTCGGAGATAAAGCTTTCTCCTTTCAGCTCTTGCTGCTCTCTGTACCTGCTTGAGCTCTTCTCCCTCGGCACTGAGAAGGTCTGTTTCCACAACACGTTTCGCCTTCCAGCGAGAGGCCTCCTGAAGGCCAGGGACTCCAGGCCTTTGTGCCCACTAGGTTATCAACACGTGTATGGATTAGCAATCCTTCTCTCCTGAAGATTTGTCTTTAAGCATAGCCACCCGCTGAATGTGTCCTGAGATCCTCTGTGGTTTCGACTGGTCCCAGCTGAGACGAGCAGGAGGAGGGGCAGGCTAGACGGAGGAGGGCCGAGCCCGGACCCCCAAGGTCAGCGCCGGAACGAACGCTGCTAAGGTAGAGCAGAGTGAAGGATCCCTTCAGTCCTCCCATCTCCACTCTCAGTGATAATGAAAATGCTGATATTGGTGATAATAGCGGCTAATAATTGATACTAATACCACCTAGCAGGAACTGTTCTAGATGCTTTACATTTGCAAACTCATTTTGTTCTCATAATAATCCTAAAATGTTTGTCCTCTTCTCATCATCCCCATTTAACAGATGAGGACATGGAGTCTGAGAAGCTTGTGGTCATGCTGCTAGTAAATGTAGAACAGAAATCATGAGTGGGCAGGCTTGGTCTCATAACCGCCAACTCTCTGGTGATCCCCAAATGCTTGTCTCTGGGACGGGCTGGTGTCCTGGGTTCCAATGACCACGACCTCCTGGTTCCAATGACCACGGCCTCCTTGGGATGGCTGGGCGCCCTGGTGCTTGTGCTCCCCCATGCGCATCTGAAACAGCTCAGGAATGATGCTGGATGGAGGCCTGGGAGCGAGGGGAGGGAAGGAAGGCCTGGGATGGGGGACCTACTCACAGCCTGCTTCTGCTCCTCCCCCACAGTCTGTGTCTCCTCCCTCAGCAAATGGCACCCCCTTCTCCACCGGGAGCCAAGGAGTCTGAGAGTTTCTTCCTGCGTCTTCTGCCTTCCCTCTGAGTCACCATGACTTGCTCCTCTGGCTTCTTACGTCTCCTGCCCACCTTCTGGACCCTTCAGCACTCTCGAGGGCCACTTCTCCAGCGCCCTAATGGGTGTCTCCATACTTAGACCAGTGTCTAACCCCCACTTGTCAAAACACTGGCTGCTGGGATCCTGCCCAGATTCTGACTCCCTGGGCCTGGAGCAGAGCCTGAGAACTTGGATTTCCAACAAGTTCTCACGTGCTAATCTGTTCTCTTTATCCAGAGGATCCTTGTGCTCTGAACCTGCCAGGGCTCCCCATTGTTCTCAGGAGAAAATCCCAACTACTTAGCACGGGCAATAGCTGACTTACCTCTTCAGCCCCCTCCTGCCTGCTTTGTGGGTTAGACCATGGCAACACAGAACTGCTCCTGACATTGCCCCTAAACCCCCAAGACTGCTGTTTCCCACCTCTTCCACATTGCTGAAAACATAATATAGCCCTCCCCCCCTCATCCATGGTTTCAGTTTCCCACCTCAGCCATGGTCTGGAAGCAATTGATGCTCCTTCTGACATCATCAGAAGGTCAATAAGACATTGCAATGCCTATGTCATTCACCTCACGTCATCACATCGTGCAGGCATTTTATCATCTCACAGCATCACGAGAAGGGCAAAGACAATACAACAAGGTACTTTGAGACAGAGACCATGTTTGCATAACATTAAATTGTTATATTTTATAACAACCATTATAATTGTTGTGTTTTATTATTCGTTACTGTTTTGTTAATCTCTTACTGTGCCTAATTTATAAATTTAACCTTATCATAGGTATGTATGTACAGGAAAAAACGAAGTGTATATAGGGTTCAGTATTCTCCTTGGTTTTAGGCATCTTCTGGGGATCTTGGAATGTATCCCCTCAATTAATCCCCTCAGTTAATAGCCACTGTACCTGGTAGCTATTGTTACTGTAGGGTCAGAGATGATGTCTGTAGAGGTTCTATTGGAGGCAGGGTCTGACTCTTCCCTGAGGTTACAGTCTCAAAGATCCCCCTGCATGGTCTGGCTGCTGCTCTTAATTCCCACAGACCCACTGTGCTCCTTGGTCTGACTCTCCCTGTTGCCCGGGCTGGGCTAGCCCCCTCTCTTTTCCTAGTCCTTCACCCTTGGGTATAACTTCTTTACAAGTATATGTGGGCTGTCTTGCCCTAGGGTTTCAGCCCTGGACAAGTTCACTATGGATGCAGTGAGACCAAGAAATGACAATGGAACATTCTTGGGGTAAAGGGTTTATACTTGGCTTTATTCTCCTGGTGGCAGGTTGAACACTAGTCATGTCTGTATCCAGCAGTCTGCAGATCTGTAATCCATCTCTGTATCTACCTCTGCCCAGAGCACTGGGTGGAGCTCTTGATATAGTGACTCAGTCAATAATAGCTTATTGCCTATGGGTGTGGAAGCAGTACTGTAGCAGTAGGCCAGTTACATCATCAAGTGGTTTAGGGTCAGATGAGGATCCTGGCCATGGGAACTTCCATTTTCCCGATATTCCACTCCTCCGGGATTCTCGCCTCACGATCTACACGCTTTCAATCTTCTGCAATGGTTCCTGTGTGAAAAACTGGAACATTATAACCAGATTCAACAACAACAGAGGGTAAAAACATGCAGATAATAACAAAAATTATGATAAAGATAACAAAAATTATAATCGTCCTCAAGCCTGAGGAGGTTATTCCAGCTGTATTCAAACCAGTTCTACTTAAATGAGTTCATGACTCACTCTTTCTACAGGAGAAATCAATCTTCTGCAATGGTCCCTGTGCAAGAAAGCTGGAACCTTGTAACAATAAAAATTATAACAATAATAGTCTTCAGGCCCAAGGCAATCAGTTGCACCAAGTGGTCATCCCAGCTGTATTCAGATCAGTACCAGTTCACGATTTGCACTTTCATGGGAGGCCAGCTTTCCCATCTCTGATCCAAAAAGAACAATTCCATCCCCCCTGTATTCCAAAAATGCAGGAGCCAAGTTATTGACTCTGAGGGCTTCTGCGGAAACCAGGAGTCCAAATCCACAGCTCAGCCCAAGTATAGGGGCAGAGCACCGAGTGATCCATGACCTGGGGAGGGGGCTGCACCTCCCTAAGAGGACCCCATGGTTGCTATGTCTTTATTTTCTATACTACACTGGGAAGGCTTTCTGCAGAGGAGGAGTTGGTGGATCCTGACCAAGGAAACTTCAATTTTCCCTTCAGGGGCCACCCAAGATGGATGAAATCCAAGCTTTGTGGGGGGTTGCATCTTTTGGGGGTTACCTGCTAACTGTGCCATGCCATTGATCCAATGAGTGATCTTGGCTGGATAGGATCCTCATCTCTGCAGCCTGTGTCCCTGCCCCTTCCAGGGAGAAGCTTCCCGATAATTGCCCAAGTGATTACTATTGTTATTGTCTCATGTGCTCTTTTGCTGCCAAACCAGTGGGAGAAGCAGGTGCGGGAGAGAGAACTCAAGGTGCATTTGAAGAAACTGTGGTTGCAGTGTTGTTTCCTAATTTGCTCTTTTCTTATGATCCAGGTGAATAGTCTATACTTTAGAAAAGAACTATAGTTCCCCAGAACACCCATATGTCAGTACTGATTGAATCCCCTGCCCCCTCTCCAAGCCAGTGGGCAAGTCCTTGGGTTTCCCTGGAGGCTCCTGTTCCCTCTTCCATGGAATAAGAACTTTGGGGTCCATGAATTCTAAGGACTTGTCCGTAGATGTCCTTAATCCTGTCATTACTGGAATTTTGGCTGTTGGTAATTAACTTGACCTTGTTCTCTCTGAAGCCTCAGGCTAAGCCTGTGCCTTGAGCTAAAAAATACAGAATACACTATAGCTGGGTAAGCAGGAGAGGAGTTGGCTCTTAGGAAAATCAATTTGGATTTAGCAAATATTTGTTGAACCCCCTATGATACACCATTTCCTGAGTTTGATTCACCTACAGACACACAGCTTCTTCCTTAAAGTCTGTCTTGCACCAAGATGGCTATGTAAATAAGTAAATAAATAAAGCAGTTAAACAGATAACTAGACTATTTGTCCTCATGACCCTCCATAACCAGTTGCTTTCTTTACTGTCCTTTAATTGAATATGCATGTTTGATTTAGTTTCTTGGTCCTTTGGTTTTCCCTGAACCCACAATCTGAACATTTGCTTTTAGATTAAGACATTTCACAATGGTCTCTTATTTAAATACCTTAATATGACTCAGGGAAGAAGTCCAAATAACAGAGAATCTAGAATCCACCCACAGAAGCTCAACTCAAGTCCCTTGTAAAGCCAAGCTGTGTGAATTGCTTTTTGCTGAGCAGCAAAGCTTCCTAGACTCAGAGACAGATTTTACCTGCTTTGGTGGCTCCCTTCTGGGCAGAGAGCCGGTGAGTTTTGGGGTCTTTCTTCTCCACCCAAAGCATCTCCTAGAGGTAACAGCGAAGCAATCAGGTGTAAATGTAAATGAAGCAAAAACAAAAAAACAAAAAAGGTAAGACAGATTCCTCTTGCAGAGCCTCCCATCTCACTACTCAGAGTCTAAGGGCACCAGTTTCCTCATTCCCTCCCACTCAGTAGGCGGCCTTCCTGCCCCTCCCACCGTGGGTGGGTGGGGGCAGCTGCCCCATACTGTCTGCTATGTTTGTGTGCCAGGTGTCTGCTTGATATTTCTACCTTTTAAATCACATACATGTAGCTTTTGAAGAAAGGGTCCATAAGCTTGGAATTCTTATTTGCAGCTTTTGGATTCTCATGGTGGTTGATACAAGAATTCAGGAATGAGCTGTTCAGCTATCACAAAGGATAGCTGTTTGGACTGTTATTTAATATTATTCAATATTGCCCCAGTTCAGCAGAGGAGCCTATTTTCCAAATCTTACCCTATTATCAGTGTCCTCTAGGTAGGGCAAAAGGAAAAGTGGGTTTATAATGAATATGATGCTTTGCATTACAGTGCATGGTACATGGAGGTCACCTGTCAAATATTAGCTCTTCTGTCTGATATTATCAGATATTATCCTAAAGTATGCTCTTTCTATAGAGTTTCTGAAGCAGAGGTTCTAATCTTAGTCCATGAGTGTGGTGAAAAAGAGCACTACCATTATTTTCAGTTATTTTTAACTGAAATTTAGCCTGTCTTTCAGTGATGCATGTGAGTAACAAACAGCACCTGTGACTGTCATTAGATGTTCATTCACATTCTATTACAATTGAAATGTGCTTATGTTTATTTACTCCTTCAGTTAGACCCACCACTCATTACTGAAGGTGTCAACAAAGAAGCATGTATCAATTTGACCCCAAAGTTGTGTTTTTTCATCTTTTTGGTAACCATAGTTCAATGTAATTGATTTCTTTTGTAAGCTTATGCATTTTATGCATCTAAGAACATTATTCTGAGAAGGGCTCCATAGGATTGGCCAGATGGCCTTAATATTGGCACATAGACTAAGGACTTTTTCTGATGATGTTCTTCTGTTTATATGGTTTATATGTTTCTTGTTTGATCTCTTTCTATTTAATATCACATAGCATACTTATATATCTCTTTCTTTTTTTCTCTGTCTCCCTTGTTCCCTTTCTCTTGGTAAAATCAATACATGTTCTTAAAAAGTTTCAGGGAATAAAGAAAAATGAACATTATCTAACTATATTCATTGTCAACACCTTGGTGAACTCTGAGAAATATTTATTTATTTTGCATACCTTCTTATTTTAACATATTTGTAATTTAAGTTTATAAATTTGTAAGTTCAGTTTGCATCATGCATCATCCTTTTTTTTTTAAATTAGTGACATATTGTGTGTCATCCTAGCTTGAGCTTGCCTCCCCCCACCCACACTTGTTAACAAAGTTAAAGATTATATTGTTGCTTATGTGGTTTGAATTATGTTGACACTTCTTTGCCTTCTGAAATTAGGTGAAATCTGCTGTCCTTGGAATGTATTTGGCTTCTTTAGATCCATTCATTTTTTGTTTATATGTGCTTTTGTTTCTTGAATCTTTACAGCACTTTCAATAATGTCTTCATTATTCTAATAGGATTGACTCTGAGGAAATTGTAGTGGGAAATTTGAATCCATGACAGCTTACTAGGGGAGGTCATTGTTTTGTAGACACACTGATTCCCTTTCTCATATAACCACACTCCAGGGCTCTGCTATTGTTGGAACTTGGGTAAGTCACTGGGGTGAATAAAAAGCATCTCTCTCCTGAGACTGCACTGCATGGAGTTTAGGGAGAAATGAGTCCAGAAGACTTTGCTTAAAGCCATTCACTCACTTAGGGACCCTGAGAGGGACAAACTTCATGAAGCTTGGTTTTCCCATCTGTAAAAATAGAGTAAGGTTAACACCCATTTTTCAGAGCTAGTTGTATGGATCAAATGAAATACTGTAATATGTTGATGTTATTTTATTAATAACTATTAACTGACAGGTTTCATATAAAATGTGGTGGGTGATCAGATGAAATATTATGAACTAATCAAATAACCCCTTTTCTGTGAAGATATCTAATTCCCCCCAGGTGGTTAGTTGCTCCTTGTCTTCTGTGTCCCCACAGTACTTTGTTCATGTCACTATAGTAGCTCTTGCCACACTGTATTGTCATTTCTGGCCTATGTGTCTCTCTCCTTCTACCAGGCTCTGAGGATAGGTGTGTGTCTCATTCATTTCTCTATTCCTAGCACCTAACACAGTACCTGGAACATGATAGGTCTTCAATAAGTGAATGAGTAGTGAGGCAAAGAAAAGGTGCAGCAGTTTTGACCTACTCTACTTACAGATACTACTCTAGGCAGGTAGAAGATATTCAGAGAGACTGGTGGTGTGGGAGGGCTGAGTACTGGGGGACTGATTAGAGCTATAGGGAGAATTTGGAGAAGGCTTCTTGTGGGAGGCAGAATTTGGGTTGAACCTTGAATGTCATTTGTTTATCAAGTGTGCTATAACAGATATATATAGATACAAGGTTTGCATATATTTTCATAGGAGCCTCAAAATGCATCCAAATGCAGTGTGCATGATATTCAGTGTGCATGGCTTTGTCTGGTGAAGTGAGTCTCAAGGGAGCACCGTTAGAATTGCTCTCTGGTATTAAAAGACAATGCACATTCTGGAAGCTCTTTGTTGCTTCACAAACCCGATCGTTGAAAAACTCAGCATTATATATTTGACATGGAAACCCTCTCCCCCAAATTCTATTAATTAAGATAAAGGCTAATCTGCTGTAAGAATGATAAGCCCAAATCCCAGGATTTAAGGATGGTAAGTTGATCGCACTCTCAAGGAATATTTCTGAGGTGAGCAGCTGAGGCTGGTACACAGCTCCACTTCATGAAAACCAGATTCCTTAGTTTCATGTTGTTGCTCTGTATTCCTCAAGGTTTTCTCCTCATCTGCATGGTCCCTCTGTGGTGCAGCTCGAGGGGAGGGAAATATAGGATCTCTTGGGCAAATGGCCTGGAGATGGTGCAGAAGTTCCACATGCCATTGCTATTCACATCTCCTTGGCAACTTAATCATACACTCAGCATGCACACTTAGCTGCAAGAGAGCCTGGGAAATGTAGTCACAACCTGGCAATACCCCAGTTTAAATTCCATTCCTGTGGAGGAAAGAAGAGATGGATTCTGATGGATAGCCATCAGTGTTTGCTAAAGGAGGACTGTACACAAAATGGTCAGCCATTTATAAGCATTTATAGGGAATTTTTGCAAACATTTAATCAGTCTTATACGGCAGGTTTCAGCAATACAAAGGTTCCAAGTCATCCAGAATACACAGGGTGGTACGGGTTCTGATGGTTTCTCTAGTCCAGTTGTTGGTGGGGTGAGTTAGTCTTGGTCTGTTAGGATCCATCCAGAACGTCCTTTTCTCCCCATATAACTCCTTGCCCATTTTCACTCTGTTGCCCTTTCTTTAAGCTTCTGCCTTTTCCCAGTGTCTTGCCTTAAATTTGTGCTGTTAGTCAATCTCTGCCCTACCTGTTCTCCCTGCTGGAAAAGGGTGTGGGACAGAGTGCAGAGCTTCACATCCTGCCGTTAGAGGGGGTGAAAGAAAAGAGGTGCCCGTGGTCGGTTCAGGGAAGAAGGCCTTAAAGACATTTGACCTTTTGCACTGTGAGGGCACTCCTACTATGCAGCGTGCTTAGAGTTTGTGGGTTTTTCTCTCTGAGTTACAAGGCACAGTCCTCTCTTACAGGCAGTCCCTGGGGGTAGCAGAGAAAAGGTGATAGAAAGAGGAAAGAAATGCCTACTCAATCACAATGCAAAGAATTGATGAATGAATAAGTGGGTGAATACATGGGATTTTTTTGCCTTGTCGCTGATTCCCCTTTGTGCAGGATCCAGTGGGATGGTCCCTTCTCCTATGTGGCTCCCAGTCTAGAGGTGAAGAGAGCCACTGAATTAGCCATTCTGTGTGACCTGAATTTTACAAGGGTTGAAGTACAAGCGGTTTTGATACCCGTAGTTGGGTGGCCTAGGTTGGCATGGGGGTGTGAACAAGTTCTTCTTTTCAAGTGAGGTTCAGGCTAAAGTTTAAATGACATGAAAGAGTTAACTAGACAAGAGGTGGATGAGTGGGTGGGGTGGAGGATGGGCACAGGAGAAGAATATTTCAGGAACAGAGAAATGGATCACAAGGATCCTGAAGCAAGGGTGAGTGTGGCCCCTTAATGGAACCATGAGATATTCACTGTGGCTGGAGAGCAGGAAATGATGGGGTGAGGGCACCCCAAACATGTAATTCTCTCCAAGGAGTTTGAACTGATTCTGAGGGCAAGAAGAAACGATGGAAGAATTTTAAGTAGGCAAGTGATATGAATAGATTTGCACTTTAAAAGAAATCCATCTGGAATCAGAGTGGAGAATAAATTGGTAGAGGGAAGGGAAAAGGGCAGAGCAGACAGCTATTGCTGTGAATTCAGAGTGAGTGATGGAGGTGGGAGAAGAGGGGAGAAAGTCTCCAGGGTCTTCAGGGTCTGTCTAGAGGATGCATCAGAGGCCAGATGAAAGAAGTATTTGTCCAGGGAACCTAGCTCATGGAGAGGTGGAATCTGAAGACCCCTAGCTCTGCCCTGCACTGCCGCTCTCTATCAGTGGGTGATGAGAACAGGTCTTCCTGTGATAGCCAGTGCAAGGGTTGTTACAGATGAAGAAACTAAGGCTGTGAGTGTGTAAATAATAAGCCCAACATCAAACAGAAGTGGCTGATCAGGACTCAAACCTGACAGACAGACCAAGAAAACCATCTTTTTCCATTAAATCGGTGTCTGGGGAGAAGCCCCCATGTGGCGCTGCCCCTGAGCCTGCTGGGCATGCATCCTCCCTGGCGTCCTCCTCCCTAGACTGCAGCCAGCTGTTACACCCAGGGAGTGTTTGGCTCCTTCTCTTTGACTTACAGAGCACAATTTTCTCTAATAGACTTAGTCTTGAGAGGTAGCGTGATGAAGAGGGGAGAGACATACTCACCCCACAAAATGGAAATTGTGGCCATCCTGGGATTTGGAGAGTGGACAGGGCCCAGAAAAACATGAACCAGGAGGTAAGAGTTGGATCCAACCATATGGCAGAGCAGAAATAGCAGGACTTTGAATCCGGGCGATCCAGGATGTAAGTCTAGCTTGTACTTATTAATGACTGTGAGGTTTTTACCCATTTGTGGGGAAAATGGAAGTTCCTATGGCCAAGATCCTCACCTGACCCTAAACTACTTCATGATTTAATTGGCCTGCTACTAGGCTAATACTTCCGTATCCATTGGCTATGAGCTATTATTGACTGAATCACTATGTAAAGAGCTCCGCTCAGTGACCTGGGCAGAGGCAGAGATGGAGGTGGATTACCGACCTGCAGACTGACTGCTGGGTGCAGATGTCATCCTAGTGCTTGACCAACTGCTGAGAGAATAAATGCGGGTATAAACCTTTTTATTCCATCCAATTACATTCCATTATCATTTCTTGGTCTTACCAAATCCATAGTGAACTTTCTTGGGGCTGAAACCCTCAGGAAAGACACCATTTGTACAAACTTTTTGAGCCTCAGTTTCTTTATCTGTAAAATGGGCATAATGATACTCATAATAAATGGTTTTGAGGTAGATGACCCAGAGTATGCAGGGCAGGCATCTGGTATGTGGTCAGTACTGAAAGCACTGGGTTCCCTCTTTTCAGGGTGACTACTGATTTAACATCCAATGGGAAGGTGTGTGAGAGGGAAAGGTGGTGCTATAATAATTTCACTGGGACAACAGGTGAAAGCTGGAATGGTCCCAGCAGATGGGGAAATATGGGCAGCCTGCTCAGACCCCACTCTGTCACCAGAGCTGTGAAATCACTGCTACATCAATTCTGTCTGGGTCCAGATTTCTGCTGGGTTGTTAGAACTCTTCATTCCTTCAGGCCGTTCATTCATTCATTCATTCAGTAAATAATGCCAGGTCCAATGGTAAGTGTAAGGGAGGCAGCAGTTAATGAGACCCATTGCACAGTACTCTGGAGGAGTTCAAAGTTTGATGGAGGAGGCAGGCAGTGACACCACAACACGATCACTGTGATCTTAGGAGTGATGGCAGTGAGCCTGGAGGTGGGGCATAGATAAATGGAGTTCGGGGGGTTGGAAGGGTCCCTTGAGATTTACTGCTTTCTTTCCTTTTATGTGCAAGGTTACTGAGGCCCAGAGAGGTAAACCTATTTGATTAAAGTCAACAGCTAATTAGGGTCCACATGGGAGACTAGAGCCCAGAAGGTTTATCCTGATGAATGATATCTAAGATACTGCTGCCACAATAGCTCTGGCCAACCAGAGCTCCTCCCTGGCCTCTGCCCGCTTCCCTATCTTGTCCTCCACTGGGCTCAGCTCTGGACCCTCTCTCCTTTTTTACTTACTTCCTCTCTTCCCTTCCCAATTGTCTGTGCATTTGGTTAGATACTATGTGGGATGCAGACATGAATCAAAGAGGTTCTAGCCTTTAGGGATGTGGATGAAATAGCAAATGCAAATGCAATAAAGAAAAAAAGAAAAAAAAGAAAAGGCAGAAAGAGAAATGTGCACTGGTAATTTAAAAGAAGAGGGGAAAGTAATGTGCACTGTTAATTTAGGATGATTAATTCTAGTGGGGGGGATTTGCGAAGGCTTCTTTTGGAAGGTGGCACTGATGCTGAGCCAAGGCCCTAATAGGAAACCTTTTCCGTAGGTGGAGAAAGGGGAAAGGCAGGCTGAGATCAGCATTAACAAAAGCATGGAGAATGAAGACGCACTTCGTCTTTGTGATTATTGATGGGTATAAGGGGCAGGCAGGTAGGGGGCAAACACATTAGGTTTGAGGAATAATGAGGTAAATGAGTGTGGTCTTAAATACCTTAGAAGGCAAGGCCAGGTTGGGGAGACCATGTGGTGTAGATTCTACAGGGACCAACATAGCTTCATGCAGGGACCAAAAGTTAGGAGTTAGGCTTCAGTGGGTTTGAATCTGAGGCTCGAATTTCTGCTTGCTGCTTGGTACTAATATGTGATGGGACTTTAGGTGTATTACATAGCCTCTTTGAGCTGAGAGTCCTAATAGATAAACAAGAGGAAAAAAACCTTCCTTATTGAGTGATTGTAAAGACCATGTGTTATGGATTAAATGTTTGTGTCCCCTTCCCTAAATTCATATGTTAGAATCCTAACCCTCACAGTGATAATGTTTGGAGGTGGGGTCTTTAAGAAGTCTTAGATCATGAGACTGGAGTCCTCGTGGATGGGTTATAACAAGAGACAGGAGAGTTTGCTCTCTGTCTTGCCAATGGGTTTCAGCCCCGGGCAAGTTTGCTATGGATTCAGTGTGACCAAAGAAATCGATAGCAAAACATTCTTGGGGTGAAAGGGTTATACCCAACTTTATTTCCAGGTGGCAGGTCAGTCACTAGAATCCCATTCACTCAGAGCGAGTCTGCATGCAGCAAGCCAGTCTCTGCCTCTGGGCCCCTCTGTCCACACAGCTGTCCTCTGGGCCTCTGTCCTCGGCGCTGCCACCCCTCCAGCCTCTGCCCTGCTCTCCTGCTGCCTTGCAGCCCTGCCACCGTGTTGCACCCAGAGCCCTGGGCGGAGCTCTTTATATAGAGTCAACAGCCCTGTATTGCCCACAGGTGTGCAGTGAGCTAGTCAACCTGGGCCAGGTGAGAATCCTGGGCACAGGAACTCTCATTTTATCCACATTCTTTCTCTCTCTTTGTCTGCTGTCTGCCACTGAGCATACATTGAGAGTACGGCCATCTGTAAATCAGGGAGGGGGCTGTCATCAGACATGGGATCTGCTGGCACCTTGATGTTGGACTTCCCAATCTCCAGACCTGTGAGAATAATGTTTGTTGTTTAAGACATCCAGGAAGATACCATGTTAATGATGCCTAGGAAGGGAACCCAGACTTCATGGGCTCACACATATTCATAGAAGGTTAACTTCACTCACTATGGAGTGGCCTATTGCTCATTTGCAAGGGGGGTGGTCTTTGTTTGCTCTTCCCCACTGGGGCTGGGAAGATCTTTCCCAGTCAGAAGCTTGAAAATATCTTGATGTATTATAGCAAAGTATATCAGTGCCATATCAAATATCTTTTCTTATTTCCTTAGTTTACTGTGCCCTAAAGGTTGGGTGTTCACATTTTCCATGCGTTATTATAAATTGACCCATGTGACAAACTTTGGCCCAGGCAATGCACCTGGTGGCTGCTTCCTTCTTTGTTACTTAAAATGGTGCACAGAAGTAATAAGAACAAAGGTCAAATCATGGAATTAAGCATGTGCTTCTTCTTTTTTCCAGAGCTGCTGGTTGCCTAGCAAGGTGTGGGTGGGATGCATACATACTGGGCTCCCATGGTGGTTAAAGCTAGAGGAAACAGTTAAGTGGGGGCAGAGAGGTAATGTAGGCAGCTGGTCTTAACTGAGGGGAGGCTTTGAAATGACGGAGATTTCAATTTGAAAGCAGGCTCTGGAACTTAGATGCTTTTGGACAGGTGGCTTTATGTGTCTGAGTAACTGGGCTTAAACACAGCATGAAGACAGAAGGGAAGAATGGCACAGTGCAGGGAGAGATGCTCTGCCTCAGTGCACCAAAGTAGTGTCTACCTCTCAGCATCAGGTTTCAGCATCCCAGAGAAAAGACTCCTTTGTGCCCTTCAAGAAGATATTTCCGTGAGCATTTAAAACTGACCCTTTCAGTCTCTAAAGCCAAGTTCTAGGTTTCATATCCTAAACTAGTTTGTGCTTTATCATTTCGGCATGTTTATTCACGTTTATTCTTACTAGGGTTGCCTTTATGTTTGTGAATCTTAATCTTCCCAAATTTTCAAAACCAGCTCAAATGCTACCTTTTCCAAAAGCCTCTTATTTTTTTCTCTTTAAACACTCATATATTTTTATTTTTTTGTTAGATCACATGAATTAGCTCCTCTGCTAAACTCTAAGCTCCCAGGTGAGCTCACTGTATCATCCATAGCACTTGGGATGGTGCAATACCCATGATTGGTGTTTTATGTTTGTTTGTTGTATTGCTGAATATTTGCAGAGAGAAAGGCTGTTTGTTGAAAGGATTCAGAAAGCAAAGAAATGCAATAAGACGGTAGCTGAGAAGATTTGCTTACGTTGCTGCCCGTCAAAGTATTTACCCACTAAGCCTTCCTAGGTTTCTCATTCTTTTAATGTTTGAAGGGGTAGATCATCCTCTGCATGGTGATTCTATTTGTTTTAATTGTTTTGTTGCTGCCAAGGCAACGGGGCTCTCCATTACATTTATTTCCTAGTAACAAGACCCCGTGTTCCTTATTGGCTCCTTATTGTGGCGATCAGAAACTCCCTATGCTTTGGATAATTTGAAATGAAGGAGGCAGGAAAAGAACACGGGACCAGGGTGAGAAATACCTGCCGTGATTCTCTTAAGCTTTCTTCCTTGATTTGCTATAACGCAAGCAAAATGATGAGAATTCTTAGTGAAAACAAAGACCAGAATTAAGAATAAAGGAAAGCAGATTGAAACTGCTAAATCGTAGCTGTAATAAATGCCCATATGTAGTTATGTACAAAGCACCAGCTCCGAGTCAGGAGATGGATATTGAAAATTAAAGTAAAACCAAAAGAAAGAATATGTTGTGTGTTGTACATATTGAGAATCCATCCAAGACACTCTAATTGGAGGCAGTCATTAACTCATGGGTTTGTTTAATGAAAACACTTTGGTTTTTGCAGATATTCTCCTGTTTTTGTACACACACATTCCTAAAAACATGAATGTGCTAATTTCAAACATGTGAAAGATGCAGGCATTCCTGTTATGATGTGAGCTCCACTCCAGAGAACTTAAAATACTATAAAATTCCTAATTACATCTTCACTTTTAGTCACAATCTTCAACAACATATCATTAATGATCTTTTTTATGTTAAACTTTCATTTCTTTCCCTTCACAATTAATTGCATGTCTGGTTGACCTATGCTAAGTTCATGAAACACTGAATTGAAGCAAAGCTTTACTGCTTTGCGTGTGCTTCAGATTCCATCTAAATTTGGATTATAATATATTTATGAGGCTTATGCTACCAATCACTTGTGTCATGACTTGTATTTTAACAATTTCTCATTTAAGAAAAAATACATAGTGTAATAAAACAATGGTTTTGGGGGAAAAATAAACAAAACAATGGAACTCTCTTCAGATGAAATCTTTCCAGGTTCCCATTCTGTAAAACATATAGGAATAGAGCAATCTTGTTCACAATGAGGACAGGAGTGCAAGGGTTTCAGAGGAAGCTCTGTGGGTCCCCAGAACCATGTTTAAGATCGTTGCACTATTATATTCATATTTATGCACTAAACACTATTGTCAGCCCTAGGAGGTGACATTAGCAGAAGGAAACTCGGCAAGTACTGCTGTTAAACAGTTCAAAGTGTTCCTTTGTCAGCTCATAGGGGAATCTTTCCTTAGTATATCAAAGGCAGTTTATGGTGTCAGCATGTGGTATATGCAAATGTAAGTTGTCTGAAAGTAGAAATTTCAGAAATGGATGACTGTGCATTTCATCGGCTTGGACCACCTGTCTAGAGGCAGCCCTGGACAGCTCTGTCCATTTCCCTTCTCCAAAGGGTGTTCTGCCAACGTCTTGCCCTGAGCTCCATTGTTCCGCTCTTCTTTCTTAGCTCTGGGAGTACATTCCTCTGCTCTCTTCTCTCTGGCCACCTAAATTCTTTACAGATATGGAATGAAGGGACTGGTATTTGAAGCATTCCAAGTTACTGAGGCCTGTGCAGGATGTGACCAGTTAGACCTTCGACACCAACCCTGCACTAATTTGTATGTTGGAATTGCTGTGATATCAGGTGTTTGTCCAAGTGTTTACTGTGCTCATTTGGAAGCTTAGTTCTTTGTTGTATTTTTTAGCTTTTTGTTCAATACACATTCACTGAATACAATGGCTGATACAGGTAAAGCGCTGTGCCAACTGCTGTGGGCCCTCCTCCCCCCCCTCCCCTTTCAAAAGCCTATGCAAACAGCCCTTCCTCCATGAACTCTCTGTCTTCATCGTGTAAAATCAGGGCTCCTGGCTCTGGGCTGATGCTTTTTATATAACATGGGGACAATTATTACACACTGCAATTTAACCATTCCCAGGATGGTCTTGCATTTGTGTATGATCTTCTCCAGGACAGGGGTTGGCCTTAATCATTCTGTCTCTCTTAGCACAGTGTGGTTTGCAGGTATCAGACCACTGACATATGGAAGGAAGGAGGGAACCTGTGTGTGGTAAACACACCTAAGGTGGCCCTGATGAATCACACCTTTGTACATCTCTTCCTCTAGAGTGTGGTGGAACCTGTGACTTGTTTCTAGATCACAGAATATGGTGAAAGTGATGTGATATTCACTCCCATCTCTGTATTACCTTATATAAGGCTCTGTCCTAGCAGACAACGGTTAGAGATATTTCTGCCAGCTTTGATGAAGTGATCTGCAATTTATGGGAGGGACTGTGGAGGCCTCCACATGGCGTGGACCTGAGGGTGGCCTCTAAGAGCGAAGAGTGGCTTCTGGAAGACCGCAGCAAGAAAGCACAGACCTGAATCATGCACCTGCAAGGAAACAAATTCTGGGGACACCCTGAGTGGGTTTGGAGGCAGATTCTTCCCAAGCAAGCCTCCAGATACAAATGCAGCTCAGCGGATCCTTGATCATAATTTTGTGAGAACCTGAGTGTGGGAACAAGAGAGCCATACCCAGATTCCTATCCTTGGAAATTGTGAGATAATGGGTGTAGGTTGTTGGAAGCTGTTAAATTTGCAGTAATCTGTTGCCCAGCAGCAGCAAACATAAGCTGAGGAGAAGGATGTTGAGCAGGACTTTCTCCTGTAGCTGCAGAATAGTCAACTAGTGTCCTGAGTAGAGAGCAAAGAGGCCGTTATTTCCTGCATCTAAAGAAAACTTCCAACATTCCCCCAAAGGAGCGAGAGAGACCCTCACCGTAATGATGCCCTGGGTCCTCAGCCAGTCTGCAGAGGAGAGGATGGGGAGGAAGAAGGGAGAAAGCCTTTGGTGGTGGTGGTGTGCTGACGGAGAATGTTCAGGTCAGAAGGAACCACCTCACCCCTTCCCTGCAAAGTCACGTCATAGGGGCTGCCAGAGAATCCCTTGAAGACTGTGGCCAGCCACAAGAGGTGGGGATGATCAGCTTAGTCCTTGGTTATCACGCCTGTTCTTAAGTAGTGGATCTGCCTCTGGCGTAGAGGAGAAAGGAATGGGATTGAGTTGGCAAAGCTCAGGAAAGCCTGGCAGCTGGGACGTCTACACTCTCATCATTCAGCATGCTCCCAAACTGTGATGTTTCTGGAGTTTAAGAGGATGTCACGGAACATACTGGGATTGATCCACTCGGGCTGTTTACTGCGTGGGGAGCCTGAAACTCCAGGGGGAGCTGAGCAGGAGACTGACGAGGCCAAGCCAGACTTCAGTGGGAGAGATCTGTGCTTTGGGGGGACTTGGCAGAGCTCTGCAGGGAGGCACTGGGCAGAGTCAGCTTTAGACGCTCACCATAGAAAAGGCACCGGTGGTCCAAAGCAGCAAATGTAGGGAGGATTCATCACATCCAACTGAGTAAGGAAACCTTTGCCCTTTCCCTATTCCCCCATCTCTTCTTTATTCCCAACTATTGAGGAGCTAAGAGCCTGCCTTAAGGGAGAAGGAGAAGTAAGTGATGAATCAGACCAAACACCCTCCCCCTCAAATTCTTTCAAACCACGTGTCTGGCCCACAGACAGGAGGTTAACTTTGTATTAGACATGAAATTGAAATTTTAGAATAGAAAGGATTTTTAATTACTGAAAGTAACCGTGAAGTTATGTATTCTACCCAAGTGCCATCAAGGGATGGGAGAGAGGGCTTCAGTAGAGTATGGCTAAAGCAGTTATTGGAAAAGAGAATGATTGTTTCATATGTATGACCCCAATGAGTTAAAAGTACCTAATACACTTAGGTTTTGCCTTCAGTGAGCTCACAGGTGAGTAGGGGAGATATAATACAGTCAGAAATAATTTAACATAGACTAGAGAAGAAGAGAATGAATGTACCATGTCAAGCATTCTGGGAATTCAGAGGATAGATGGACTTTTCTGATTGGGAGACAAAGGAAGGAATCACTGTTGTTCATACATTTTCTTTAACATCATCTCAATAAGTTCTCCATGGCTAACATCCCAAAGTCATAAAAGATGTTGGACTATCTTTGTTTCATTTATTTTATATATTAATGGATTTTTACAGGATTGGACACTGCACAATTGGCTAAGTATCAAGCTAAAAGCCCAGAGTTATGCTCTAGCTTTTCTTCCACTGTTAAGAAATGGCCATTTAAAGTAACAGCTTAAATTGTCTTTTCTTCCTCCTTGTCCTTTCAAATGTAACCTTATCAAGGACAGAAAAAGCAGAAATGAAGTATGTTCTTGATATTATGGTGATTCAAAATAATAACGAACTCAGACCTTTTCTGATAGCTGTGTTTTAATGCTGGGTTCTAGAAATAGGGAAATAGAAGTCAAAATATCATAGAAAGTTGAGTTGACAACGATAGTAGAGTTCACTTAACACAAACCAACTAAATCAGTGGCAGTGAAAATTGAGAGGAGGGGATGGATTTTCAAGTTTCTCAGAAATTGACTGCAGGGTGTGGGATTGACTAAGTGAAGAGAAGGAATGGAGAAGATACCCCAGGTTCTGTCTTGGGATCTGGATGGGTAATGGTATCATCATGAAAACAGCAAATACTGGAGAAGGAGCAAAATTTAGGAGAAAAGTGTTGCATTCTGTCTTGAGTTCCCTATAAAGGTTTGTTGAAATCAGGAAAGACGTGTTCTATGAGTTCAGCGGCTGCCTCCTAAGGTTACAGATATTGAAATGGTGTTGGTTTAGTCCTGGTGGATTTTTCTGCTTGTCAAGTTGAATATCAAGCTACCACAAAGAGTACACAGGCAGAATGGGCGTGCACACGGACACATTCATGCATGCATTCTTTCAGACACATTCGCTGCATGCTTTCTATGTGTCGGGACTGTTTGGTGCTCAGGAATAGCCTGGTGATGCAGTGGACAAGGTCCTGGCCATCATGGGACTTATATTTGTGTGGGTGCATCAGACAATACACAAATAAGTGAACAAGAGAAACAGGAAGCTACACTCAGTTCTGTGTAGCAATTAAAAGGCTCATGATGCTAAAGAGTGCCTGGGGCTATTTTGGATTAGTTGCTACGATCATTGCTTCTGCTCATCTTTAATTGCCATTCCTTCCCCAACCTTGTCCTCCCTCCTTGTGCTTGCTGGCACAGCTTTGATTTTCTTTGGGTGCTTACTCTCTGCTCACCTTAGGGAATGTGACCTTTCTGCAGGCTCCTCCCTAGTATCAGTCGTGGTCATTCTCTTCCTTCTTGCCAGTGATCAGTTTCAGTAAAGCCGGTCCTGGCCAATGGGATCAGAGAGTTGCCAGTTGGGGGACTTTTGATATAAGTTTTTCTTGCTAATAAAAATGCTCCAAGGAAAGAAAAAAAACCTATCTTCTTCATTGAAGACCATTGTGTCCTCATGTGATGTCTGGAGCAGTGGCAGTCACCTGTGGCCCTGAAGGGAGCATTGCTGACCTGCTGCAGGTGGCTGAATGGGAAGTTGGAAAGGACCTGGGTTTTGGATGAAGTCCTAATGCTGCTGAGGCATCCAGCCTCAGAATTATCCTTCCTCTGTGCTACGTGTTGTGTGAGTTACTAAAACTGTTTTACCTATTTCCGGTCAGGTCTTCCTAGTTACTCGTTGCTGAAAACATCCTAACGGATACATGTGAGTCAGGGAAGGGTTTGGGGCTGAGGTGACTTTGCAGTTGACATATCATGTCATGAAGGAGCTAAGTTACATAGACAACTGGGAAGAAGAGGGCATTCCAGGTACTGGGGTCCACAAAGACAGAGTCCCTCAGGTGGGAGCAGAAACGTTTATATTTCAGGAAAAGAGCTGGCTACTAAGGAGGGGTGATGAGTGATGGGGACATAAATGGAGGTAAGGTCAGAGCGGTAGGACATTGTCAATACACCTACAGAGCCCGTAAGGTTTTCCCCCATTTTTTTTTTTTATTGTAGTGAAACAGAGGCCCTTGGATTGTAACCTAAATGCAGTGGAAGCCATTGGAGGGGCAGGTCCATCTTTCATTTCTCATTCCCTGTACCCTACGCCCAGCACATAGCTGGACTAAATTCTAGATAGCAGGGTTTCAGTTTGATCAAAATAATTCCAATAACAGAAAGATCACTTGAAAGTGGATATTTTTCTCTAACACTCCAGTGTAAAGAGATAAGACCTTCTCCTTGACAACAGGCGAAGGAATTTTTCACAATTGTCTTATCAGACCTAACTTCAGAAACTAAGTTTACAGGTAAAGGAAGCCAGGAGCATGTGCAAAGCCGCAGAGATGACGACTCTTAATTAGCTGCATCAAATGACTCTTGGCATTCCTAATTTTCACCTTTTTGTAACAATTCAATTCATTCCAAGGTTTTACCAGAGTAGACAGGCATGAAATGAATTGGCCACGGTAGGTTACCAATGGCAGAGAAATTGTGAGCTTTGAAATGGCTGGAAGAAATCACGTGTACCCTGACTTTTGCTTTTCTCTAAACTCTGTGAATTCTGTCAACATTAATTCTGTGAAATACGTAGGCGGCATTATTTGGGAGAAATGCAGTATTATTTTGTCTACGGCTTATCTGTATTCTGTCTTTTCACTAAGCCCTTTTCTCATGAGGAGGATATTCTCTAGTGGACATGGAGTGTAGTGGATGAGGACTAGGAACCAGGACCCCTGGGTGCCTGCTGGGGCCAGATGTGTGAAAAAACATACTGATTTAGAGGCTTCTAGTTGATGGTATGTTCTTTCATTTCTCATTCCCTGTGCACTATGCCCAGCACATAGTTGTAGTGTGGTAGGGATGCTATAATCAAATGGGTTGAGCTTTCTTCCCTCTCATTCTGTAGTATGTCCCCACATGCCAGCTACATGGCTGCTTTTGCACTCTGCTGAAAAAGCTGCACTCTTTCTTTCCATTGGGTCTTATAAAATGCACGATTCTTTCTTCCTGGAATATCCTTACTCCACTTCTCTGTGTTTAAAACACGGAGCTTCCTCTGTTAAGCATAGTGTTGGGCATAAACCTTGGGCACCTTCTTAGATTCTTCCAACTGCCCCCTTCTTTTCTCTCACTGCTGCGTACCTTCTGGATAATTCCATTTGATCATTTGCCGGCATCCCAGTGGGTTCCCTGAGCTCAGGTTGGAGTCCAAATAGAAGCCTTGAACCTGCGTTACGTTCATGCCTCACCTGCCAAGCCCCTCCACTCTCAGACTTCTGAAGCTGGAACTTATAAGCCTCTCATGGGATGTGGGTTCTGGGTTCCTGATTGGGTGAAGAGGGTCTAGAGGATGCAGTCAAAGGCACACTGTGGGCAGCCCTTCACTAGGGAGAGTCACAGGGTCGATAATTCCAATTCCTTTTGCTCTTTCTTGGACTGCTCAGAGATGTAGTTGCTCTTTGCAGATTTCCCAGAGAAGTCTTGCATGGTAAGCAAACATGCCTCTTGAGTTTCCAGCTGTGTCACTTTGTTGCACGTTGTGAAGGGGTAGCTCCTGCATTGCACTGTGTCCCTCAGTATCTTTCTAACTTTATTTCCAGTTTCCCCTAATCTTTACCACTATGGGATTGCATCTCCTAAATAAAGTGGCAACACTTTACTTCTTGCCTCAGGACCTTCCTGGCTGCTTCCCACAGGCTTTGTCCATACACCTATTGTGCTACAGCAGAACCTCTCTTAACCCATCTCCTCTTGACCTCCTCCTGGGTTGTCCAATGCTTTCCATTTCTTCTGTAAACCACACTCCAAGTGCTCATTGCCAGTAGACCCCTGCCGTGTTTCCCATCTGTAATCGCACTTATGCTTCCACCTGAATTGTCTGCTTATCCAGAGTCAGTTATATATTCTCCAGTTGTGGGTAGCAAGGTTCTCTTGTTATTAAATTTATGTAATGTAATTAAATGTTACATAAACCAATACTATGGATGTGAAAATAATAATGTATTTATTTTTTGTTGTTTCTATGAAAATCTACTTGCACAGTTTAGATTTAGGGAATGCTGCTTCAAAGGCACTAAAATCAAATGAGAGGTAGTAAGAAAATGGTAAAAGCTTTGGGAAAAATTGTAACACCTAGAAGGTTCTGTCACCATACCATTTTCCAAGTGTGTTTAAATTCTTGTTCTACTTAAAAAAAAACAAACACCAAATTATCAGAGTTGATGTATTATTGGTATGGTTTAGGTAAGAAAGAATACACAGAATGCAAATCCATGGACCAGGATTTACAGAAAAGGCCTTGGTCCTACACCACAAGGATTGACAGCTCTGAAAGCTGTATAGCAATTGATGGATGACTTAAGTGTAGGATAAAGCCGTGGTACCCAGGTGTCGGGCTCTAGAAGGAGCAAATTACCTACTGATCAATCTGCTGCTTAAAAATTTACAGAGAAGTTAAAGTCACTTATTGGTAGGGAAATTTTATTAGGAAGTAGCTCTCCTTTAGAGTTGAAACAGTTCTAAATTATGTTTTCCAGGAAACTAGAGTACAAAATATAAAGGAAATGGACCAGCACACACCAAATCCAAGCAAAGATTCTCAGCAGCTGCCTCTAGCCATGCAGGTGGAATCCCCAATTCTGATGTTCTATCATTGGCGAAAGAGAAAGTGCCCAAGATTCAAGAGACATGAATTGTTTGTTCTTACAAGGTAAGTCCTCTTCACTGAAATCAGCATGGAAAGACTCTGAATTATTCTATACATTGATTTTTTCCCATGAATTTATACTTTCTGTGAGGAAACACTTGAAGAAAATAGACATCTGAAAAGCCTATGCTTCTGTTTTTTAATCAGTATTTTTCATATTGTGGATTTTGACTGTTGGTGGGTCATGAAATAAATTGACCGAGTTGGGGAAAAAGATTTTAAAGAATGGAATGAAATCGAATGAAATAGGACAGAAAATATCAGTGTGCCTTGTATGTTGTAAGGGTATTTCATGAAAATTTCTTTTAAGAAGCACGTGTGTAGATGTGTAGAATGTGTGTAGATGTGATAAAAAATTTCTAACTGTGATGTAAAATTTCACTCGCCGTGTATTTATGACAAAAACTTTGAAGGTTTCTTCACGTTTTGGGTATGAATAATGTAAAGAAAGTGATTTAAATAAATGCCAGGTTTTATAACAGAATGCAGCTTCTTTGTTCCAAGTTATGGATCAAGGGGCTAGAGAATGTTTTTAAAAATAATATTGCAGTTTCAGTTTAGAAAAAAACAGAAGACAAGATACAGGTAACATGTAATCATTAAAAACCAGTACCATTAAAGGAGGGTTCTTTTTTTTCAGTGTAGCCTTTAGTGGTGAGTGAAATTCCCAGTTCAGCATTTACTAAATCTCAGAGAAGAAAAAAAATGTTGCCTGAGGTTGACAACACTGAAAAAATTCTGAACTACAAGAGAATAATTAAGAACATGGTTTAATAAACAATCCCAGACAAATTGAATGTTCCAGTGATTTATAGAAAGATGATATATAACAGTGAATTAATGATTCCTATTTATTGCAATATATCCTTAGCATCAGGGAAGAAATCCTTCAGGTCATGACAGAAACAGAAAAATCAAAAAACAAAGATGGGCAGAAGTCAGATATCAAGTTGCGAGTCCAAATCTTCTCATCATTCAGCAGCCAAAGTTGCCCCAAAAGGAGTTTTGTTCCAGCAAGTTGGTTGTCAGCCGTGTGATGACATATAAAGAATGTACATGCTTCAAACATAGGTTTTGAAAACTGTTTATTTTTCTAAACAACTTTCAAATATTGGTTTTATCAAATGAGTGTATATTTACCTCTTAAAAAAATGTAAAATATTTAGTTAATGTGTGTCATTTTTGTGATTCTCTGCTTTTACTGACTTCCTGTGAATATGATCACCACGGGTCTGACGGTTTGCCTAGGAGGGCTTCTACTGTTGGTGTGGCCTCCTCCTGCCATTATTTATCTTTGTATTGCCATTATCTTCCTGTCTTTCATGCTTAGGCCTAGGATCGTTCAAGGGGGCAGTGTCTAGATTCAGACCTTCTGGGGTGGATGGCGGTTTTTCTACCATCCTTTAGGGAGTTCTTGGATATGCAGTTCAGTTTCTGTAAGCCTGGATTCTCTGACTGGAGGGATGGGGCTGGGGTATCACTTGACTACCCTGGATTAAAACTCAGGTAGTCTATGTAAAGCCCTAAGCATGGAATTAGGCACACAGTAAATAATCAGTGACAGTTTTCCCCACTACAGCGTCTTAAACTTACCATAAATGTAATTGATTTTGCCTTTTATAATTTCAAAACATTTTTCCAGCATAAGTTTCAGATTGCCTGGCATGGGCTAAAAATCATTTTCATGGCTCCCAGACTCTTTAGGATTTTTCTGAGAATGGTAACAGTTAAAAATGATAACATTAGCTTATATTTTGATGACATTTTATAAAATACTGTCTTAAATTCAGTGTGCATGGCGTAATAGGCCTCACTTTCCAGGTTTCATAGTCCAGGATTATGGAGCTCAGAGAGATAAATTTACTCACTCAAGGTCACCCAGCTGCTGGGGAGGGGGGACTGATGTACTGACCCCGGCTCTCTGGCTATCCTGACACCAAGCCCATTTCTTCCCAACCACTGTGGTCATGTATACAGTCTGGGTGTGAGCCAGGACTGTATACATGTACACAATAGAGAAGCCTTCCTTGAGAACTTGGAAACTGGTCCAACTTGGAGGAATCTCATTAACACTTTCTGAAGCTTTACCCTGACTGCATTTTAAGTTGTATAATTTTTCTGGATCTGAATCTCAGATGGATGCTGGTTATTGGCAAGTACAAAATCCATTTGGATAGAATTTTCCTTATAACATGATTCAATCTGTATTAAAAAGACAAATGTCTCCTCCCACAAAACCCCAAAACCCTTTCAAATAAAATGCATTTGGGACTTTCCTTCTATCTGACTTATTAAAATAATGGCAATGATTCTGTAAGTTTATTGCCTAATTCCTTTAATACCTAAGGATTTATGTCATCTGGGCATCTTGCTTGGTCTTGTCAGTTTCTCTATGAAGCCCTTTGCCTCTTTTCAGGCACAGTTGAAATAAATTACTTGGCTTCTCTTACTGTCCATATATGTGATAATTCCAGACTTTATAAAAGTATATATACACAAAAAAGGATTTCAGTAGCTTGGCAATTTGTGCTGTTAGTGATGTGTAGCATTTTTTGTCTTGATGTATACTTTTAAATCCCATCTGATTTTTCTGCACTGTTGGCTGGGGTCCAACCATTCTGCATTGTTGCTTGTTGCTGCATTATTTGCTTTCCCCAGCTTTCCTAGATTTAGAAAGCTTAATTTTTATTTCTTTCTCCATTTTTATTAGTCTCACGTTCACCCCTAAAAGAATCAAAATCTTATCCAGAACAACTTGATGGCTTTGTCCTGGAATTTATGGTTTTAGGAGAACAGCAAACTAATTTAATAAAATGCAAGTTCCTTTTTGGAGGTGTCTTTTTCCATTGTCCATTTCTGTTCCTGTTTTCCATGTGTGTGTGTGTATATATGTGTGTATATATATATATATATATATATATATATATAGAGAGAGAGAGAGAGAGAGAGAGAGAGAGAAAATATATGCATATGGGCATATATATATTTTTTCCCTCAAAGTATAACATGAAACCAGGTATGTCTGACTTTGAATGCCCAGCACCTTTTTCATCTTGTGTATTTTTAAGGTCCTAGGAGGACAGACGTTCCTAGGAAGGAATTCCCTATGCTCTTCCTGTGGTTTGGCGTGGCCTGCCTTCCTGACTCATCCTCGGGAGTAGCCCTTCATGCATGGCTCTGCCGGGGAGCAGCGAGGGAGAGTGGGCGTCAGCATATACTGGAAGAGGAAGCAGCGGGAGGATTCGGAAAGGACGGTTTCTCTCAACAGCACATGATCATGTTGTGCAAAGAAGCTAATGAGCAGGACTTTGGTAAGCTATAGTCCGGGAGAGAGGTAGTTAGAGTTTAAAGTTAAAAGATTTGATTTCCGAGAATAAAACTCCTTCAAATCTTAAAATTCGGCCAGTCTAGAGACCCTAAGCCAATGGGGTGCGTTTGTCCTCAGCTGCAACTTACGAATTAATTCCTGTCTTGAAAACACGCAGGGTGGAGTTTTCTGGAAATGAGGTATTTAGGAATTTTCCTGCCATCGTAGACATTAGCCACTCTCTTTGTACAGACAGTGCCTTTGAACACCCTTCATCTGTTTGGGGAATCCCACTGTGTAGTGTCCACTCCTCCTAAGGTAGAGCTCAGAAGTCTTTCTCAGTCTTCCTGACAGCACGGGTACATTCCCGAGAGCGAGTCTCTTGTTTGTAGATTCCCCATCAGTTAGAAGCAAATGACTCCGAAAAGTGGGGTCCCAAAGAGTCCATGCTGTGACTCCTGGAGGGCTTGGGGTGGGCTTGCATTTCTGCTCTTGTTGTCTGTTGTGATGTTGCGTAAACACAATTATTGACATAGAAAATTGTTTACAATATGCTATTAAGTGATAAAAGCAGATTACAGAGCAGTATATGCAATATGAAACCACTTTTGTATAGTGCATATGTGTATAAACATGTATGTGTATATGTGTGTTAATTATATATGTATGCGTTATACATATCATACATATAATATATATACTTATACATGAAAAATCCGGAAGAGGATACATCAGAATTAACAATACTTAATTTTGTGTTGTGAGATCACAAGTGATGTCTTTTTTAAGAAAATTTTTAATTACCTGTATTTACTGATTTTTCTTGAATGAATAGCTATTATTTGTGTAATAAAAATAGAAGTTGAAAAAGAGAAAAACATTCTGTCACTAAATAGTCTTTAAACACATGACAATCTATTTTACCAGTTACCTATTATTAGATATTGGGTGGTTTCCACTTTTTCCCTACTATAAAAAATGCTGACTTTAATCACGTGGAGTTTTGTTTGTTTGTTTCTAAGAAAGACATCTTTGGGTACTTGAATGACTTAATTTGATTATTTAAAATTTTGTGTTTGTCTTTCCTTTTGAAAATTTTGTTAAGGAAGGACTTTTTTTTACATTCCCTCTTTTCTACCTCTTTCTAAAATGTCCTTGAATTTCCAGAAGAGATTACGTTGTAAGGTAAATCAGAACTCTGCTTCTCTGGACATTCATGAGACGAGATAACATCCCAAACTGCAAATGGAGTGCAAGTATGGCAAGATTCTTTCTTTCTCCATCCTTAAAAAAAAGAGAACACTTAACAACAGCTACAGGTGAGATGCCCAGGCTGAAAAGGCTCTTTAAAATAACAGACATTTTACATTCTCTCACTTGATCCTCAAAACAAAACCAAGCCGAACCAGAAAGAATCGTCCTTACTACCCATTCGTTTGGCCAATACATTCCTTTATATGAAAAATGAAAAGACCTTAAAATACCCTAACAGATAGCAAAGCCTTAGAGAGCAAGTTTACATGCAGGGCTGGAGACATTCATTAAAATTGTAATTAGACTCACGATTAAATTCATTCACAGTAGAAACTTTGCTTGTAAGTGTTGCTACAGGAAGAAAGCTCCAGTCTGAAAATTAGTTCAGCAGTCTGAGCAATTTTAATTATGCAGAGTTGATTATCGCTAGAGAAGGAAACCTTTATTGCAGCAATAGAATGAAGATCTGTTCCCCTCTTTTTTGGTTTCCTGAGCTAATATGAGGTACATATTTTGATAACCAAATATTTCTCTAGGCAAAGGAAACATAAGAAAACTCGCAGGAGAGCAGAAGTTATTAAATGGTCACCCGGTAGATAAGATACACACTGCTACACTCCGCATCAGATTTTTGTTGTTAAGTTAAGCATCATTTGGTTAAAGGAAAGGCAAGGAGACAGAAATGGCATTTATCAAACATCTACTTTGTGCCGTTTTTTGTGACAGGCAGGCAGCTTCTTTTCCCAAGCCCCCCTTTAGATGACTATTTCCATTTTATAGATGAAGAAGCCGGTAATCAGGGAAGTTCAGTGACTCTCACGGAAGGGAGGCTGCATGCCCCATCGGACCCCAGAGCCTGCCTCTTTTCGCTCTACCATGAGGAAGGAGAGATCCAGGAGGGGCAGAATGGCTGATCCTCATTCAAGTTCTTGCTCACACACGCTGTGTGTTTTCTTCCATGTGGTTGCACCCTGTCCTAGCAAATGCTTGCACCCCAGCCTGCCTGAAACAGGGGAGTCCACGTGAGGCTGAGAGCGGAGCTTCCACCAGTCGGGCCCTCCTCCCCTCTTTGGGGAAAAGCTCCGATGCTGCTGGGCTCTGGGTACAGTGGAGAGGGCTGGCAGTGCAGTCAGGCGATCTCATTTTTGCTCCTGGATCACCAACCTGCTAGCTGTGTGATTTGGGGGAAGTCCCTTTGTCTCTCTCAAGTTCCATACCTTTTCTGTCGAACGAGTAGGACGTGGGTTTAATGACACTGGGGACTCTCACAGCAGCAATATCGCAGGGTCCCCTGCTGGTGTCATTGGGCTTTCAAAGCCACCGAGGGAGGCAGCCTCCCTGGAACGGCCAGGCTCCTGGATCCTTTGGTGCCCAAAGGCACGATGAGCACTCATATATTTAAAAATAATTATGAGAAACATAAAACAGTAGAGAGAAGAGTATAATGAACTCTCATATACCCATTCTAAAGATTTAACACTAGCTTGCGTTTATCCACATTGGTCGTATGTTTATCATTATGCTGAAATTTAAGGCAAATTACAAATATAATGTCATTTCAGCCATAAATACTTCAGCATACATCTCTAAAAAGCAGAGGCCACTTTCCTGCATTACAGTCATATGCTTGACTCAAGTCTGCAAGAAGGGACTAGCGGTTTCCAAAGGGGAAGGGTTGGGCAAGGCGGGTGGGGAGGGAGGGAGAAGGGATTAAGGGGCACAGTAATTCACAATCACACATAGGTAGGTCACGGGGACTGTAGTACAGCACGGAAATGACAAGTATAGCATGTAATGACTATAGCATCTAACTACGCTGATAGTGACTGCAGTGTGTATGGAGGGGACTTGATCATATGGGTGAAGTTTGAAACCGCATGTGGTTCATGTGAAGCCTTCATAAGATTGTGTATCAGTGATACCTTAATGAAAACAAAAAGATAATGACCTAACAAAGATGAAACAAAAGGGAAAAAAAAAGTCATAGGCTTTTCACATCTAATACAATTAAAAACTTCTTCAAATAATCAACTACCCAATTCATCCTCACATTTCCCTAATTGCCCCCAAAACAGTACCGCTGGCTTGTTCAGAGGAGGATCGCATCAGTGTCCATACACCACACTGAGTTTTTGTGTCTCTTAACTCTTTCAGTCTAGTACATCTCCCTCTGCTTTTTTATTTTTTTCATGACATTGACTTGTTGAAGATTTTGAAGAAACGGGGGCTGAGTGTCCTCTTGCAAGTTTCTCCTTCTGGGTTGTCTGATTGCTTCCCCACCGTGTCAATGTTCTCATTCCTCTCTGACTCCTGCACAAACCAAAAATTAGATCTAAACATTCGAGTAGATCAAAGGTAAACACTGTAGCATGTACATCCCACGGATGACACTGTGCCCTTCCTATTTAATCACCTTGGGAGACAAGTGAGGCAGTGGCAAGTTGGTGCTGCCCCTGTACAGTTACATGTCCTTTGTGACCAGCAAGCAGGCGGTGGGTGAACTTTGTCAACAGATCAATATATAATTCCCCACTGACCTTTCACCTACGGCTCTTAGTATCATTGATAATACCTACCTTTAACAATGATTTCATTAGTAACTGAAAAATGGTGATTTTTAAATTTTGTATCTCCTTTTCTATTATTAGTGGACATTCTTCAATAAAGAAGAGATTTCTGAGGATTTATCTTGACAGAAGCACAGTCTAGGTCCCCAAGATGGGGCTCCTTGGCTTTTGTGAATTTAGTCTCCTACCACATTTTTCCTTTATGGTCCTTAACTTGAAAATGAGAAGAGCATTTCTCTAGGCATTGCTGGATTTAGGATTCCCTTTTCAATGAGCCCTGGCTTCTGAGGAAAACAAAGGCAAGCCTCACTCATAAAATAAAATAATTTCCTTTTTATCTTGAAAGCCAAAGAACCTCATTAGGAGGCAGGCAATGTCTCTAGAATATCTTGCAAGCATACATTTTTCAACAAGGCTCACATAGATAATATTATTTCTTTCCCAGAACTTCCTTCTCCAAGTTGAACCCTTCACTTCTGACATATCAATTGCAGATATGTGAGTAACATTCTTAGGAGACAGAGGTTAAAAATCAACTTGTTTCTGCTGTCTTTGCTATTCCCTGGGAGATGTCTTCTTGTCTTCTCCTTGTGAGTTACAGGTATCTTACTACACTCTGCTCCCAAATTCCAAAAGGTGAAAATTTATAGACAACCAGGGCTTGAGTCTCTGGTTCATGATGGCGTGAATTCCAACATGTTAGAGATTCCACGAAACAACTAGGAGAGAAGGCAAACACCCTCTAAACTGGTACAGTTGCAGGATATCAGTTCAATGGATGGCTCCTCGGAATCTTAAATGGAGAGCCTAGATTAGCCCCTGATATGCACCCTGGCCATCAGTAGAATAAAAAGCTTTGCACTTTGATAAAACCACGGTTTCTTCGCAGGGGTGCCACATTAGCTGTGTTGAGTGAGTTCTCTGAGATAGTCTCCCTTTGAGTTCCTATTCCAATATTGGCCAGCAGGAGCTATTTGTCAAACTTTTTATAGCTTAGTTGCTTTGTTTGTTTGTAGTTGGAATCCCGTGTGAACAAAAGTTGGAATCCAGAGGTGTCTTTGTGTATCTGATGGTTTCATAGGGCTGTCCCACTAGGAATCCCTTGGCATAAGGGATTTGGGCCTGAGGAGAGTGAGAGCAGAGGTCCTTGCCGGTGACTGAGTGTGCAGAGAGAAAGCGGAAGCTTCCATGGAGTCTGTTTCAGATGATGGTCTTTAAGCTCAGCCTGTAGGCTGTCTGTCTCACCTGGAGATCTGGAGATGGTGGGGGTGGGGGGTAGAAGCTGGAGGGTGTTTTCCCGTCATAACTCTCAAAGTTCCCCTTTGGTGCCCAGGAGTCAAAGCTGGACACGTAGTGAGTGGACCTCCACAGCTTCCCCTCACACTTCTTCATGTGATCAGCATGGCCATGGTGTAGTGAGGACAGGAGATAACAAGGCCTGTTTTGGCGATTTAAGAACTGATAACTTTGGGAGTCCCACAGGGCGAGATGTTTGTCAGGAATACCAGTTTTCTCCCAGAGAGAGCCAGTAGAAGGGGACCGAGCTGAGGGGCCAGCTTCAGGGCACTTCGTGGGCAGTCGGCCTGCTGGAGAGCCCCAGAGCTTGAGAAGGATGGCTGTGTGCTTAGATGAAGCCCTCTAGTATCCTACAGATCCTGGGGAAAGGGTACAACTAGGCCTGCTAGGTTAACATTATGAGTGTTAATATTGGTTTGAACCTATTTGCATTTATAGACTTGTATGATGCTTTTGTTAGGTGTAAATCACAGGAGTTTGGCCTCCTGCAAAGAATTGCCTTGGGGATTACATAAGTAAGGAAAGTGCCTGACACAATTCTTGGCACAAAGCAACAGTTTAACAATCCTTAGCTCTCCCATGTTTTATTTTTACCTCTATCTCCATGGAGATATATGAGGTCTTCTTCTGTGGTCTAACTATTCGGGTGTTACCATTGTTATGTCCATTGGTTTGTTTATTTTGCTGAGTTTTCCGTACAAGAACACATTTTCTTATTGCCCTTTTGATTCTTTTCCCCATTCTTAGAAACAATGGCAATAACAACTAAACATGGGTGGCCTCTATTAAAATCCCACAACTGTAAATGGAACTGGTAGAAAAATGTGTCCAAATTAAAGTGGTAAATATACTCCCATACTCTTGTTAATGCACAGATATCCAACCTGAATGACTTTCTCTTCTAGTCACGCAAGAGGCAAAGGTAATTTAGAAACACTCACGCTCTCTTTGTCACATGGTTGACAAAAGGCACAGAGAAAAAGCATAATACACCCTTGTTGGAAGTAAACATGAGAAAGCCCTTAAGACATGCAACACAAAGTCTATAATTTAGAGCAAATATTTTAGCCTGAATATATTACATCTGTTATTTCCCTACTTCCAGAGAAAGGCTAGGCTGTGGCTGGAATGGAATGATTCTTCCTAGGTTTCTGCAAAGGCCTCGGTGATGTTAGGAAATAGTGCCGTCTTGATACAGTTAGACAGAAATTGCCCAGTAAACAGAATTGTGTGGTAATTGTGGGAAAGGATAATTTCTTATGGATCTCCTCCCACCATCTCCAGTAGAGTTAATGCCCTTTTCCGTGATGTTATGGATGGTTCCTGACTTGCAAAGGTTCAACTTTGGTTTTTTGACTTTCTGATAGTATGAAAATGATATCCATTCCATAGAAACTGTACTTGGAATTTTGAATTTTGATCTTTTCCTAAGCTAGTGATGTGCAGGACCATCCTGTCTTGGGATGCCAGGCAAATGGCAGTGAGCTACAGCTCCCAGTTAGCCACACGGCCATGAGGCCAACCACTGGTGCACTTACAACCATTCTGTACCCACGCAATCGTTCTGTGTTTGACTTTCAGTACAGTTTTCAGTAAGTTACATGAGCAATTCAACACTTTAGTATAAAATAAGCTTCGTGTCATATGATTCTGCCCAACTGTAGCCTAATGTGTATGTTCTGAGCATATTTAAGGTAGCCTGGGTTAAGCTATGATATTTGGTAGGTTAGGCACATTGAATTCATTTTTGACTTATGGTTTTTTCAATTTATGATGTGCTTATTGGGGTGTAACTCCACTATAAGTTGAGGAAGATCCATGTAGATTTTTGTTTTCATGCCGATGTCCCTCATGGAGAGTTATCTCCTTCAGAAGAGGGCTTCTTTTCTCTATGATTTTATCCCCAGAAATGAATTCAGTGCTTACATGCAGAGTAGCATTTGATGAGTTTTGGTAATGTAATTCATAGACTGTCAGGTTTGGAAGGCAATTTTTTGGTTATTCTAGGAAACAGGTAACATCTAAGCCACAACCTCCCCTCATTTAGCGGGGGGGGGGGGGCGGTTAAGAGGCTGGCTCAGGATCGCACAGTGGTCCAGTGGCAAGCAGAGACCAGAATTCAAAAGTCTTGCACCAGTCCAAGGACATAATGTGCTATGGAACACTTGAATATTATCATTGCTTGAGAAAAAAAATGGATTGACTCTTCTAGTGAACCATGTTTCTTCACTGTAAAACTTCCTTGTGAAGTTCCAAGAGTGAGAGGAGGTTCCCAGCATTTCCCAGACATATTTCCCCATGGAACCCTTTCCTCAAGTACCATTTTACTGAACTAGTGGTCCCCCAAACACACTTTAGAAAACAGTTGTGGTAGGCAGAATAATGCCTCTCTCCCAAATGTCCAAGTTACAGTCCCCAAGATCTGTAATTATGTTATGTTAAAGGACAAAGAGGGAATTAAGGTATTGGGTAGAATTAAATTTGCACATCAGATGTCCTTAAAATAGGGAGATTCTCCTGGATTATCTGGGTAGGCCAGTGTCATCAGATCCTGAAAAGTGGGAAGAGGGAGGCAGAAGAGGAGGTCAGAGACATGCAGTGTGGGAAGTACTCACTCCGCCATTACTGGCTTTGAAGATGGAGGAAGGGGCCGTGAGCCAAGGAATACAGGCAGCTTATAGAAGCCAGAGAGGGCATGAAAAGGATTACCTCCTGGAGCCTCCAGAAAGGAAATGTAGCCCTGCCAACACCTTGATTTTAGCCCCAATGAGAACAGTGTCAGACTTCTGACCTCCTGAACTGTAAGGTAATTAACCTGTTGTTTCAAGGCACTAATTTTTCTGTAACAGCAATACAAAACTAATACAATGGTTCCCATGTCACAAACTGCATGTTTACTGTGCTCCCACATAAGCCTAATTATTTATATTTATGATTATATTGTTTGTATTAAAGTCTCTATGGGGAGGAGAAACAGTTTTCCTAATGCAAACTGATTCCTAAAAACTTTGTTTTCTTCCATTTTTATAATTTTTGCTGAATTCCATGTTTAGAAGCAGTCACTAGGTCCAGCTCACTCTAAGGGAGGAGATTACACCCAGGGACAGGGATCACGGAGAGCCTTCATAGAAGCTGCCTACCACAGATAGAAAGGAATTAGTGAATTTTTTTCTAATATTTATATGTCTTCTCTTATCAATGAGTTTGAAAGCCTCTTGAAGTTCTACCACAGGCAAGGTGACCATATGATTTATTTTCTATATCAAAAGTCTTTTGAGATAATGAAATGGGTGCTATAATTGACTATAATGAGGTCACAGTGTAAACAGACTGTCCCTGGAAATCCAGATGTATGGTTACCCAAGTCAAAGGTCGTAGTTCTGTGCATCTTTCTCAGCCATTAGCCCAATGCCAACATATAACAAATGTTTTTTATGTATACCTATTTATGGAATGAAAAAATTATTCCAGGATGTATAAAGGTACTTGGGCCACTACATGTATGGTTCTCAAAAATTTTCCTTACTGTCTAATTAGGGAAGCTAAGAAGCCCTCCTACCCAACTTAATCTACTTTTTGATAAAAAAGTAATCTATGACAACACAGACACTTCATTCTAGGAATAAATTCTAACAGAAGGGTAAGTTGAATTACACAGCTTTAGCATTTGGCCACTTAAATATAAGGCCATGTATGGGAAAGACCTAGCTGGGTCTCTGGGATCAGAGACTCCTGGGCTCTAATCCTAGTTCTGAGACTCATGTGATTAAAGAGGCTGAGAAGTCCAAGATCTGCAGGGGGCAAGGGGAAGACCAAGGAGAGCACGTGGTATAGCTCCAGTCCAAGTCCAAAAGCCCAAGAACCAGGGGAGTCGAAGGTGTTCCAGTCTGAGTCTGGGTCTGAAGGCCAGAGAAAACCCATGTCCCAGCTCCAAGACCGTCGGGTACAGAGAAAGAGTAATTTCCTACTCAGCCTTTTATTCTATTCAGGCTTTCAGTGGATTAGATAAGCACTCCCCACTCTGGGGAGGGCAATCTGCTTTACTTAGTTTATGAATTCAGATGTTATTAATCTCACCCAGAAATACCTTCACAGACACAGCCAGAATAATCTTTGACCGAATGTTTGACCACCCTGAGGCCAAGTCAAGTCGGCACAAAAAAATTAGCCATCACTCTGGTTATTAACTTAGAATGAATTCCTGGAAGTAAAATTTCTGGGTCCAGTATATGCCACTTTTTAAGAGTTGTGTCTTGGTTAATCCATTTCTGCCCGTTCTAGGTGACCCTAGCAATAGCTTTTATTCTCGTCTCCAGTGTCTACTCGAAACTTGGCACATGGCTCATGTACAGGCCTCTGGGAGGCACTCACCAAGCCTCCTGCCGCCAACCTTCCTGCTCACTTCCCTAGTGGAGTGGTTTACTGGCTTGGAGGTACTTTTTTTTTTTTGGCATTTTATTACTGACAGGGTCTGCATAGAATTTATGTTTATCAGACACTGTTCTTTGGTTGAAAATCCACCAGTTTTCCTTGAGTATGTGTTAAACAGAACACAACTGTTTATATTCAGCGGGAAACTAACCTGACTTTATCTGTAACTTAATTACTATGAAGTCCCATGTGTGGTCTACAGTGCTGCATAAATTAATAATGCTGTAATTGTAGAGTTCACATACCAGGGATTGGTACCTCCCTCCTCTAGAGAACCAGGCTAGCAAACAGGCTTTGTATTAACATACATTCTCTAGTGAACTTTTTTTCTCCCTGAAGCATTTCCACCTTCCCCCATCTCACGTTTTTTTGATGTCCCTTTTACTCTCCTTGGAAGCAGTCTCTGGCATTCTTCTAGCTACTGTTTCTCCTCTGGGTGGCCATTGAAATAACCTCCTAATATTTCTCCATTAAAATGTGAGCCGTCAATAGCACAATGCCTCGTCGGCTTGCCATTCCAGGACAAAGTACAGAGCCATTCCATTACTCCCGCATCCATCAGGACAATAAGCCACAAATCTTTTTCAGTGCAGCTCTAGACGTGGCTGCCTTTGGACTGGAAGGCAGGGAGAGACAGGGATATTTCCCCAGTGTGGAGAGAAATCAAACTCGTGTATTCTGGTTTCTTCTGCATGTGCTCTTTGGAATGAGTCACTGTGTACTTTTAACAAGAGGCCATGATTGGAAGCAAGGAATGTTTTCTTTGGTGAAATGATTCGGTTGGAGAGATTGCACAAGTCCATTTAGGGACAAGATGCCAACATGTGCTTAATTTTCTTTGGAGGATTTGCTAATGATTGGTGGGAGCCCTGGTTCTTATTTATTACTCACTCTTCTTAATAACGAAAAGGAGACCATATGTTGGGTGTGCAGCTTGCTGATAAACTTACTTGGAGCAGTGACTGGCAACTATGTATAATTTGTGCCCTGTGTTATTAAGGGGGTATAGCCTAAACTCTATTAAGAAATTTGCAGCCTTTGAAGCCCGTACCACTTGGCCTTCACGGCTTATGCTATTATCAGCTAAACATGATAATAGGTGAGGTGTTAGTGTTTTATTATTTTTTTAGAAGAATTTTGAGCATTTCTCACTAGGAACATCAAAATAAATTCCAGATGGATTAAAGAGTTAAATGTTTAAAAACCTAAACTGTTATAAAATCTGGAAGAAAAGAGATGTGAATATTTATCAAACCTCCTGAGGGGGAGGGTTTTCTAAGCTTAGAATTGATGGAATAAATCACTAAGGATATGAGTGATAGATCTGACTCTATAAAAATTTAAAACTTTTATACATCAAAAAAAATCACCAAGATTAGAAAGCAATCACCAAAACTAGAGATAATGTTGTGAGAAGTTCAACAAAGGGTAATTCTTTTTAATAAATATAAAGCTTATATAAATTCCAGTAATACAAATACCAGGACCCCAGCAAATGCATGAGAGAAGACATAAATAGACAAAAGACAAATATGAAATATGCTGGTAACGAACTGCAGAAAATTTTTAAATTCCCTAAGTTACCAAATAAATGTGAAATAAAACAATAGTCAGGGGTTCTTTTTCCCTTTCAAAGCTTCCCCATCAAATTATCTGATATTTAAAATGAAATAATATCTAATGTTGATGAAGGCAGAGTAAAATGATTGCTCTCATTCATTGATTAGGAGAAAGTTAACAGACAACATCCATGTAAAAAAAATTCCTTAAAATAAAAATTGAACTGTATTGAAAATGTGTATAGAAAATGATTACAAGACTGACTTTATATGATGGGATTTTAGAATGGTTTAAAAAATATTCCTAAGTAAAATTTGTTCCTTCAACCTTTTTCTAGTTTTTCTAAATTCTCTATAATAATCATATGTTGCTTTTCACTTGAAGTAAATCCCACGTCTCACCAACTTCAGCTATGTGGTTCAGTTCTAATGAAATTATACCATTTCTCTTTCTTGGAATCAAAGTCTTTCTACACATAAAACCATAATCTGCTATCTTACCATTAATATGTCATTTCTATTCTGGCAAATTTAGGTCTTTTCCCCTCCACCTGTGACCAGCACTCTCTCCTTCAAATCTGAGTGCTTTCCCTGTAAATCTGCATTTAACCTTAGCTTCTTTATACTAACTTTGGAGCTTTTCCTGCTAATGCTTATTCTCTGTGAGCCTGTTTCCTCATCTATTGATAACAGTATCTATGATACAAAGTTACTTTGAGAATTTACCTAAATGAGAACATGTAAGTATGAGTCCTTTGCAAGCTTTGACTCTCTATGCCACTATCACTGTTTCAAATTCTGCTCTGATTCCTACCCTATCTATATTTGAATCTCAGAATGGTGGCCGCAAAGGTAGCTGAACATTTTCCATCCAGGCTCCTGAGGAACTGTCTTATTTGCATGCCCAGCCACCATTGGTAGGAGACGGCTTGGCCTCTTTCCTTATTTAGAGGGCCTAGAGAAGGGAAGAATGTCCCATTTTTGCAGCTTTGGGGAGAAAGTGGTAGAATGATATGTCCTGGAGTTACCCCTGCTGGTGTGGGCAGAAAGGGAGATGGTGCAGGACTGAGCTCATGTGGGGAGAATGATGATTCCTGTGCCCCAGGGAAGGAGGTTACAGAATTTAGCCTTTGCTTCTGTGTCCTTATGTGTCCTGGGTGAGAATGACTTTGATGCAGATGGTCCGTTCATCTGTTCATGTAATGAGAGGTGAGTGGATTGCTCTTTGCTGAGTGGCTACCGTAACTCACCAGGCACTCCCTAGTGCCAGGAACTCTGCCAGGCACTGAGGTCAGAGACTGGTAAGGCAGGCCCCATGATCAACATGGCCCTTGCTATAACGTGTACATGATAAAGTACACAGAACAGCTAGTTACCAAATCTGTCCAGGACACAGGAGATGGCAGGGACAGGGACAGGCTGGGGATGACTTTAGGAAGAAGCCTTTGGAATGGGCTTTGAAGGGTGTGGAGTTATTTTTCTAGATCAAGAGGTGAGTTACAAATATTCCTTGCAAAGGGGAAGGTTTATGCAAAATTTCTTATAATGGGGTGCAAAACTGTAGTGTGGGGCTATGATGGGGACTCACTACATCTAGAATGCAGCATGATGGAGATAGCTGGGTGCGAGGTAGTAGAGGCTGAAGTTGGCAAAGGCTTGGCCACTGGAGACCACTTCATCTTGATAAGAAAATGCAAATCCACAATCTGGATCCAGAAAACTCAGAGCCAGATGTGCTTGTGATGTTGGAATTTTTCAGATTTCAGAAAGTCATACAGTAATTGTATTGTGTATATCAAGTATATCCCAGGGGGACCTAAGAAAGCACCTTGCAATAATCCCGTTAGTATTTTGACATGGAATAGTGACGCCCAAGGAAGAACATAAAGATTCTTATCCTAGTTTGGATTAAGTTTTTTTTTTTTTTTACCAGATATGTATGAAAAAACTTTGGAATTCAGAGAGGAATTTTGAAATCATGGATAAGAAATTTTGGGGAAGAAGAGTAGTTGAATTTTTTTTTCTTTTCCCTTTAAAATACTGAAGGCAATAGGTGATTATTAATAGATTCTGCCCAGGGAGGTGCCATAATCCTAATCGGGTGGTAAAAACATTTACATGTGACTTTGTAGAGGTTGAATCAGAGGAGAGGGCTGGGGGCCTCTGGTGCCCTCTGTGCTCTCCCGCTACCCTGTTGCTCTCTTTCAACACATCCATCCTCTTGTCATTGTCTGGTGCTCTCTTTCCTGATCTGGGTCCAGTTCTCATGTGCTGGTCCTCTTTCCTGGGGGGCGTGAGTTTACCTTCATCTGAAATCCCATTTGCCCTGACACTTCCCCTGGTGTACTGAAAAGCCCTGTCCTTTCTTCCTCAGTGTTCACACTTCTTTTCCTGCAGCTCATTATCTCTCCTTGGCATTCGGAACCTCAGCATTCCCAAAGAGATGTAAGAGGGCATTTGCAAGTAAGGAAACAGGGGCCCTGAGAGGGGTGTGACAGAACAAGTTGGCATCCAAGATGGTTCTAGAACCCAGCTGCTATGGACTGACTGCTTGTGTCCCTCCAAACTTCATATGTTGAAACCTAGTTCCTAAAGTGATGGCATTTGGAGGTGGATAGTAGGTAGAGGGTGAAATCTTTGTGAATGGGATTAATGCCTATATAAGAAGAGACACGAGAGTTGATTATGCTCTCTGTCTTGCGAGGAAGATGGCCATCTGCAAACTGAGGGGAATCTCCAGAACTGACCATGCCGGAACCCTGACCTCAGACTTTTGGCTTCCACAATTGGGAGAAATAAATATCTGTGTTTAAGTTGCTGATACAGTATTTGCTACCGTGGCCCAAACTGGCTCAGACACCAGGTCTCCTTGAATGTGTCACAGGGGACTTTCCTCAGTGCTGTGCTGTTGTGGAGTTGTACTCTTAGAGTTTGGGGTGTACCTGCGCTGCCTTCTCTTTTTGAGGGACAATCTGAAGGCAGTGTTTGGTGGCTTCTTTTTTATTTTATTCTTTAGGATGTTTGACAAGATACCAAACAAATGAAGGTTTAGACTCCAGGTTAACCTTTTATATTTTATGTTTTCAAGCATTTATGAGGTGGAGTCACTATTTCATTTTTAACCAATGATGTTTTCAATATACAATAATAGAGTTATTGTTGTTTTGGGATAATTATTTTAGAACTTCCAGCTGCATTTTGTTAGCTAAAGAAAAGCTGGTTTGACATAACAGGAACTGACTGTTGAGAAAATGCTACCAAGCTCTTTATTATTTTTCCAATTGTGATGCTCAATCTTCCTTTCCTTTAACCATGAAAAGAAGAGGGTAGGAAGGAAGCTTGGGTAATACTTATAAAATTGCACATTACCTGAAAACCATTATTTAAGTAAGGTATTACCTTTTCCCAAGTGTTTTAATGAACATTCAGTTGCTAAATAGAAATGTTTAAAAGAGAAGAGAAAAATACTAATTTTAAAATGAATTTCAAACACTCTAAGCATTGTATTTTTTTTCAGCAATTTTATTTTCCTTTGCCCCATCAATTTTCCCTAGCCATTGGAAAAGGAATTTCCCACAATACTTTGCAACAAGCTCATAGGCTCTATCCTTAAAACATATTTCAGGTGATCTATAAATAGCTCCCCAGAACGGCACAGCACTGCTGCTGGGAGGCAGGAAAGTGAGGCAAAATACTGAGATCCACAAAGCCTGTCAGACTATTTCAGAAGTTTGATCCATTTCAGCCTGGCGATCTCTCATGTTGGATCTGATTGCTGAGATTTGCTGGTTTGGCTTTTGGGGTTTGCTGGGTACCTGAATTGTGATCACAGTTAGTTTTTCTGGGATAGAGAAGAGCTGGAGCTGAGTTCTGCCACCTGGCCTTGTGACCATGGACATGTAATTTTTTTCTTTGAGCCACAGTTTCTTCATATGGCAAACCAAAACACCTGCCTCCCAAGCTTGTTCCAGAATCTAAACAAAATAATATGGAAATATATAGTGTTACATCCAGCACAAAAAAGATCCTCAACAGGTGTTGGTCTAAGGAGGCATCATGACATAATGAGAAAAGCATGGTTTTAGGACTCGTGAGCTCTGAATACAAATCCTGCTCCCCTGTTTCCCCAAGGGGTAAAGTAGAGTAAATTAACTTTTTCAAGATTCAGTTTTCTGATCTAGGAAACAATGAAAACAATTTGATGATATAATGATGCTAAAGATTCAACATTCTTCATTAAATAAATATTTATTAAGTTCACATTGCCAACTAAGCATCGTTCTGGGCACTGGGGATGAAATAGTGCATAAGACCTATTCCTTGCCCCTAAGGTACTCGGATGCTAATTCTGGAGATGATAATTGAATAGCAATTATAGTAGAGTGTGATAAGCATCATGCTGGGTAATGATGAGGATAAAATAGCAAGATCTGTTGAGAACCTAAAGCAGAACTTGGGAGTCGTAGAGAGATTTTTAAAAGAAGGGATGGCTCAGATGGTACCTGAAAGGAGTGCAGAAGTTAACTGGCTGAAGTGTGACTGGAAAGAGTTGGCTGTGCATAAGTATTATATAAAATGCTTTATATTTCTTACTTAATCATCAAGATAACTCTAATAAAAAGGTTCTATTATTACCCCAATTTTAGAGATAAGGAAACTAAGGATTATTGAGCCATGTCCAGATTTACTCTAGAAGGCACCTTCTGTAGTTTTTTGTAGAACTCATCACAGTTCTGTTTCCCCTAGGAATGCTTTGCCTTCCCTCCCCATGTTCATGGGGGCATCTCTAGCAATGGGTTTTGCCAGATGTACTCATTCCAGTATGTGGTGGATTAGATCAAGGAGGAACATCTGACCAAAGTTGACTACATAATTATATTACCATTCTATGAGGCAAGTGCTGTTTTTATGCTCAATTGCATAAGTGAGAAAACGTAGAGGTTAAGTTTAAAGATAACCTCAAAAAAAATAATGTATTTAATAAACCATGCACAGTGCCTGGTACACAAAATGTTAGTTCTTTTCTTCCTGTAACCTTTGTCCAGGAGAGTCACAACAACATGTTGAATTCAGCCTGACACCAACATAGCCAACACGCCCAAGATTATGTTTTTCCCAGCTCATGTTCCCAATGTAAGCTCTTTACATTCTAAAATATCTCCCTATAGGCAATTCTTCCTTTATTCAATAACCCATTCATTTGGAACCATTTCATTAATTGGCAGCTTCTAGAATTTTCTACTGATGGCAAGGGAAGTTCCAGGTGACCACATCTTGCCCATTTCCCTGTACAAGCTAGGGAAAAGTGAGAGAGATTTATTTTACCAAGAAAATAATAAATTACTCGCAATGCAAATTCAAGAAAACTGAATTATGCTTGAACTAAATTAATCTATATGAATTAGACTGATATTTATATTGTCTTCTTTATATGAATTTCATTATAGTCACCCAAAACATCCTGCTGTGTGGGGTGTTAAGTGGTTCATGAATAAAGCTGAAATGCCAAATTTAATAGCACAGCTGCACAGAGAGCAGAATTTGAGCTTTAATTCCATTATGATTTTCCTTTTTGCAGATTGAATATTGTCACACATACCTTAAGTCTGGGCAAAGGATTTGAGGAGGATGAAACTTCAGACATACAGCAGGTGAGGAATTAGGTACCAAGGTAAGATTATCACAGGTCGGGGAAAGTTATCAGCTACTAGATTGAATGGAAACCATCTTTCCTTCACGGTTTGCTCGGCCCTACTGCTCTGAGCATGCTCTGTTGCATCTTGTTATTGGCAAAGCTGCATGGTAACTTCAAATTCCCAGAGGCAGCATGGAGTTGGCTCTGCAGTCTCTATTATAGATTCTTTGGCAGTTCTGAGACAGTGAGTTAGTCTACAATAAGGTGATCAGAGCACTGTTCAAATAAAGCGGGATAATAGTTCACTCTCTAAATGCAGCTGAATCTGTGAAACCTCTACAAATCCCTGAATGGACTTCCTGGTGAACTGTGTACAAAGCCACAGGATCATCCCTTCTGGACCCAAGCCCTTATAGCCACCTCAGAATAATAATACAATAACCTCTTTCCCTATTAAGGGACATGCATGAGATTCATATCACTTCGATTTTTTAGGTTAAAGCTGTTTATAGTACCTACATATCCAGATTAACAGAATGGCCAATATCCACTCTGCTCCTATCCTGAATTTCAAGAATGCAGTCCAAAAGATTCAGTCCTGCCTGCAAATAGTTCTTGGAGAGAAACTTGGCCATCTCCTAAATCCACTCTCAACCCGTTTTCTCCTATCACATGCTTCTGTAACTATCACATGACCTACGTCTTGAACACAGATTATGTTGAGTTGTGTGCCCTCCAGGCATCATACCTTCCTTTCTGACTGCTCTGGGATCAGGCCATCCCATCTGGTGATGGGGCATAGAGAGGAAGAAAGGGGCATCTCTCCCCCAGTGTTATTTCTGGGCTCCTGTGTCCCCACCAATTTAACAGGATACTGGGCATGCCCCTCCAATGGTGTTTGAGGAAGCACCTTTCTTTCCCTTCAGAGTTACATCATCCAAGTTTTGTCTGAATTGGCACTGGCCTGGACTCTGACATTTTAACTCTTGGTTCTCTCATACCAGGGTACCAGCTGGTCCCCAGGATGGCTGTACAAGAAACAGGTTCTAGAGCCCATGACCCCAGGGAACCTGAATGATTTCCCTGTTGCCTTCACATTTCGGCTCTGGAAGCAATGCCTTGCAAGTCCCTCCTCCTCCCTGTTCCAAGTCCAATCCATTTCCTATCACAGAATGAATGAAACTGCCTTTAAGAGTTAAACACTGCTTGCATACCAGTAATGATGAAAAGAATGACCCCAAACTTAGCTGTCTATGTATAAGGTAGGTTTACCTAGAGTAATTTTGTAGATAAGGACACTGAGAGGTAGAAAGACTAAATAACTTGCTCAAGGGCACACAGCTGAGCTGCATATTGACCCCAGGTCTGCCTGCTTCTCAAGGGTAACCCCGAAGGCCAGAGCAGCTGTGTCCTCTCCGAACCTGTCCCTTTGGGTCTTGCTGTTTGCTTTCTCTTTTGCTTTCCTTCCTGTCATGCATAAGGGCCAAGGTATCAAGTCCCTGCGATACCCTAAGTGGGACCCCCAAACTTCTGGGTGCTGCCATTGATTGGGTTTTGAGGTCCAGAAATGATAACTTCCCGAGACTCCAGGGTTTAGTAGGCATCGACCCACTGTTGTCTCTATGTTCATTATATGGATGTTCATGAGACACGCTCATCAGGGTGCCTGCTGCTCACCACCACCTTCAAAGGGTGCGAGTCCCACCCACAACAAGCGACCCCTGGGGAGTTCCTTGAATAAAGACTTACTAGATTATTAGAAATATTTCACTTGAGGGCAGCTGATTCACAGGCTAGCCATTGAACCATAATAAAGACTAGGCTGAGAAGTAACGGCAATGGAAATTATCCAGGCCAGCCAGATTTTCTCCCTTTGGAAACTAACTTGGAAAATATAGAAACATACCAGTTTGTCAGCGATGAGGAATGACAAGGCATAAATAGAAGGAGAGAACAAATAGCAAAGTGCCAGGATTGGTGATGCCTTAAATTTTAGACAACAATCTGATTGCTTTTTGATCCAGTCTCTTCTGTTGAATATGCATCCTGACAATAAATGCTTATTATTTGGGATAGCTTGAGTCTCTTTTTCAAGAACTCTTTCTGAGGTGAGTAAGGACATGTTCCTGCTTAGGGGTGCTGGCTTCTCCCTGCCACGCCACCCACCCTTCCTGCTCAAGCGTGGCCTAGTTCTGTGAATGGTTCTGGATCTGGTTAGAGGCCTTTCTTTCTGGACCCCCTCTTGCTGTTCTTGGTATCTTTCCATGGGATGGGTAGCTCCACAGCCTTTGTCAACACAGAGCCCTGCCAGGCACTAACATGGGGCCACTGGGCTCCAGGGGTGGGTGTGCAGCACTGGATGTGAGGAATATTAATAAGAGCCACCTTCTACTACCTGCCCCACAGGTCTTATGGTTTTGGCTTCACACTGCTTCTTCTGACGCCCTGAGGCTGCTGCTGCTGCTCAGGGAAGCAGCTCTGGACAAGAAGGTGCCAACCTCTCTCAGGCTGCTCCCTCTCATTTGCGTAGGTACCTTTCCAGGTCACATCTGGCTTCATGTTTCTTGTGTCAGTCTTTGGTTTGTCCAAGATCTCCCTATGGAGACCAGCTGCGTTGGCAAAAATAAAATGAGGTTAGCAAAGAGACTGACTTCTAAAACTGAATGTTGAAGATTTGCAAATCTAGCACATTTTGGAAGATTACATTCCTAGAGGATGGCTTAACTGGTAGTTTAAAAACAATGCAAGGGACAAAGACTATTTTCTAGAGTAGTCTGTTCTTCATGGAAGCTGAGGATCAGAAAGGCCAAGCTCCTTTCCCAAAGTCGCACAGGAGGGTAGTTTCAGATCCACTAAGGAAGCCTGAAATCCTGACCCCTGCCACATTTCTTCTCCCTAACAAACTCTCTTTGAATTACTACAGAATTAATTAGTCTAGTAGTGAGGTTTCTGGGGAGGAGAGGATATACAAATTGTGTGCTCCATGTGTTGTATCTATACTTCTTCATTTAATCACCCCATGAGATGGTTTTTATTGTACCCACTTAATGAACTATGAAACTGAGGCTCAAAGAGGTTAAATAATGATAATGATGACACCATCCCTTATTAAGTGCTTGTTACATGCCAGTGCCAAGTGGTTTGCCTGTATCAACTCAATCCTGCTCACAATAGCTCTATCAGGTAAATACTATTACTAAATGAATTCCCTAAGGACACACAGTCTGGCTTTGAGTCATCTCCTACCATATTTATAGCTGATTTTGAGCTGAAACAGTTGCTTAGAGAAAGTCAAATTTCTATGTAAACTTGTGCAAGAAATTTTACTGACCCACCATCAACATGCAAGCATGTTTATTGCGTTTATATCCTAGATAAATGAACAGGAATCCCCGAGAAGTGGGTGGACAAAGTTTAGTTCATGTTTGTTTCCCTAATCCCTTAGCATGGTGGGCTTAACAAGTGTTACTGAGTGGATAAATGAATGAATGAGTGTAAGGTATTTTCATTGCTCTGTCATTGGCTGAGTTTGTGACCTTGAGCAATGACTCTGAGCCTTTACTTCCTATGCGTAAAATGCAGAAGAAAGGATGGCGGCATAAAGTCCTAACCTCTCAGGTTAACCCTTGTGCTGATAATTTGAGGGGCCTTGAACCAGTTCCCTGGGGTTTCCAGAGGGCTGAGAGAACAATGTGAGGCCTGAGCCTACTATTTTCAGAAGAATTTCCCTTTCATCAGGAAGCATCCCTTAGTCAAGCTAGTGGTGAGCTGGTGGGAACCATTATCTTTACCCCCTGGTATCGGACCTGTGAATGTGTTATATCACATGGCAAGTAGTCAGAATTAAGGCTGCTAATGAACTGATCTTAAAAATTGTGAGATTATTCTGGGTTATTCATGTGGGCCTAATACAATTGCACAGGCCTTTAAAATCAGAGAGGTAGACCAAAAAGTCAGTGAAGGAGATATGGCAAAAGAAGGGGATGCAGAAGAGAGAGAAAAGATGCAATATCATGAGGACTAGACCCACTGTTTCTGGCTTTAAAGATGAAATAGGGTTGCCGTGGGCCAAGGAATGCAGGCAGCCTCTGGAAGCTGAGATCACTCCCTGGATGACAGCCAGCAAGGAAATGGGAACCTCAGTCTTATGAGTGCATGGAACTAAATTCTGCCAATAACTGAAATGTCAGCAGACATGGATTTTCCTTTAGTCTCCAGAAAGGAATTCAGGTCAGCAAGATGGCCAAATGAGATATCCTTCACACTTAACTTTGGCAGTCATCCACAGATAGAAGTACCTTAATGGAAGCTCTGGGATCCAGGTAACAGGTTGTGAAACCTGGTGTAGTCAATGACTGAGAAGAGACATCCTGAGAAGGCAGGCCTGCACCTAGGAGACTGACTCACAGACCACGATCCTAACCACAGACATGGGAATAGCTCCATATTCTGAGGACTCAGCCACAACACCATTTGGTTTTGGTTCTATCACTATCACCACTCACCAGGGGACTTGGGAGCAGTCATGCCCACCCATGCACTGGGTAATAGACACACAGACCTTGGCTCTGACTGTGGACTCTGAAGTAGCTCATAAATCAGTTCTAGACCCCCTTGGTCATAGCCTAGAGTCCCTGGAGGGAAGCCTGACAAACTTGGTTAGATCACAGATTCTGAAAGGGTCCTATAGCTGGGTTCCTGCCCATTCCAGTCTCAGTCCATGAAGAGTCCTGCTGGCACAAGGACTCTGCAGGAGAGTAGACCATCTGTGCCCCTGCAGATCCTGAAAGGCCCTAAACTTGACTCTGGCTCCCTTGTAGCTGCAGTCCATGAGCATACCTGCTAATACAGGCTGCAGAAACTCCTGTATATTCCCCCTAGAGGTCTTCAAGGGGTCCTAAACTTGGCTCCAGACCCTCCTGACATGGTCAAGGATAATCCATCCTGTTTAGGGACCTGGCATGAGACATGCACATTTGTGTCTCCAGAGACAGTCCTGAAGACTTCAGTCTTGGCTGTGGAACCTGAAACAGCCCTGGGGCTCAGTTCCAGCCTCTCTCAGTCATGGCCCAAGGGCAGTCATGCCCACACAGAGACCCATTCAGTGACCAAGCAGCATCCCTCCCATCTGTATACCTGATAATAGACCCAAGTGTGGGCCTCAGTGGACCTTGTCCCAGTGCCACACTACTGGAAAAGATACTGAAGGCTGTCTCTCCCAACCAGAGACCAGACAGGTTCCATACCCATCCAAGTCCCTGGTAACAAGCCCACCAACCATTGGTCCCACTGTGGACCTAGTGACAGCCACAGAACTGGTTCAAACTCAGTAGATTGTTATTCTGAAGGTAACCTTATGAGCCCAGAGAACAGACAGGAGGTCTTTACTTGCTTCAACTGGCCCATAAAGACTGGAAGAGGTTTTTTGCTCCTTCAAATGCAGACACCAATGCAGAACTACATGGATAACAAAGAATCAGAAAATATGAGATCATCAAAGGAAACTAATGAAGCTCTAACAACTAACTGCAAAGAAATGGATATCTATGAGTTGCCTGATAAAAAATGCAAAATAATCATCTTAAAGAAACTGAATGAAATGCAAGAGAACTAGGCAATTAAATGAAATCAGAAAAGTGATGCATGAACAAAATGGAAGTTTAATAAAGAAATAGAAACATAAAAAAGAATCAAACAGAACCAACAAATCCAATAGAGAGCTTCAAAAACAGCTTGACCAAGCAGAAGAAAGAATAAGAATCAGAGAACTCAAAAACAGATCATTTGAAATCATGCAGTTAGAGGAACAAAAAGAAAAAAGAATTAAAAAGCCTATGTGGATTATTGGACACCATGAAATGAATGAACATTTGTATTTTGGAAGACCCAGAAAGAAAAGTGAAAGAAAGTTTATTTTAAGAAATAATAGCTGACAATATCCCAAATCTTAGGAGACATATGGACATCCAGGTACAGAAAACTGAAAGGACTTAAGCAACATCAACCCAAAGAAGCTTGCTCTGAGACAGATTATAATCAGAATGTTAAAAGACAAACATGAGAGAATTTTTAAAGCATCATGAAAACAAATGACTTATCACATACCAGGGAACCCCATAAGGCTATTGGAAGATTTCTCTGCAGAAATCTTGCAGACCAGGAGGGAATGAGATGATACTCTCAAAGTACTGAAAGAAAAAAAATCCAACCAAGGATGCTATACCCAGCAAAACTGTTCTTCAGAAATGAAGGAGAGATAAAGACATTCCCAGCTAAACAAAAGCTAAGGGATTTCATCACCATTAGACCTGCTTTATAAGAAATGCTACAGGGAGTTCTTTAAGTTGAAATGAAAAGGAGACAAGTAACAAAAAGTATAAAATTCAGTGGTAAAGGTAAATACATAGCCAAATTCAGAACCTTTAGCTAGACTAACAAAGAAAAATAGAGGACACAAATGAAATTATCAATGAAAAAGGAAATGGTACAACTGATATCACAGAAATACAAAGTATCATAAGAGGCTACTATAAACAGTTATATGCCAGCAAATTGCATAACCTAGAAGAAATGGATATATTCCTAGAAATGTACAACCTACCAAGACTGACTCATGAAGAAATAGAAAACCTAATTAGACCAATAACAACTAAGGAAACTAAAGCAGTAATTAAACACTCCCAACACAGAAAAACTCAGTACCAGTTGGTTTCACTGGTGAATTCCACCAATCATTTAAAGAGTTAATGCAGTTCTTCACAAACTCTTCCAAAAAGCTGAAGATGAGGAAACACTTCCAAACTCATTTTTATGAGGCCAGCTTACCCTGATATGAAAATCAAACAAGGTACTATGACAAAAGAAAAATGCAAACAATTACTCTAATAAATATAAGTGTAAAAGTTCTCAGCACAATGCTAGCAATAGCATGTTAAAGAGACCATGATCAGTGGGATTTATCCCTTGCATCATATGCAAAATGGTTCAACATATGCAAATCAATAGATGTGATATACCACATTAACAAGATGAAGGATAACAATCATATGATCCTCTCAGTAGATGCAGAAAAATCATTTGACAAAGTTCAAGACTTTTTCACAATAAAAGCTTTCAACAAATTACATATAGGAAGAGCATACCTTAATATAATAGAGTCTAATATGAAAACCCATAGCTAACATCATTCTCACTAGTGAAAAGCTGAATCCTTTCCTCAAGATTCAGGAACAAGTCAAGGGTGTTCATTTTCACCATTCCTATTCGACATACTTTTGGAAGTCCAAGCCAGAGTCAATGCATAGCAAAAAAAAGAAGGAAAAAAAAAAGAATATGAAGTAAAACAAATAATCTAATTCATTGGGAAGAGGACCGATATAGACATTTCTTCCAAATAAGATACACAAATGGCTAATGGATACATGAAAAGCTGCTCAACATACATAATAATTAGGGAAATGCAAATTAAAATCACAATAAGATATCTCCTCATATCTGTTAGAATGGGTATTATCAAAATACATTCTTGAGAATGTGGAAAGAAGGGCACTCTAGTGTACTATTGGCAGGGTTGTAACATTGATACATCTATTATGGAAAAGAGCATGGAAACTCCTCAAAGAATTAAAAATAAAGCCACCATATGATCTAGCAATCCCACTCCTGGGTATGTATCAGAAATACATGGAATCACTATCTTGAAGATGTATCTGCAAGCCATGTTTATTGTGGCATTATTCACAATAGTTAATACAATGGAATATTATATGACAATATGTGTGGATCTTGAAGGCATTATGCTAAATGAAATAAGTTAGACAAAGAAAGATAATTATTCAGTGATCTCACTCATATATGGAATCAAAAGCCAAACCCATAGAAACAGAGAGTAGAATGGTGGTTGCCAGGGACTGGGGATGGGGAAAATGGGAAGATATTGGTCAAAGGGTACAAACTACCAGATGATAAATGATAAATAAGTTCTGGGGGTCTAATATTCAACATATTGATGATAATTAACAATACTGTATTAGATACTTGAAAGTTGCTAAGAGAATAAATCTTAAATGTTCTCATTACAAAAAAAATTATGGTTATGTGAAGTAAATACATTACATAACCTTATTGTGGCACTCACTGTCACAATATATGATTGCTTCAGATCATTACATTGTATACCTTATTTACATGATGATACATGTCAATTATATCTCAATAAAGCTGGGAGAATAAAAGAATTCAGCCCTGCTGACACCTTGATTTCATCCTTTGGAAACTCAGAGCAGAGAAAGTAGCCAAGCCCACCAGACTTCCAACCTACAAAACTGTGAAATAATAAATTCATGTTATTTTAAGCCACTTAATTTGTGGCAATTTGTCATGAAAACAATAGAAAACTAAAACAGGAAGCACTCTGAGTATTTGAAACAAAAGAAATTGTATGTATATACTTGGTTACCGTTGTGTTGGAAGAGTTTCAAAGCCAACGAGGAGGCAGGAAAACAGGAAAATTTAGAGATTAACAAGAGCAGAAAACAATTACTAACCCTAGGCTGTGGGAGCAAAAATGGGAGGAGAGATTACAGGAACCACGGGGAGGATCAACAGGTGGAATCTGGAACAAGCATATAGACACTGCTGTTGCCTGACACATGACATTTGGTAGAGAAAGAGAAAAGTGCTTTCCCATTGGCCAAGCCAGCAGACCACTAGCTTGCATAGATCCCTAGAGATAAGCCAACAATAAAGGACAGAACACATATGGTAGAGTGCAGGGGGGATGGGAGATGGAGCTGAAATAAATGGGTCCAGGATGGAAATAATATCTCTGGAGATTAGATGGTAGACAGCAGAGTTCTGTATCATAGACTGTTTCTTCTTGGTATATTTTGAGGCTATTATTTGGTCATAGTTGTTTATAGCTATTATATTTTTGAGGTAAACTAAAACATTACTATGATGTAGTGATCCTCTTTAACTTTAATAATGCTTTCATCCTCAAAGAATAATTTTCCCCTGATACCAAGAGAAGTTTTTCTGTTGTTGTTCTTTTTAATATATTCTTGGTGTATAGTTTACTCTTTTGACTTTTAACTCCACTGTGTTCTATTTTTGGAGTGTTCATACAGAGCGTTTGGTTAGATTCTCAAAAATGCTTATCTAATAGTCTTTATCTTTTAATTGGTATATGCAGTTATTTATATTCAATGTGATTGCTGATGTATTTAGCTTAATTTCTACCTCTTATTTGAGATTTTTTACTTGTTCGCTATTTTTATGTTGTTTTTTTTATTTCCTGACTCCTTCTGGTTTGAAAGTCATTCATCTTATTTCTTTTATTTTTAATCATTACCAATAGCATGCTCTTAACATGCTTATCTAACTTAAAGCTACAAATTAATCAAACTCATCCCAAGCATTATAAAGATCCTTAGAAATACCATAATTCTCATAACCTGTCTCTGACCTCACTTGCTATTATTTTCTACTATTTTATTTCTATCTTGCTTTTTTCTTTTTATAATCTAGTTTAAATGTTTGATACCTGTTAAATATATGCAAGCTATACAAAAAATATAACATAATAAACACTATGACCCCACCACAAAACGCTTAGTTGAAGCATTACCTATAAATTACTACTTCTCTTTCTATTATGAACAGTGATGCTGTGAGTTAAGCCTGCAGATCCATGGAATTCATGATCTTTTAAGGCAATTGAGACTTACTGAGGAACTAGCTAACCAATGCAAGTAGAGATATTGTAAAGATACTATACATTTGCTGATGTGTGAGAGAGGAAGTATTAAATTATTCAGTTGTAAATATTTCATAATGTGAACACAAATGTTTATTTAACTAGAATTGTGATATAGCAGCTATGTTGGGAGAATGGGGATGGAATATGTGTATTGATGTGTATGTATGTATATGTGCACATATTGCTTACAATGATAAAATACCATTCTTCCAAAATAGGATATTGTGGAAGAAACTGATAGTTGCTTATTAATATATATTCTTTTATTCCATAGTAAGAGAATTTTAGCTGATAATGTGTCTGCCTAAAATAAAGATCAGTTTTCATCCTCCTTTATGGAAGCCATTACATCAAGTTCTAGACAACAGGATATAAATAGAATTAATATGTACATTTTTGTGTTATTCTCATCCCTTCCTCTTTGATCCCATTGGATGAAATATGGTCCTGGTGACAGATAAGCCATCTTGGATTGGGTGATAAAGATCTTCCTAACTTGATGCTCTGCCATTTATAAGAGAAAAAATTAGCTTCTATTTTAAGGCACTGTCATTTTAGACTCTGCTACTATCTGTAAGCCTATGTCCTAACTCAGAAACCAAAAGATATCTTGAACAATCAAGAATGTGTACTGTGAGGATGTTATTTATAAATATGGACTCAAACACCAGAAGAAATAGCTTTGGAAAGATGTTACCCATGGGAATAGTGAATTTATAGAGGGGGTGGAGTAGGGGACCACTACTTGTCCTTTCAAATTATGTACATGCATTATTTCTGTAAAGATTACATTTAAAATAACTTTCACACACACACAAATTTCTAATGTGATTGCTGTCATTTTGAATGACATATATCTTTTCACAGAAAGTTGAGACTTCAGCTATTAGGAAAAAACACTCAGATATCAACACACAACAGCTGACAAAACTATAATCAATAACATCACTCTCATACTCAAAATCCTGTAGCATAAATATGTTATGGGGCTGCGGATGGTTTCAAAAAAAGCAACGAAACTATGAGATGATAGTGAAGAAATTTAGAAAAAAAAACCCAAATAACACATTTCTATGAGACCATGGGTCACCATTTCAGGGGTAAATGTAGCAACTACTGCCAAGGACATTGTAAAGCTGTAAATGTACCTTCCTGAAGTGTGATTATGATTTAAGAAAAATTTATGTGATTCATGTGTGACATGGGATGAGAAATGCTATACCAGCTTTGGCAACAGTATAAGAGATGAGAATGTTAACAAAACAGTTTGCTGATATACTGTTTGGAAATCCCAGCGCTCAGGCCACAGCATCTTTATGTTTTGCTTTTACTTGAAAACATGCCTAACAGAGCTGCAGTTTTTTATGAACTTACAGATAAACATGACATTTAGGGATTCAAAAATTATCAAGGCAATATGGACAAATAAATTGGTATTGGTGTCAGAGAAAACACATCTGAGAATCTCACAATACTAGACTCAGAAGGCTCCTTGAGGTCATTTCTGGTACCTGTTTCACCTCTTGTTAATGGTCCAGAGGCTCTCTGTGACTTACAGGCACTTCTCTCAGGTGAAAGGGGCGAAACAGAGAAGCTACAGAGGGAAACAAGGACGAGTAAAGAAAGAGAAGATTGTGCTCGTCCCCTCCCCTAGTGTAGATCCCTGGTCCATTCGTCAGGCCTGTTCTTAAGCCACTTCTGGTAGAGGGGGAGAAAATTTAAACTGGTTGAGAATTTGAAGGTTTGATCTTAAAAAGACTGAAAGCTTAGTGTGACTGTCTGCTGTGCTTCAGTGAGTTAAACCTGTGCAACAAGTTATACGTGTCTACACCCTATGTCACCTGCAGGCCTCATGAAGAGCCCTGGGTGGTTGATCCTGGCTTTCAGGGAAACAAGGACAAGAACAGGAGAACATAGTACAGAAAGTTGAGTTCAGATTGCTGAGGTTGATTCTGAGGGACTCAGGGAATATCCTGTGTGAATGATGAGGAGGGACTATGCTCCTGAATCTTAGGAGAGACAGCTGGCATGCAGATAGAATTTGAGAGACAGTAGATTTTAGGTGATAATTGAAATTAACTGCAAGTGAGATGAGAGGCCGAAGGTATGGGCCTGGGGGACATAGACATTTGTAGGATGGATTAAGAAGGAGAAGCCCACAAAAGAAAATGGGGAGATGTGGCTGGTGGTAGAAAGAAAACCAAGAAGACAAATGTCACAGAAGCAAAGGAAAAATTGTTCTAATAAGGTGTTGTCAAGACCGTTAAATGGGGCAAAGAAATTAAAACATTTGGATTTTCTAAAAAAGGTCATTTATGACCTTGGCAAGAGGATTTGAGAGAAGTGATGAGGGTAGAAACATAATTTTGAATATATATACTGTGATGAGAGACTTGAGTATGTTTAAAGGTAATGGGAAAGGACTTTAGATAGGAGGAGGTTGCATAGCAAATAAGAGGGGTTGTAGGTGATGGTATAAAATCTTTGGAAAGGCGAAATGGGGTTAGGAGTCCAAGGGGAGAGAATGGTGTTAAATAGTGGGAAGAATGCCTCTTCTCAAGACAAGAAAGGAGGAAAGAGTTGTGGGTGTGGAGGCATCATGATTACAGTTTAGTAACTATTAGAAAATAGTTACTAAATAGCTGAAGTACTTGGGTCTCATTAACAGAGGTATGGAATCAATATCAAAGGAGGTGACACCCCAACCCCTACTCCCAGACTGTGATCTGGCCAGATGTTCCAGACAGTGCTGTGTGCAGTCCTGGGTGGGTGGTGCAACTTCAGTGGAAGATTAATCACCTGGGAAGTGTGCTGGAAGAGTTAAGCCCTGATAATAGGGTCTGAAAAAGATTGAAGAACAGGGAAATATCAGCCTGGAGAAATAGAGATTTGGCAAAGAAGAAATCATGGTCTTTAAATATTTGGAAGAGAGATCAGGGTTATTTTGCTTTTGCATTAAAGGGCGGGTGTAGGCAATGAGGAGAAGTTGTAGGGGAATGAACATTTTTCAGCAATTAGTATGAGTTAAATTTAAATGTGGACCGACTTTTATTAAGGAATGCTAGGAAAATAGGTTCATGGAGGAAATATCTGCCTAACCAAGGTTTCTTAGAGAGTTTAGGACTACATAAATGTTTTATCCAAAAAGTATTGAGTTTTTACTATGTGCCAGATAGTATGCTGGGTTTGACCACACAATCTGAATCAGGCAATTATCCTGGTAGAAAGTGTGGGAAACAGACATATGAAAAGATACTTACAATACAACCAGCTACACTTTGCATAGACACAACATTCTAGAAGACAGTGATAGCTATTAATGCAATATTAATGCATTCTATTAATTTATTCATATATTTCATCACAAACACAATTAAGAATCTCATTCTTCTCAGATGCAAGATTTTATGAGCCCAGTGATAGACCTCCTTAAAGAAAAACATAGCTATTCATAAATAATATGAGGTTTTAAAAAGCAGAAGCACAGTTCTGTCAAAAGTTTCTGTTCTGCTCCTATGAGATCGGAAAGAGCACAGGAGCACTGCATTCAAAACAATTCACTAAGTTACAAAGGTATGGAATAATTAATGCCTACAAATGCACAAGGGTAGTCCGAACAGTAACTACCTGTCACCTATTTGTTTCAATGTTTATAAGTTAACAGGCATGGTTTCCACGTGATGCCTGCATGTTCATTGGTGAAATGATTGGGAGAAACCAGGTCCAACTAAACCTGGGAAACCCTTGGAAGGGTTTTATGTAATGTGTATGAGTTTGGTGCAGAGAGTACAACAGATATGTGGGAGAGTGAGCTCAGAGAGTAGGGGTCCCTAACCCAGGCTGATGTCTGGGTTGTGGAAGGAAGGGTAGAAGTCATGGGAAATAACAATGGCATGGAATGCAACAAGCCAGATGGATGGGAAGGAGAATTCAGCCAAGGGAGACCACAGAAATAAAGTCACACATGCGCAAACTGACATGGAATGTGTGCATGTGCATGTATATGCATGAGGATGTGTGTGTGTGTGTGTTGTGGGTGTGGAGGCATTCATTGGTGTTACAGAGCAAAGATATGTGGTGGGGGTGCCAGGGATGGGATAGAGAATAACCTTTTAAGCATGGTTGTAATAGTTGAGAACAGTGTAGAACCATCCATGTGGGTCAGACTGGAATCATAAGAGACCAGCAAGAGTCTGAAGGCAGCATCCAGAAAGAAGTGGCATGTGTCTGGCCCACTGCAGTGGTCCCAGGGTGTGGAAAAGAGATGCCTTTGAGACATCCTAAGACTTGGTTTTTAAGATGATGTAAGGTTTTGTCATCTGCAGCAGAGGAAAGAGCTTTGATCAGAGGTTTGGGAAATAAATACGGATACCTTTGCCCTGTGTGACCACATGTGTGCCTTTGGTAAACCTGTTCACCTGGTGGGCCTTGGTTTCCACATCTGCAAAATGGAGCTGAATGAGATGATGGCAAAGTTTTCTTCAAGCACAATAGTTCATGATTCTTTGGTTTTCAGCCCAGATGAACAGAGAATAATAACGTTGCCATTCATACAGTCAAGAAATACTTGCAACTGAGGAGGTGACAGTCAGCTCTAATAAACATTTTCCTTTCTTCAGAGGTGGGGATTAGGTCTTGGTCTCCAGAACAAGTGTATTTTCTTTCCTGTTGGAGAGGAGATTTTCACCTTCATTCTTATTCTCTTAGGATCCAAGCCCATTAAGCATGAATAAAAACAGGTCTTATCTGAAATTGAAGCTGGTGCTCTGAGATGAATATCCAAGGTCCTGTGGACTGAATTTCTTGTAAAGTAAAAGAACCCACAGAATGCTGGCCTTGCTTTAGCTACTGGTCTGTGCTCAAAGGGTGGTATTAGGAATCAGAATTTATCTTCTTTGTGGTAATTTGTCCTTTTATGAAAGAAGTTTTAGATGTGCACTTTTACCACTCTTAGAAAGCTGGTAGTTTTGACAAATTCACAAAATATGTTTCTAATTCCCTTCTGTTTCCATTGCAATCCAGTAATTCTCACATTATTTCTGGAAGATTAGCAGACACACAGTTGTAGTGACACAATTAGTATTCAGAGGAGATAATAATGTCAAGGGATTTTGTTGCTCTTAGAGCCTAAATGAAAATATAAGGATAACAAAAATTGAAATTGTGATAATTTCTTGGCATAAATTAGTGCTTGTTAAAAAAATGTTAATGCCATGAGTGGGATTGTTTAATACAAACATGTTGGATACATCACTTATAAGACAGTAGATTTTATTTTCTTTACTTTATACATAGCTTCTTATCTGTAGGGCAACACTGCTCTTTCTGCAGAATTATTTCTCCTATGAAATAGTTAATCCTGAGAACTGTTTCAGGCAATAAAACACTGACTGGAATCTTTCCGACAATACTTTCCTTCTTGATCTTTTTTTATGACTAATTGAAATGAAAGCCTGGGGAAACTTAATGTTAAGGAAACACTATGTGCTCTGTGATGTGATTCTGTGAAGGGGGTGTCTATGTGGTAGGGGGCTCTCTGCTCTGGAATTTTAAGTTAGAGACCTAACCAGAGGATCAATATTTCAATTAGATGCTGTAGTGGGTTTGGGATTACTGCTACTGTAGCTGGAAGATTGCTGGGTCTTTTCTTGGGAGGGGTTATTACTGTAAGCTGGTTTTTGTTTTCTTTTTAATAATAGTTCTCAGAGTTTGTCTGCTTTGTTTGCATTTGAGCCCCTGAACTGACTGACTAAAAAGAGAACAAAAAATGTAAATTATTTGTACTTCCCCAAATGCTGCTACCAGCGTGCTCTTCAGTAGCCATCTGAGAGAAAGCAACCATTATCTCTTATTTTGTGGAGTTCTTGGAGCGGTGACCCTTGGAGCTGATAGGACAAGTTCTCAATAGTGCTCATTGAGGAGGTGCTGGGACAGAGGCTGTCTCCTCTTGGACTCAGTCAACCAGAGTAATTCCCCTTTGACTTGTTTTATATACAACCATACCTTATTTTATTGTGCTTTTCAGATAATTCATTTTTTGTAAATTGAAGATTTGTGGTAACTCTGCATCAAGCGCCTATTGGCACCATTTTACTAATAGCATTGGCTCATGTCATGTGTCTATTGTTACATTTTGGTAATTCTTACAATGTTTCATACTTTTTCATTATTGTTGTATTTGAATTGATGCCATCTCATGAAAAAATTTCAATGGAATAGGAATTGCTTCTTATTGATGAGCAATGAAAGTGGTTCCTTGAGATGGAACCTACTCCTGGTGAAGATGCTGTGAAGATGGCTGAAATGACAACAAAAGATTCAGAATAATCCACAAACTTAGTTGATAAAGAAGTGGCAGGGTTTGAGAGACTTGCCTCTGATTTTGAAAGAAGTTCTACTATGGATAAAATAGTACCAAACAGCATCGCATGCTACAGAGAATTTTGTGAAGGGAAGAGTCAGTAGATATGCAGACTTCAATGTTTTCTTATTTTAAGAAATTGCCACGGCCACCCCAACCTTCAGCAACCACCGCCTTGACCAGTCACAGCCTCAACATTGAGGTAAAACTCCACCAGCAAAAAGATCATGACTTGCTAAAAGCTTAGGTGGTAACATTTTTTAGCAATACTGTACCTAATGCTATGGCACATTTAGTAGTATCGTGTAAACCTAACTTTTATATGCACTGAGAAACCAAAAATTTAATCTGACTTACTTTATTGTGGTATTTACTTTATTGCAGTGGTCTGGAACTGAACTGCCAGTATCTCTGAGATATGCCTATATTGAATTTCACATGAAATTTGATTTTAAAAAATGACTTCGTTATCTATAACCATGAGTGATGGTAGGTCAGTCTTCCCAGGCTTCCTCACAGTCATCCACTTTCCACTGAACCATTTCCAGGATACAGTGCTCATGACTTTATAAATTTCATTTGCACAAATTATTGTAAATAATTTGTTCTCAGGATTGAAATATTTGGGCCAGATATTCCCACCTGCCTTTGAAAACCTTTCCTCATCAGAATCACATTTCTGTCACCAAATGCTATTTTGCAGTGTGGCCAAGAGTAGTTGTTATACATTATTATAATACTGGGAATATATGGAATATCCTTCCCTCTTCTGGTTTTTCCAAAAAAGGCTCAACAACTCCATGAAACGGTCATCTCTCTAGTCCTTTATTATCTGTGTTTCTCTCAACACTTGCAGAATTTTTATGTAAAATGTGTACAATATTATAGAACATGGAAAAGACATCAGAAATATTTATTCTTATCCAACAATCTTATATTCCCAAACTGTCTACTCCACAAATACTGGTATTGTACCAGGATAGTGAAAGCAAGGAATGTTGGCTGCCTAAGTAATAGAAAATCTTTGTCTTTATCTGTTTTTTTACAAATTTTTTGGCAACAAGGATTACATTTTATTCAACTATTTATCCCCGGCCCCAAGAGCATGGCCCAGCATGCAATAGGTACTTAACAAATGCAATTTGTTGGTGTGGAATCAGAACACCTGTGTTTGAGTCCCTTCCAAGTCATTTACTGGTTGTTTGACCTTCAACAAAGCATTTCACTCCTCTGAGCTTCCACTTCCTCAGATGTAATTTAGTAGGAATAAAAACATTATCTCACGTTGTTGAAAGAATTGAATGAAAGGCCATGAAACACTATCAAAAGCTGGAGTGAAGATATAAACAGATTATTTGAAGGATTTACAGTCAAAGCATTTATCAAGATATTTCAAACATTGTCTTAGTATCAAATTAAATCATAAGATGACTGCATACTTGCAACATGTTATTTTGCTCCTCAAAGAAGAATCTCCTTCATTAAATTATTTTTTATGATAATTTTTCAATTATTTCAGTGAATATTGAAATACACTATAAGTAATAGTTATGAGGATCTTACAATTTTATTTCCTGTGGGAATGTTGACAAGGAAGACATTTTACTACAATGCTCAGAACTTTTTATATAGTCATTTAACCTTTAGTGCATGAAAAGATTTAATCGTTTTAAAGGACTGGTAGATTGATATTTGAGAATCATGTAATTATGTTATCATTTTTCCTTTGGCTGCTGGGAGGATCAGAGCAAAATCTGAGGCTCAGTTAGAAAAAATTCAGTTAACACCAACAATAAGAGTAACTGGTCTGGTCATTCTTTTTGTTTGTATTATATGGTCTTGATTTATTTTTTTAACCTATATTTTTATATATCTAGAAGTTGATTTGCATTTATGGTAGATATTTTAAAATTGTTTTGTTGAATGTGTTTCACATATTACTTATAGAATAATTAACTAGGTAGATAAGTAAAACAGTTGGATATAAGATAACATTTTGTGAAAATTAAACGTCTGTGGTTGAAGTGGCTAGTACCTAGCTCAGATCCTCAAAAATTCAGAACACTATGGATGTGTACACTGACAGATATCTTATTATTAGAATATGGGATGAATTTTCTACTTGCTATATATTGAGTTGGATTAAGGAAAACGATTGGAGACACATTCATGATTCATTACATGAAACCAGGGGACTCTGCCTGCCTAATGAATTACAACCCACTATCATATTAGAAATTAGTCCCCGCAAATAAGGTGCTGATTTTGGGAGCAGTGGCTGAAAAAACATATATTCCAGTGGCTCAAAATACCAGAGGTTCAAGTGTGGATAATTTCCTTGTGGTGAACACTAGAAGAGGAACAGGAGATTATATTCAATATCCTACCTCTCTTTCTCTTTAGAAGTATTTCCCATTATGTATGTAGATTTGGTGAGATGTAGACTCCATCTAATACTATGTGAAAGATGAAATCTGCGAGATTCTCACAACAGGCCTTGTAGCCTAGGGCATGAGTACATAAGTTGATCCAATATGAGTAAAACCTTTGATGATTTTGAGAAAAGAAAATCAGAGCTTTTCAGGAAAAGGAAGTATTTAGAATTTTTACAGCCACAAACAAATTCCATAAGATAAAGTGGATACAGAGAGGTGGGAAGAACTGAAAAGCAGAAAGTGGATCTAGATCCTTGATCCTGAAACCCGAAACCTGACCCGTCTTTGAAATTTCCAATTATTGAGTTAATTTAAGTTACTTTTATGTTCTTGCAAACAAACACCTAACTGGTATAACACTCACCCCAATCCCTAGTCCAAAGATAGATCAAATGTCTATGTATATGAAGGTCAAGTAGCTGCTAGGAAGGTTTAGAATCTATATCATATCAACTGTATTGTTTTAGGAAATTCAGGAACATTAATCTTAGAAAATCTATTATAATTTGAGTGGGAAAAAAGTGAGTGGAAACAACATAGGGCCTGAAAATTATTGTAAACTATATATAGCACATCAAAACTCAGAGAAAGCACAGCTGTTTGAAAATAACTTACCAGTGGATCCAAAAAGATATTTTAGGAATTTTTTTAGAAACCTCAGTAATGTCAGAAGAACATGGTCTGTATGAAAGAACAGAAACTGATACGAAAGCTAATAGGATGAGAAATAATTTGACAGTATAAATTCAAAAATAAAAGGATAAAGTGTAAGGTCAACAAAATGGAGTGTAGAGGCATCTGGGTCAAGAGAAGGATGATTAAAAGAAGCTATTATTGCAATCAGAAAATTTAAATGTTTTTGAGGAAGTAAAGAATACATTTGACCTTAGAAAATCAAATTAGTTACATGAAAATTAAACTCCAGATGCATTCTGAGAGAGAGAGAGGTTATATATAAATGGAGAAAAATAGTACCTCCATTTAGTTAGGTGATAGGTGATTTTATTTTCTTCCTTTATATATTAGTTTTTGAAAACATTTGTTACATAATGAATATGTGTTAAGAAAGTTTTTCAAAACCATGTTTTTAATGGTTATCTGGGTATCTCAATCCAAAATTCCTGAGCATATGAAAAACCAGGATAATCTTAATTTGCATAGGAAAGAATAATCAAAAGACCCCTACATCATGGTGATATAGATGTTAGAATTATCAAACAAAACTTTAATGCAGTAATTGTAAAATGTTTTGAGAATAAATGCAAACACTGCTAAAATGAATATCAGGATATAAATCTCAGCAAAAAGTGTAAGCTAAAAAGAAGAAAAAAAATGAAAATTTAGAACAGAGAAGTACAAAGGCAAAATAAAAAATTAACTGTTTAGGTTAAATAGCAAAATAAATGTGGCAGAGGAGAAAGTCAGTGAACTTGAAGATAGATCCAATCTGAATGGTATAGTTTTAAAATTTTGTTAAAAATTTATATTAAAACTTAAACTTAACATTTGTATCTTTTTAGTTCAAGAAAGGGAGGAGAAATAATCAGTGGTGATAAAATATTTGAAGAAATACACCTGAAAACTTCCCAAAGATGATAAAAGAAACAAATCTATAGATTTAAAAAGCATAGTAAACCCCAAGAGGATAAATGTAAAGAAATTTATGCCCAAAAACATCATGATAAATTGATGAAAACTAAAAACAGAAAAAAATTGAAAGCAGTTGGAGAAAATTGATGCATTATTTAGATGTGAACAATGATTCAAGTGGCAGAAAACTTCTCATTGGAACTATGGAGTCCAGAGCAAAGTGACACTACACATTTAAACTGCTGAAGAAAGGAAATTCTATATCCAGTGAAAATAACCTTCAGCAATTAAAATGAAATAAAGACATGCACAAATGATGGATACTTAAGAAAATTCATTAGCAGAAGGCCAGCGCTAATATAATTACTGGAGTGAATTCTTTTAGACAGACGGAAAATGGTAGCAGAAGGAAACCAGGAATAAAGGAAGTACAACATAAATTGCATCGTAAAACAGATAGGGTAAAAGGATTTGTATGGTGACAAGTTTTCTGCATTACACATGAAATTATAAAATATTGCTTTTAAGTAAACTGTTTAAATTTAAGTATGTATATTGTAATTCTTAAAGAAGCCATTAAAAAAATAAACATATTTGAAAACACAATACTAATAAAACTTTATACAATCTAAAAGAAGGGAGAAGTGGGAAAAAGAAAAAATCAAAGGAAACAAAATAAGTAATGGAATGAAAATAATAAATCCAAATATAAATACGTGTATTAATTATAAATGGCCTAAAAACACCAACTAAAAGACAGAGATTGGATTCAAAAGCAATATTCAACTATAAAATGTCTCTAAGAAACTACCTTCAAAATAATGTATAGGTATGCTAAGAGTATAATGATGGAAAAATATATCATGTAAACACTAATCAAAAGAAAAATGGAATAGCTATATTTATAATAGATAATGCAAATTCAGAGCAAAGAAAATTACCATGGATGAAGGACATTACATAATGATAAAAGTGACAATTTGCCAAGAAGACTGACAATCCTAAACATGTATGCACCAAAGAATAGAGCTTCAAAATATGCAAAGGAACAATCATCAGAACTGAAAGGAGAAATAGATACTTCCATAATTATAAAATCAGAGACTTAAAAACTCCTCTTTCTGTAACTGATAGAATAAGTAGAGAGAAGCATTTTCAAGTATATAGAATTAACAGTACCAACAATGAACTGGGTATGATTGACATTTTAAAGTACTTCATGCAAAATAGTAGCATATACCCTTATTTCCAAATGCACACAGAATATTTCTCAAGATAAGTAATAAGAATTAAAAGATTTGAAATCATACATAGTATGTTCTTTGATATAATTAAAATAGAAATGAGTAAAAACAAGGCATCAGGAAAATCTCTAAACATCATGGGTCAAAGAGGAAGTTTTAAAGGAAATTAGAAAACATATTAAACTGAGTGAAAATGAAAACACATATCAAAATTTCTAGGCTGCAGATAAATAGTACTGACAGGGGACTTTATAGCATTCAATGTTTATATTGGAAAAGTCTTAATCTTAATTAAGTCAATAATCTAAGCTCCTACCTTAGGAAACTAGAAAAAGGATAGCAAAATAAACCAAGGAGATGGAAGGAAATTAGAAGACAAGAACAGAAATCAGTAAAATCATAAAATTAAAGAGGAAACAGTACAGAAAATTGATTGTGCCAGACTTGGCTCTTTAAAAATATCAATAAAATTGACATACCTTTAGCAAGTTTGAGAGAGAGAAAGAGAAACACAAATTACCAATATCAGGAATGAAAGATAGGATATCATTACAGACTGCAGACATTACCACCACAAACAACTCTATACATATAAATTTGACCATTTAGATAGAATGGATCAGTTCCTTGAAAACCACAAATTACTGAAACTCATCCTAATTGAAATGATAGTCTGAATATCCCTATAGCTATTACAGAAGTTGAATTCATAGTTAAACATCTTCTGAAATGAAATCTCCAGTCCTGGATGGTTTCCATAGCAAATTCCAACAAACATTTAAAGAATAAATAGTGCCATTCTAAAATAACATCTTCCAGAAAATAAGAGACATAGGCATAATTTTCATCTCATTTTATATGACTAACATTAACCTAATATCAAAACCAGAGTATAAGAAGAAAAGAAAAACAAAAAACAAAGACTAATCTCCCTCATGAATCTATTACAAAAACCTTCAGCAAAAATATTAGATAATGTAATCCATGACCAAATAGAGTTTATCCTGAGAATGTGAAGCTGTTTTAATATTCAAAAATCAATCACTGTAGTTGTGATAGTTAATTTCATCAATTTGAAAAGACCATAGGATGTCCAGATATTTGGCCAAATATTATGCTGAGTATTTCTGTGAAGGTGTTTTTTGATGAGATCAACATTTACATAAGTAGACTGAGTGAAATAGATTGCTCTCCATAATGTGGGTGAGCCTCATATATATCCTCTTGCTTCTACTTCTCTGAAGAACTCTGACTAATGCAGTAGACCACCAAGGTAACAATCAAAGAAGAAAAAATCACAATTATATCAATTGATACAGAAAAATCATTTGATAAAATTTAACATCTATCCAAGACAAAAACTCTCAATGAAGGCAGAACTTCCTCAATAATAACTTCCTGATATGAGAATCTACAGAAAACCTACAGGTAACATTATTATTAGTGGTGAAAGACTGAATGCCTTCTCTTTAAAATGAGGGATGAGCACAGATCCACACTAACCACTTGCACTCAACATCAGACTGAATATTGTAGCCAATGCAATAAGGCAAGAAAAAGACATAAAAGTCATGTAGACTAGGAAAGAAGAAGTAAGATTATTCTAATTTGTAGATGACACTGTTGTCTATGTAGAAAATCACAAGGAATATACAAAAACATTCTTACAGCTTATAAGTAAATTCAACAAGATTGCAAGATACAAGATCAAAGTACACAAAAATCAATCTTTTTCTATATACTGACAATGAACATGTGGAAAGCAAAATTTAAAAGACAGTACTATTTATAATTGCTCTAAAGACAACAAAATGCTTAGAAATTCACTTAACATATACAGAATATATATGCTGAAAACTACAAAATGACGATGAAAGAAAGACACCTAAATAAATGGGCAGACATATCATGTTCAAGAATTGGAAGACTTAAAAAAGACATCTGTTCTCCCCAAAATGATCTACAAATTGAATGCAATCTGAATCAAAATCCAAATAGGCTTTCTGTTATATATCTACCAACTGGTTTTAAAATTTATATGAAAATAAAAATGACTTACAATAACCAAAACAATTTTGAAAAAGAAAAACAAAGTTGGATGAATCATACTACATGATTTTAAGTCTTGCTATAAAGCTATAGTAATTACTGGGTTTCATGGGGTGAACAAATATGAACATCTCTAAGTAAAGTGAGATGTAAAACAGTTTAAAAAGTCTGAAGACATAGGAAACTTAAATTGAAGAGGTATTGAGAGCTTAAAGATAAACCTCCCATTCAGATTTTTAATAATGAATAATTAAAATAATTAATCTTGGTAGAGGATGAGTTTAATAAACCAGAAAAAGTTGGAGACATCCAGATGGCTAATATGAATTACTATTATGTTTCTTTGTATATAAAACCTTATCTAAAACAAACATAAATTTAGTATGTTACACATCAATTTAAAATGATTATTAAGCACCACTGGCAACTTTTCTCCATCTCCTAATCTTACTGAAATAATAACAGAAGAAGTGTAAAAATAAGAAGAATCCCAAAGCAGTACTAGAAAATCAGGAGTAATGACTTCAGCAGAACAGCAAAACTGAGGAATTTTGAGAGATATCCAGGAAATGGGGCCAAATCTATGATGAATCAGCTGTGGGGGCAATCCAAAAGACAATGGAGTTAAAATAGAAGACCTTGGAAAAAGTAAAGTTTCCAGAAAAAACCTGGAAAAGACACAATATTTGGCAATACCTGGAAAATGAGAAGAGACCTTAAGAGAATTGCCAGGGTTACTAACTAGAAGGCTGCCCCACAGCAGATCCTATCCAGTGTCTTCAGAATGGTCAGCTTTAGGATTTGCCCTCAGCATAAATCCATGAGAACACGCTCCTGATACAATGGTTGATTTGTCACAGAGTTTTCTTGATCTGTGCCTTAGAGGAGAGAAGTGCAGGATCCTGCCCACTGCTGGATGTCCAGAGTGTGTATACTGCAGAGCAGACCACTCATGAGCTCCAGGAAGAGGCCTAAGCCTCTTTCAGGTGGGTTCCTGAAATCACAGTCCACAATCATATCAGAACAACCTCCTCCCACTACCAGGGACATTTTCTCCATTAGGTACAATAGGCATAGTGCCTGGGGCCATGACATTGTTAGAAGCCCAAGGAAATGTTCTAATTTCTCTTAAAATCAGATTTTAAAAGGTGAGTTTAATCCAATCTAGATTGTATTCATTTTATAGCAATGCAGTCATTAAATATAATTAAAACATTTTTTAGAGGAAAAGGGACCTTTGAAAGTCATAATGTTGCTGTGCTCACTACCAATATCAACCATTTTAGATTCTCTCTTTAAGTATAAATGAGAAGTCAAAAGCCACCAAATACTTGAGGAAAACAAACAACATAAAATAGCAAACCAATTTGAAAAAATAGAGGAAAAATTCCAAGGAAATAGAGTTAATGGAGAAAAAGCATATAAATTTTGAAAATTCTAATTAGTATTTTCAAAAGGACTTGAAAGCATTCACATATAAAAAATTAAGAAAAGATTCTCTGAAAGCTAATAATTATTGAGCATTTCCTTTTAAGCCGTTTCCATTTACTGTTTTTTCCATGCCTTACCTTATTAAATCCTCCAAAAATCCCATAAACAAGGTACTTTTATGAGTTCCACTTTACAGAAAAGGCAACTAAGGCACAGAGAGGTTAAATAGCTTGCCCAAGGTCACAGAGGTTGCATGAGATTGCATGAGGTTGCATGAGGTTGCTGAATTTGAAGTTGTTTTTAGAATTTCAGAACAGAGTTGCTGACATACAAGACTATGGATAGGAACCTCCATATTGCTTTCCACAATGGTTGAACTAGTTCATATTCCCACCAGCAGTGAAATAAGTCAGGCAGAGAGAGACAAATACCAAATGATTTCCCTCATTTGTGGTGTATAACAATGGAGCAAAACTGAAGGAACAAAACAGCAGCAGACTCCCAGATTCCAAGAAGGGACAAGAGGTTACCAAAGAGGAGAGGTGGGGAAGGGCAGGTGGGGAGGGAGGGAGGGAGAAGGGGATTGAGGGGTTTTATGGTTAGTATACATGGTGTGGGGGATCATGGGAAAGACAGTGTAACACAGAGAAGACAAATAGCAACTCTGTGGCATCTTACTACACTGATGGACAGTGACTGCAATGGGGTGCGGGAGGGACTCGATAATATGAGGGAATGTAGTAACCACATTGTTTTTCTTGTTAAACCTTCATAAGAGTGTATATCAATGATACTTTAATAAAAAAGAAAAAAAATCAAGCCATAAAACAAAATCTATAGATAGTTCTAATAATAAAATGATCATGTACCTGGCTGACCATCTTGAAAGACTGAATGAAGGAATTCTTCTAGAATGAATGGAAAAGGACAGTGCTATAGAAAATTTAAGATTGAGGTTAAGAAACTCAGGGAATAGAGTCAACACAGCCAAGAGTGATTACAGGAAAGCATTGGGAGACAGACTAAGTTGCTCACGGAGGAAACCTTCCCTGAGCTGGAGAGACACATCAAGTTTTGATAGAAGGGGCCTCCTTTGAGAAAGTCACCTGCCATAGTGAAATTTGGGAGGGTCAAGAAGGATAAAAAGGGGTTATAAGTTTCCTGAAAGAAAAAAACATAAAGATTGCAGTATGAATCAGGGTTTTGCAGAGAAATAGAATCAATAGGATGTGTTTGTGTGTGTGTGTTCTTTCATTCAATTATTTACAATTATTTGTTTTAAGGATCGGCAGGTCAAAATCTGCAGGTAAACTGGCAAGCTGGAGACCCAGGGAGTACTTGTAGTTTGATGCCAAAGACTGTCTGCTGACAGAATTCCTTCTTGTTTGAGGGAGGTCACTCTTTGTATTATTCAGTCCTTCAACTGGTTAGATGAAGCCCATCCATGTTATAGGGGATAATCTGCTTTACTCAAAGTCTAATTTAAATATTAAATATTAATCTCATCTAAAAAACACCTTCACAGAAACATCCAGAATAATGTTTGGCCAAATATCTAGGCACCCCTGGTTTAGCAAGCTGACACATAAAATTATCAGAGTTGCTTGCCAAGAAACTAGAATCTGACTGCAGTTAGACTTGTTATTAAAAAAATACCGAAACAATTTTTTATGGGAAATTTCAAGCATGTATAAAACTTGGCAGTAAAGTATTACTACCCATCAAAAACCTATCATCCAGTTTAAACACTTATGACCAACCTGTTTAATCTAATCCTTCCCCACTTTCTTCTCACCAGCTTATTTTGAAACAAATCTCTAGCATCATACCATTTCATTTGTAAATATTTCATCATTTATCTCGAAAATACAAGAATGCACTTAAAAAGAAATAGCCCTAATTTTAAAATCAACAATTCCTTTGTACCATTCAATACCAAATAGTGTTCAAATTTCCCTGATTGTCTCGTAATATAGTTCAAGTTTATTTGTCTGAGTAAGAATCAAGTAACGTCTTTCTTTTGTATTGGCTTGATGTGTCCTAAGTCTTAATGTACCACTTCTCCTTTTTCCCTCCTTTGATTCACTGCAATTTATTTGTGGAAGAAACTGGCTTGTTTGTTCTGTGGAGTTTCCCACTGCCTGTATTTTGCTGATTATTCTCCTGTGGTATCATTTACCTCGTTGCCTCGTTCCCTGTGTTTCCTGTACATTGGTAGTTTGACTTGTTTTAGAAGCCTGATCAAATTCAGATGCAAGGTTTTGGCAAGAATACTTCATAGATGGCATTGTGTCTTTCAGGAGACACCAACATCTGGTTCTCATTTGGGGATGTGAGGCAGCCCCTGATGGTCAATGTCTAGATCTATTGCTTTCATAGGGTTGTAAAATGGAACAATTGCAACTCAATCATTCTTCATGTACTAGCTGAAATATTTCTATAAATAGAAGCTTTCCCTCATCAACCTTTGGGTTACCCTGAGGTGCAGTTTGTAGCTAAAAGGCAAAATAAATGCTTTTCTTTATAAATGATTAATTTTGAGTAAATGGTCTGTGCCCTACCTACATCCAGGGATGATTAACTGAAGTGTTTTTATTTATTTTTGTTTTGTTTTTAAGCATCATTGTGAACTGATAGACTGTAATATCTTGATGTATTTCAATTCATTGCATTTGCTATTCTTATTCATGTTTAAATTATTCCATATTTGGCCAGTAGGAGCCTCTTTGAGTCTTTTCAGTATGACCCTAGCAGTCATTAATCTCCTTTTTGCTTTTTTATTTCACAGAATGTTCCAGGTTTATCCTTTACATTTCTGTTCCAGACCAGGAATGAGATTTTCTAGAGGCATCTTGGTTCCTATAAAGTGGGAAATGGTATTGAGATGCAGTTATTTTTTTATTTCTCTTTTTAAAAGCTCTCTTTTCTTTGAAACTTGCAAATTTCTTTCCTACTTTGTCATTATTTTAGATTGCTTATGATGGTTTATTCCATACATATTTTTGTTTTCAATGCAGACCTCTCATTTTGCAGATGCTGTCTACATTGGATCAGATACCTGTCCAAAGATTCATCCAATTTTGAGAATTAAGATATTTTCTAAAATACAAAAACTCTAGTAAATTTACCACTTACACATATTTTTTGAGAAAATACAACACAACATGTGAAAAAAAAATTAAAATGTATTATGGCAAGCACTATTAAATGAATAGCCATCCCCACTTCTTTTTGCTAACAGAATTCAGACTTTTGTCCAGACAGGTATGTGTATAGAAGAGGTTGGCCCCTCAGCCGTGGGTGATGAATCATGGTTCTGTTAAGCCAACCACAGCGATCCTTGCCAGTGATGGGAGGGGAATCTTGTTGGTTGCTTCTTGGAGAAGGTTTTCCTTGAGCTGTAAGGGAGAAGACATCTTTTCTGTCCCAGTTACTGTTTATCTGCAAGTGACACTGGGAAATGCTCTTGCCATTTTAAAGCTGTAAAGAGGCTCATTGGTATGCTGAGCCTGGCAGAGCAGAAAGACAGACGATGTCTGGTACCTTGATGACATAGTGGAGCAGCTAAATTAACCAACCCTGGAAGGGTCTATGTTCAGGCTTCTAGTTATAAGATACAAAATGCCCTCATTCTGCAAACCACTGCTGGGTGGGGTAGGGGTGGGGGTGGTCTGCTTCTGTGGCTGAAAGTATCTTGATTGGCACATAAACTCCATAGAAGAGAGGTTGAATACAAGACATACTGATGAGCAAAGAAACCAGCTGATTTTAATTATGCCTAAATAATTGTTATTAATGAGGCTGAAATTAAATGGAAAGGATTCCCAGAACGTAAGAAGCATAATGTTAAAGAAAAAAAAAAAGAACAAATCTGAAAGAAGTAAAATTCCAGGTGTGTTCAACAAAGCCTGGGGGAAATGGTGGTACAGAGGAGAAATAAATCTATGCTAAAGATTTGCCCACTGGGTAGGATCCAGGTGAGCTCTAGATCAGCAGTTCTCAACCCTAGATGCACATTAATATTATGTGGTACAGTTGTGTTAACATTCAGTTCCCACTCCAGATGAAGGAAATCTCTGCCTGGGGTGCCTAGTTATCATCTATTTTAGATACATGTTACCGTACATGCTTTTAAAAGAAGATTATCAAATTTATATCAGGCCAATGTTAACAAAAGAAAGGCAGAGTAACAATACTTGTACCACTCAAAATAGATTCAAGGCCAATAGCATTAAAGGAGACATGGAGGGACCTTTTATTTTGGTGTGGATGATAAGAACTGCCCTATCATATTTGGAGCAAATTACCTTAATACTTCCTTTGATCCCATACATCTGACTGGCAAGAAGACTAGTGAGTTCCCTTGGGGAACTAGGTACCCTCCTTACCTTTTCCCAAAAATGCTGGGAGACTGAACAGCCAATGGAGGATGTCCATCCCACTTTACTCCAAAGCAAGGAGAGCCTGCCTTCTGTATCTTCTTTCTGTAGTTACCATTCACTGCTGTGCAATAAGCACAGGCCCTCCCTGTCCTCTCAGTACTGCTGGACACTGGGCAAAGTCTCTTTCCTGTAGGCAGCTGCTATATTTCACTGGCCCACCTACCTGCACAAGCTGTGGTGTCTTTTGAAAGAAAGCATCTCTACTTACTCAGGGCAACACTTTGGCCCTTCAGACATATACCCATCTCTTCTGAGGTTCTGTATCCTAATCTATCCATCTGCCTTAGTGAAATTCAAACAGCAACACTCTTTATAGCTTAGATCATCATGGGAATAAAAATTTACTGCTTAAAATAACCACCCCAACTCTTACTGACTTAAAACAACAACTGTTAATTGTTGCCTATGAATCAATGAGCTGGATGGCTCTGCTGAACCCCACCTGGATGGGCTGACTGCGGCCGGACTCACTCCTTATCTGTGGTCAGCTGGAAGATCAGCTGGGGTCTGGCTGGTCTAGGATGCTCTCCGCTGGAATGGCTGGCTGTCCTCTTTGTGGTCCCTGGCCCTCCAGCAGCTCTTTGGGCTTGTTCATGCCCTGGTGACATGGTTCCAGAAGCAAGAGGGGGCAGTGTTGCCAGGGCTCTTGAAGTTTATGCTTAGAAGTGGCATGATGTCATCACAAGGCATTCATAAAATGAACTGTTGGTGAAAGCAAGTCATGAGGTCACCTGGGAGTAAAAAGTTGAGGAAACAGACCCTTTCCTTTGGTAGGAGAAACGGCAGAGTCTCATGGCAGAGGTGTGGTCAGTTTCCATCTTAAGCATCAAGACTTAATTCCTGTCCCTTTTTTCGCCCCAGGGTCACCACATTTAGGAACAAAGGCTGCAGATTACACAATTCCAGGGGACAGGATTCATATTGTAATTACATTGTAATTCATAATATAATTTTTCACAAGTAACAAATCCCATCATTCTGTGTTAGATGTCCTTCAGATACCTGATGAGAGCTGTGCCCTCATCTCACACACACACACACTCTTCCCAAGGGCAGCTTAGTCTACTATAAAATTGGTTCCTGTGGCATGAAAACAAAGTCTGCTATTCTAAAATGCAGCTAATGGTCCTAACATATTACAGGTTTAAATATACTGATTCTCTTTAACTTCAGCTATTTTACATGGTGGTAATAAACTTGCTTCAGCAACAGAAAACCTACCCTGTTGATCCTTTAACATAAATATTTATAAGTTCCATTTTCAGAAAGAAATTTTTAAAAATGTCAATTGGCTTGTATTATCTATAGCTAAATGCATTCTGCAGGTAGTTTAACATTAAAATCTCCAACAAATAGTCGCCAGGCTTAAATATACATTTCTGGTGAGACTGTGGGATCATTCACTTCAATGGAGAGCTTTGCCTTTGTTACCTCACTTTTTTAATATTTCTGTGAAAAAGAGGACTTTCATCAAGGCAGAGTTTTCATTTTGAAAAGATTATTCCATTAAGGTTGTTGCATTGCTGGGAGAGTAGGTATCTATTTCTGTACGTTAAGATCCAAATTCCATGTAAGCTGTCTCCTTGAAACCAACGATGCTATTAATAGTTTCCTCCAGTGTTCCATTCAGGGGAAAGTAGGAGTGAGGCTGCCTCTTTAATTTACTGGGGAATGGAACACCTTTATACAACTATTATTTCTGGAAGTAAACTCTACCTTTCTGAATGATCTATTTGTGCAATAGGATGGATGTTACAGGTTTGAGTTACCAGAGGTTAGAAATCATTCATTTTTGTAATATTGCTGGCAAGCTGATTGCAAATGCATTTTTTTCCCTTTGGTTCTTTATTGGATAAAGCTTCAGGGTTTGTTAGTAATCTCAGTTTTTTAAAATAATGCATTTACAATAACTGAATCTCATTGGGTATATTTATAGCAAAAACTATAGTTATTAGGCCATAGTCATTAGGAATCTGTGATTATTTGGATAGGTCTGGGTTGAAGTTCATCCTTTAGTGATATCTGTAAGATGGATTAATAAACCATAAAATGATTTCAACCCAATTTCAAGGAGAAGGTATATGTTCTAAAGAACATAATTTGCTTCTAAGTCCTTAGAAACACCTATTTGCCTCCAAACAACATAATCAAAGGCCATCTCTGCTGAAGCTGATGTTTGGGAGTGCTAATTATGAAGCATTCTTGCCTTTTTAATGAGGAAAACCTTGATATGCTTGAAAGAAATAAACCTACAGTTCTGTAAAAATATTATATAATCTAGATCACTGCTAAATAATAGTTTATGCATGAGGGTCAATTTGGGAAAAAATAAAATGTTTGCAAGCTATGTTTAATTATATTCTTTTTATGCAAAAGAGGATGAGGTCAATGAAAAACTTGATATTGGTTTTTAATATTGCATTTCATACAAATAGTAGGGGATTGTGAGAACTAGCAGTAGGGTATGGGTTTACCTCTTCCGAGCTTTACATCTTGAGACCTTTTAGAGTTTCTTGAGTTATGTTCACATGCATACTTCATTTTGTGCTCACCTAACATCCTGAATTAGGTGCTTACTTTATAGATGATGACAGAGAAGTTCTCTCTTGTCAAGTCACACAGAGAGATGGCCACAGTGCTGGGATGAAAATGGCCCATTTCATCAAGGGCTATGTGTGTCATAAGCTGGGACCGACCAGACACCATGTGAGGGAAAAGGATGTTTCAGAGGCGTGTGAGGCACCCCCAACCTCCCATTCCTCCATCCTGAGCCAATCTCTCTCGAGTCCCAGCTCCACCTGCAAATTCTGTGGGAACTGAGAACGTCCTCAATCTTCTGAGCTTCCTGTCTCTTGTTCATAAAGGAAAAGTTTCCACTTGATTCAGTGGACTTTCCTTCCTAAATTAATTTTTTTTAAAGGAAACCTTCTATCACTACCTTAAATGAAAACCAGCATCACTTGCCATAGAGGAAACCAAAAAACAAGCACAGCAGAGACGATCCTCGTACTTGGTGTCACTTCCTCTTTCGGTTAGGAGACACTGGCAAGTGTTAGAAAATTGGGAGAGATAGTAGCTCCAGGAAACTTTCTCCTTGACGCCACCAAGTGACGAAAGAGAATTGAAAAGGGGGTACCTCTTCCCCTCTTCCACCAAAGTCACTTCCTTCTGTGTCTGTGAAGCACCCAAACACATTCTCTACCCAAAGCGGCCGAGTTCTGTACTCTGAGAAACACCGGCAGGGCATGGGTCCCTCAATAAGCTCAGAGCCTATCATTCATTTTATTTTAAATATCTGAACAGTACGAAGCTGGCGGGGCCCATGGCGATCAATGCCTTTCCTTCACAGCTGTCTGGTATCAAGTTCTTTTCCACATCAACCCCCCCCTGCCGTTCTGGACGCTGCTGTTGTATTAGCCAAGCTTCCACAGAAACAAAGAACAGCTGTTCACCTTCCCCTCCCAAATTTCCCTCTTGTGCTCAAAGACTGTTAGCAAGTTACCACTCGGACTTCACTTCTCGAAGCCAAGCGAAGTCAGGTCCTCTTCTACCCCATTTCCTAATTACGTTAGTGGCTCTCTGATTTCCACCAAACCCCACACACATCATCTGGCTTCTTTATTCTTACTCATCTCCCGCCAGGCTGTAAAAACTTTTCTGGAGGTCGGATCTCTAACGCCTGTCTTATTTGGAAACACAGTCCCTAAGAGAAGCATGAAAAGGGTATATAAGACAGCAGCTTCTCTCCTGGCCCCAGGGATTCCTCTGCTGTCTCCCTTCTGTTCCCAGCCAGGCTTCCTGATACCGGAGCTGGTGTGTTTGTGTCCAGCCCGCTGCTAGTCCACGAGAGGCCCCTGAGCCGCCATCACTTCACGTGGGGTTTCATCATTTCATTTCACCATTTCATCTTGTAAAAAATGCGCATGTTCAGATCTCACAGAGACCTACTACTGAATCAGAAACTCTTGCAGTGGACCCTAGGACTTGTATTTTAATATGATCCTCAGTTGATACTTAGGTACAATAAAGTCTGAGATTTATATGGACCCTACATAATCTTTTAAAAATGTTTGCATAACGCTCTGACTTTTAAAAATTAATACAGCTTTTCAACTTCTTTTAAAAATTGTATCATCTGGAAATACTGGGTTCCACCTTCCTCCTGGAATCCAGTCTGTCAATGCCTTCCCAGGCCCGTTGCAGTGTCTGCATGGAGGTCCAGTACCAGCTGCCATTTTTCATCCTGCACGCACTACTGTTTCTCTGGGAGTGGAGGTAAGTGAATTGTAAAATACTTCTTGTACATACATTGCTATCAAAAGTAGTCATATTGAAGCCAGACCCAGAGAGCCATGTGATTCAAGTAGAAATGAAACAGAGAAGATTTCTTGGTGGAAGTGGTCTGGCTTGCTTGAGCCCAGTAAGCAATTGAATATGTGACTTCTACTCTAGACTCTAGATTTAAAAGACTTGCTTGCCTTTTCCAGCTATAGTTCCCTCCTTGTTAACCCCACATGTTGCCTTTCTGACTTCTGATTCCTGCTCAGACTCTCCCACCTGTCCAAACCCTTGGTCCTACACTCTCATTGGCGTCGATGCTACAAATCCCTCTCCCATTTATTAACAACCACTGCTGTTAGTTCAGTAGGTCGATTTGTTCAGTATGTGCTATGCTGTGTGGTATAGCATCAAAGCCTGGATTTTGGAGACAGGAGAGCTGAGTTTGATTTCAGACTCTGGACTTAACTGGGTTGTTTTGAGAATTACTGAGAAATATAAGGAAAATCACTGTTACAGTGTCTGTTCTGTAAACGCAAAGTAAATAGTATTTATGAGTAAGAGTTGAGTATTTGTTAATAATGCTAAAATGTATCTAGCACCTACATTAGGCCAAGGTTGGGCTAACTAGACATTATTGGTTGAAGAAGAAGTGGGAGAGTCAGGCACATAAATACTTGTAACTAAGGGGCATGTACAAAGTACACTGGCATTATGGTGAGAAGGAGGTTTTGGAAGATTTTGGTAAGTTTTATGTGAGACTTGTTGGACTAGCTCAATAGGTAAGGCTAACTAAGAATTTTCTAGGCAGAAAAGGGAGTGAAGGGCTGAGAAGGGCCACCCTATGTATAAATACTCAGTGATCAAAAGGAATGTGGTATGTTTTATGAATGTTCCAAGAATAATGATGACTTCCAGGTTCCTGGACTAAAAGGTGTATAAAGAGAAAGAGGACGTACGAGATTGGAAAGGTAGATTAGGGTGAGCAGTGAAGCATTTTCCCAAATTGAAAGAGCTTAGATTTGATCTTGGAGTCAGATTTGTGTTCTGGAAAGGTCACTTTAGAACCTGAGTCATCCAGAAAAAGCTTCAACTAAATTATGCTCCATTGATTATCAGAGGAAGACACAGATACAAGCAAAGAATTTTAGAGAAATTTCCATCCAGAATGGGCACAATTTTTTAAAGGATTACAGTGTCAGCTTTTTTGGAAACTCAGAGAATTTATTCCTCATGCATTCCTGTGAGTTAAAGTTGTGCTGCATCAGACTTTCAGCCAAGTTAATATGAAGTTTGTGACTGAAACTAAAAATCACCAAAGTAGTGAGAGTTATTGTTGCCTTGGCAACACTGACAAAGGTCCAGTGAAGGATTCTGGGTAACAGGCTAGGCTGTAGGGAAATTACTGTTTGGTCTACTTTGGGCCAGTAAGTTAACACCACAGAAAAGCCTAGCTTGGCATTTCCTGACTTGGAAGTGCTTTAATTCACTCCTTTCTGTGAAGTACACCCCTGGGCTTTGCTCTGGGTTGGCCCTTTGTGAGGCAGATGTGTGATTCAATGGGCTTTGACAGGCCTGTGCAGCCAAAAATATCTTGCCAGGCCCAATGTTCCCATTCTGAGAGTTTTTTTCCTATTGGTTGACACATTATTTCCAGAAAGGTCTGTCAAACTGTTGATGCATTATTGGAGAAATATAACATGTGAGGCAAACAGCAGAGAAAAATGCAGGTAGGGTAAAAGAGAGAAACTGGATTAGCCTGCAGATGGTCTGGGTTCTAGCCCTAAACTACCTCTAAGACGGCCCCCTGACCTTTGGCCAGTTATTATTACTATTAATATTATAATTAAATCTTGTTTTCATCATATGCATGCATATAATATATTTGTTTTCCTCCAATGGACAGTTTTAAAGGTCAAATGATGTGGCAAAGGTGTATTGTAAACTCTCAAGGGCTATACAAAAAGATAGGGGCTAATATTTTAAGTGTTTGTCAGACTGAGACCTAAGAGAGCAATACTTGGAGTGGAGTGAGGAGGGGAGGGAGGTAGGAGGACTGTTGCATGGGAAACAGCCCGACAGGCGGTGAGAGAGGAGGGGCTTTTAATGAGGTCACAGCATAGCTTCCAGTCTCACCTCCGCGATACCCCAGCCTATCTCTTTATTTCTCCATCTCCGCCGACAGGTGGTGCTCTTTCACGTTGTGCTCTACAAAGACTGCGTCCTCTGCCTGGATTTCCGCGCTCCATCTGCCTGGATAACTCCCTCTCTATTTTCAAAATCCACCTGGACAGGTTAGAAGCTCCACCCCCAGAAATACACAATATTTTTAATGGTATGCATCCTACCATATGGCAGTCATCTGTACATACTTGACTCTTCCACTTAAATGGTGTTATGGACCTATTCCCCCCACCCCCCCCAAATTCATATGTTGAAGCTCTAATCCCCAGTGTGACTGTATCTGGAGAGAGAGCCTTTACAGAGGTATAAAGTTAAATGAGGTCTTAGGGTGGGGCCTTAATTGGACAGGATTGGTGCCTTTATAAGAAGCGGGAGAGACACCAGGAGCACGCGCGCACTCGGGAAAGGCCATGTGAAGATGCAGCAAGAAGGTGGTTGTCTGCAGCCTAAGGAGAGAAGCCTCACTAGACAGCAGCCTTGCTGGCACCTTGGTCTAGGAGTTGCAGCCTCCAGAACTGTGAGAAAATACATTTCTCTTGTGTAAGCCTCCCAGTCTGTGGTATTTTGTTATGGCAGCCTCAGTAGACTACTACAGACGGTATGCACATTAAGTGCAAAGACTGTATGTGATACATTTTTGTATAACCAGGGACTTAGAAATAGTAGATGCTCAGTAAATGATTCCTGAATGGGAATCTTGCATGCTACCACTACACCAACGGCGCTGTTACTAATTCTTGAATGAACGAACAAATTAATTATTGTAGCACACCAGGGCCCAACTGAGACAAGCTGTTAACTCTGGGGCAGTGACCGTGACCATGGAAAACCGGAGAAGGGACCATAGAAGGAATGTAAGTGGGTCACAGAGAGGCCAGGGCAAGAAGACCGAACCAGGGGGGGGATCCAGAGCAGGCCCTAACTGGAGGCCCAGGCTGGCCCTAGAACAGATGCCAGGAATCTCTCGTATCAGAGGAATATTATATATGAAATACTACCTATATATATGCAGCTCTCCTGACATAGACAGATAAGATGGATGATAAATAGATAGATGATAGAGAGATGATAGATAGACGGAAGATAGATGGATGATAGATGTATGATAGATAGACAGATAGATAGATAGATAGATAGATAGATAGATAGATAGATAGATGATAGATAGACAGATAGATAGATAGATAGATAGATAGATAATCTCCAGTTGGTTCTGTTCCTCTGGAGAACCCTAATATACCCTCAGTGTGCAAGAGTGTACATTTCCCCCACCCCCTTAAAAACCAGATAATATCATTCTCTGTATTTTTTAAAATTAGATTTTAATGTAATGGGAAGGAAAAAATTCTCCTGCTTCCAAATACCACAGCAGGGCTACTTGGTTCTCATTTCTATTCTCTGGGTTCTACCCTCCTGTCCTTGTCTGAAGCAGTTTAAGGAACCCTAAGTCAGTGTTTCCAACAACAGGTGATTATTTGAATATATGGTGGTTATCCATATGATAGAAAGCCATAATCCTATTAAAAATAGTGGCATTATTGAAATGTACTCCTTGACCTGAAGTAATGATCATATTGTTAGATGAGAAAAGCACATTAAAAAGTGTGTGTACACGATTATCTGATTTTAGTTAAAGCATTTATATTTTGCAAAAAGACAAGGAAGTATGTACTCACTTGTGAGCAGTAATTATCTCCATGTGGAAAAATTATTAATAACTTTTATGCTTATTTTTATTTTTGGTCTTTCTATCATGAACATGATAAAAGAAAAATCTCTTAAAATATGAAAAATGGAGTTTTCTAGAATTAACTTTTTTAGGCCGTGTGTATTAGCTGCTACTGAGCTATTTACCTCAGCATTTTGATGGTTGATACAGTTTGCATAGTAAAGTTAAAAAATAACATTTACTCTTATATTCATAAGAAACAAAAGCAGACTAGTGGGCTCATTTAAGCATTTATAAAGCCCTGGCCCCCAAGCTGGCTTAAGGACTCTGAAACTCATCTCACTCCTTCAGAGCATTCTGGGTGCCTAACCTTCTCGACTGTGGCATTAAAAGCTGGAATTGTAGCTACTTCTCACTTTTGATCTCTTACTTAAAATGGTTGGATGCCAGATGAAATGAAGGGGGTGTGTGAAATCACTTTGCAAACTGTGTGCAGCTATCTAACAAGGGGCTTGTTATCTTCACTGTGCCCAAAGGCATGCTGGAAATGCGGTGGTTCTGGGCCTTCAAACTCCCTTTCTTTTTGCTTTGGGAGTGTGGAGGTAGCCTCAAGGGGGAGGCTTTGGGGCCCACCAATTCAACCAGAGATACTCCACTGTGTCACTGGTATACAGTGAAGATTCTGCTGCTCAAGGAGAAATTGAAACCCTGTGGCTGAGTTCAATCTCCTCATTTTAAAGAAGCGCAAGCCCAGGTCCAGAAAGGGGAAATGACTTTCCCAAAGTTACTTAATGGCACAGCTGGAACTGAAAGACAGCCTTTGATTTCTAATACAATGTTGTGTTGTCTCTGGACTTCACTGTATCCTCATAATCAGAAAACTGAAACCTGTCATAAAACAATAACTGCCTCTGATGAGTCACTGTTGCCTGCCAGTGATAAAGACAACAATGCTCACTGTCTCTTCCCTATTTCTTCCCAATATGAGCAAATTTGGAGGTTTGGTCAACAGTGTCCCAAGCGCTAGTGCCCCTCTGAGCTGAGCCCTCAACCCATACCACATAGGGGAATGGCCCCTGGGGGGAGGCAGGGTCGGTGCAGACCACGGTTCCCTCTCTCTCAGGGTCCAGCTGCCCCACATCATTCCAGGGATAATCCCGGAGGGCCAGCTTCTACTTCACTAAAGAAGGAGGATTTCCTCACTAGTCAGATATGCAGCAAGGTGCCAGTGGAGGAGTGAAGATTGTTTCTGCAGAGCCCTTGTTCCTCAGTCGTACACTCTGCTAGACATGGGAAGACAAATCATTTTATTACCAGGCCAAATGGAATAAGCATTTGAGACATTCAAGCGAAACTCTGTGGAAGCAAAGAAAAAGGAACAGTTACTTCTTTTATGACTAACAAATGTGTGCTGAACATCTACTCATGCAGGACACTGAGCTAAGTGCTTCACACAGGAGGTGCCCAACAAAAAATTGTTAACTCATCATGCGATTTCTTGCTTTGATTGCTCAGAAGACTAGAGCACTTTATAATCACATGTGGACCTATGGATATATCTATCTTTTTCTGCATGCCAGTAGCAATCTTTAAAAGTTAGGAATGCTCAAATCAAAGCTTCCTAGTCACATATTGTACATATGTGGCCAGAAATATTCAGAAAGTCTCATGTGAAGTAACAATTGCAGATATAACTAGATTTCTATGTGACTAGATTTCTTTAGGAATGTTATGAATCTCTTTTCCAGTGAAATAAGAAATCTCCTGGAGTCATTCAAGACAACTCATTCATTTTACAGACGATGAAACTCAGAATGAGAGGGTATTTAGCATAATTCTTAAGGGCCCTAGGATTTTCAAAATGGTCAATGAGTATTAGCTTCAACTCAAAGACACCAGCTGTATTAGCCCCTAACAGAGAGTCATATGTCTTTTGTACCTTTGATGTCTGGCATTGACTTCTCCTCTCTAGCTATGAAAGTTCTAGATGGCATCTTCTTCCAATAGAAGGCTATTTATCTACACTGAAAGTCTGTTGTTCAGTGCAGCCCCATTCATGGATTATTCTAGCTAAGTCTTCTGGATAACCTGCTTCCACATTAGCACCTACCACCTCACTTGTACTTTTATGTTACAAAGATGGCTTCTTTCCTCAGACCTCATGAACTAACCTTTACTTGCTTCCAACTTTTCTTCTGCAGCTTCCTCACCTCTCTCAGCTCCACAGAATGGAAGATAGTCAGTGTCTTGTTCTGGATTAGGCTTTGGCTTAAGGGAATGTTGTGGCTAGTTTGATCTTCTTGCCAGACCACTAAAACTTTTATCAACAATAGGCTGTTTTGCTTTTTTACCATTAGTGTGTTCACTTGAGTAACATTTTTCATTTATTTCAACATCTTTTTCTTTGCATTCACAACTTGGTGGTCTGGGGCAACAGGCCTAGCTTTTGGACTATGCCTTCCTTATTAAGCTTAATCATGTCTAGCTTTGTTTTCAAGTGAGAGATATTCAACTTTTCCTTCCATTTGAACACTTAGAGGCCCCTGTAGAGTTATTAATTAGCCTAATTCCAATACTGCTATGTCTCAGGGGATAGGGAAGCCAAAGGAGAGGGAGAGACACAGGGGGATGGCCTATTGGTTGAGCATTCAGAATACATATAACATTTATTAAGTTCACCATCTTATATGGGCCTGGTTCATGGCACCCCAAAACAATGACAGTAGTGACATCAAAGATCCCTGACCATAGATCATCATAACATGTAAAATAATAATGGAAAAATTTGAAACATTGCAGGAATTATGAAAATGTGACACAGAGACATGAAGTGAGCAAATGCTGTTGGAAAAATGGCACTCACAGACGTGCTCAGTGCTGGGTTGCCACAAATCTTCAACTTGTAGAAAATGAAATGTCTGTGAAGCATAATAAAGTTTTGCAATAACGTGAGGTTTGCCTATAATTTAGTGCTAAGCACAAATATCACTTTCTCAGAGTAGAACTTCCCCCCAAATTTATCCTACTCTAATCGCATGTTTTATTTTTAGATGCACTCACTGCTTTTTACAAATGTGTCATTTATTAATTTAGTCCCTTGCATATTGTCTTATTTCTGTGCACAAGAATGTAATAAGGACAACTGACACCAATATAGTTCATATTACATACTGTGCATTATGCTAAGTGTGTTCATGTGTTTACTCACTTAATCTTTACAAGTGTCAAAGAGGAAAGAATTATTTAATCCCATTTTAAAAATGAAGACACATGGAGAAGCTAAGTAATTTGCCCAAGGTCTCATGACTAGGAAGTGAATATGTGAAGGTTTGCACCCAGGTACTTGGCTCCAAAGTCTGTCCCCGTAATCACCTGCTGTAGTGCTCGATGCAGATTTTACAGATTCTTTTCATTGCTATATCCTTTATTCCCAAAACATTGTTGATATCCCTATGACCTAGAAAATGAATGAATAAACACAGTAGTAAATGTCCACCTCTCCTTGTTTTACTAGACCCTGGCACTACATTTTGCTGGAATGAATCATTAAGGGGCAAAGTCAAATGCTTTTTGCTTTAATTATCTTCACTCTAATTCATTTGGCTACACTTTTCTAGACACAAACCTAAGAACCCCCCCACCCAAAACAACAATAACCACAAAAACCTTTGTTTAAGCTAGAGTAATGGGGGAAAGAAAGGTTCACTGTATTACTGGGAAGACATAAAACTTCACTTGCTATGGTCCATAAAGTATCCAGAATAATCCTATGCATAGTCATTAAAGAACTCTATAAAAGGCACTGAATATTGAGACCACTCAAGCAATCTGATTGCTTAATTAAATCTCTAGAAATGCTCAATATGTGCCAATTGAAACTGTATCACCCATAAAACAGACCTACGTGCCTTCTTTTTTTCTTTTCATTTTTGGTTTATAATAGCAATAACGACCTTGGCTCTGGGCATTTCCTGGAGATTAATGACTGGCTAGGCTTAATGGCCCTCACCTGCCCCTCCAGTGGACAATCAGCTCCTCCCAGCTTGTCATTCATACCTGAGAAGCACCCTGAGTCTCACTATGGTTTGCCAAGGAATGTCCGTATTTGTCAAAGCTAGTGCAGATTGGTTTGTGAATAGTGATCTGTGGATTCTTGAAAACTCTGTGACAATATTGACATCTCTAAAGAAGACAAGGTCCCTGTCTGATGTCAGAGGTAAACTTTGATACCCTCAGTGTAAACACAGGAATTTGCTTTCTCCACTCCACGTTTCAGTGTGAGGTTTAAAGGAGCTTACAGAGGAATTTCTCTGCTGTTGATGCTTTGTTCTCTCATCATTTGTTCTGAGACTTTCTTAAGTCTGTGTAGGGATGTGAAATGCTTCCGAATCATAGAAAGAGCTTCTTTTGAAATTGAAGATGGTTATGGCCACATCTAAAGAGATCATTCTGAATGTGGTCCAACACAAGCACATTTCATTTCCTCTAGCCCATCTTGGCGATGCTGCCCTTCTCTGCAATAACCTACAGCTGCTTGCTGATTGCCAAGAGAGACTTAAAAAAATCTCTCTGTCCAGTTCCAGAGTATCAATGTGGCAAATATGAAGCTACTGCTTCCTACCTGTCCACAGACATGTGACAGCTTTGTAAGCCTGTTATTAGTGTGTCCTTGAACTGCATTGTCTATGGTAATAATGATATTAGCGCCGAGAATTTGAACAGCACTTCAACATTTGCAGAGTGTTTCCCGGGACACATGACAGACTTGTTTTACAGAAGAGGAAGCTGGGTTCAAGAGATAAAGTGATTTACCCAAGATCATATATCCTATAATACAGGTGTATATATGTGTATACATATTACAGAGGAGGTGACAATAGCTCAAAGAGGTCAACTATCCTTTTGGAGTTCATGCTGTAGTAGATCTGAATCCAAATCTGTGCCTGGCTGGCTGTGCTGTTATACCACTCAAAGGGACTTTTATGGCTTGGCAGTTTTTTCCTGTTTTACAGTATCAAATACGGCTGTTCAGTGAGTCAAGAATGGAATCTTTGAGAGTTACAAACAAATAACGTTGCTCACCACAACAGGATGAAAACATCCCCAGGTGGATGGCAGCCAGAATGGAAATCTCTTTGGTGTTGGTATAGTGTGGACCATGGTATTGCTTTGAATAGGACAGAAACACTTAATCTGACAAATACCTACACATTTTTTTCCCAACTGTGACTTCAAGTGATGCATATGAAGAGCAGGTGGCTGATTGTCATGTCTCCTGACCTATGTCTGTAAATTTGGTGACTGTTATGTTTGAATCTTAGGGGCATATTTTATAGATTCACAGGGCTATAAGTGACCAGAGAAATAATTTACTTCACCCTTACATTTTTGGGAGTAAGGAAGCTAAAATCCAGAAAGGCTAGACAAGATGCTCAAAGACTTTCAGCAAGTATCGTTTTCACTGTGTTTTCCTGTGGTAAGTGGTTGTTGGGCTGTGTTTTTGATGTGTGCCAGGCACTGTCCCAGACAGAGAACACTGTGAGGCATGAGAGACCCAGGCCCTGCCCTCGGAGAGCTTAGAATCTAGTAGAGATTCCAATCTGTGTGCCAGCATCATTTTATAATCATTTGGGAGCTATGCTCTTGTCTTTCTTCCTCCTGAATCCTGGTCTGGTCATGTACCATCACGTTCTTGCAGTACAGGAATGTCAGCTACTTACACTTTTCCTAGCCAGGGTTTTCTTCTTTTAGCCCCATGAACCGGGGTGGGAGAAAAGCCATACCTCGAAGGTACCCTTCTGTAACTCTAGGCTAAAAATGGGTCTGGGCATGCCTGCCACTTCTTGCAGTTCTCTTTTTTTCTTAAAGCTTGATTCTGGTGCTAATCTTCGGCAGAGAGATAAGAAAGGAAAGGGGTCACTATTCCTTTTGAAGGTTCCCCACCCCCCTCCTCCCTCCTCCGTCTGTCTCATCTCTTTCATGTGAATTTCATTCTTTGTGGGTCCCTCTGGGTCCCATTTTGTTCTTGATGTGTCCTTGATAGAGATCAGAGCTCCCCCTTAAGGTGAAAGTGAGGAAGGCAGGGATGTGGTCAAAAATAGATACCAGCAGGGATTGAAGAAAAGCTTGAGAAATAAGACTGCTCCACCAATTTTTCAGGTTGTTCGTTTGTGTGATGTTATTACACAGCCTCAGGAGAACACAGAAACAAAACCAAAGAAAAGCAAAATAAAAAAATAGCACCTTGGAACTCCAGAGTCCATGGAAATTCATTTTCTTCGGAAAGCTTTCTCCTCCGGTTCCTCACTCTGAAGAACTTGATTTGCCATCAATATTTAAAATGAAAATAAAGTAGTTCTTAAAAAATGAAGATCACTTAAAACATAGTGCTACTTGAATGTCAAGAAGCCATTATGTTTAATAGCATTTTTTTAAACTATTAAAGTTGAGTGGTTACTTTTTATTTTGCATTTAGTCACTCATGGGAGACATTTATTTAGTCGTATATGCTACAAATAGTGATGCTGTTAGTAGAGCAGATTCTCATTTTGAATAATGGTCTCATTTATATAATATCTCTCAATATAATATATTCATATCTTACAGAGGAATGAAAATGCACAAACTGTTAAGAGAGTGAAGTACTGTGAAACGTATGCCCTTAAAGCTATAGAATTGTGAAGTCAAAAAATGTGAAAATTATTTTGAGTTGATCAAATGGCATACACACACACGCACGTATTTATGTGTATATATATATATATATATAATCTCCACAAATATATACATCTCTGTATTTCAACTAGGGTACAATACTACCCTTTCCATTCCTGTGATATATTCTAAAAGCACTGGAACAGAGAAGAAAAACACAAAATATAAATGAGATTTTTGAAAATTCCTGAATGTTATTTTATGAAGCAATTTTTAAATTGTCAACCTTGTTTCCATGGACAGACTGGGAGTCACTTTTAAGAGAAAGGCTTAGTGATTGTATCGAAATCTTTCACATTTTTCTTTTAATTTTTCAGTCTCCTAACAGATACTTGGACTTCTCAATAATGAGATCTATAGCAGAGAAAATTGCAAATTCTGAACAAAAATGACAGTATCTTTTGGATCTGTGTTTTTCTGAGTACAAATCAGAGTGGTGAAATGCACTGAGAACACAAAGGAGGGCATAGGTATGTGCTGTAGGGAGTTAATACAAGTACTTCCGTAGCAGCATCTGACCCATGAGCACCTGATTATAAACACGGTGTTATTCTCGATTTCCCTGATCCTTATTCTTGTATGAATGATAACCTTGATCTCTATCAAGGACACATCAAGAACAGAATGATAACAGTGCCTACTGTGTGTCAGGCATTATGTTCCATTCCTTTTAATTATCAATTAAGATTCTTTCGGGTGTGACAGAAAACGCTCAAGTAAGTTGTGAATCAGTCCAGGGTTCAAACAGTATCACCAGGAGTCAGTTCTTTTCCATTTCTCAGCTCCATTTCTTTGACATTGCTGCATGTAACCATGCGGTGAGAGCAGGGATTTTCCGCTTCGGCACTACTGATGTTTCAGGACAGAAAATTCCTTGTTGTGGGGCTGGCCTGTTCTTTGCACTTTGTTTAGCAGCATCCTTGGCTTCCACTGGCTAGATGAGCACAGTAACCCCTGCCCCCTCCTCCCAAGTTGTGACAGCCAGAATTGTTTCCAGATGTTGCCTGTGGGTGGCGCAGAGTGGGAGAAGAGAGATTTCCCTCTCCCTCCCCTTCAGTGAGGACCACTGGGATAAATGAAAATGGCCACCGTGCTCCTGAAGGCATATCCTTCCAGATTTAAATCCAGTAGGGGAAAGTATTTCTGTCCCAGCATTCCCAGGGAGAAACATTCTGAGATTCAGCCTCATTGGACCTGCTCAGATGGGTGGGTCATCTGAGTTGCTGAAGTCAGCCCTGAAGCCAGCTCTGATTGGCAGGCCTGGGTCATGTGCTCTGCCCTGGGGCTGGAGCTAGAACCTCCCATCTGAATGGGAGGTGGGTAGGGAGAGAATTCTCCAGTGAAATCAGGTGTATAGCTTGAAGGGGAGGAATGGAAACTGGGTGAGGCAAAGTGCCAATGTCTACTGTAGAAAAATTACCTGTTTTCACAACCTGCTGAGGCTCAGAAAGAGTAAGTAAATTGCCCACGGTCACACAGATATAAAACCATTTTATATCTGATTCAAAATAAATGAGGATTGAATAACAGGAAAAAAATGTCTATCTTTCTGCAATTGTAGACTTGCCAAGAGTTAACAAATTCTTTGTATCCAGATGGGTTTGCTGTCCTTCACTGATGTAGTAATTTGGTCACCGCTTTAGGAGAGCAGGGTGGGGATATCTACTTTCACTGATCTGGCTAAAAATCTGATCTAAAACTGCAGTATCAGTTTCATAACACACAGCATCCAGCTTACAAACAGACTGTACTTCAAAAGTTCATTGGGAAGCTGAGGGTTTAGCATTCAGAAACAGTTTGATCTGTTTCTGATTTAACAGATTAAATATTTAACAGAGTAAAATATATTTCTCCCCAGTTATAGTATTATAGTATCGTAAGGGGTTGAACAGTGTATTAAAGTAATGCTACTTAAGTGTTAACACCTACTTCTGGTTCATTATGAGTTAAATCGGAATTTTGTTAATTTATGAAAGCAGCCACAGTAGATCAAACTGTTTCTGAATGCTAAACCCTCAGCTTCCCAATAAACTTTTGGAGTAGTCTGTTTGAAAGCTGGGTGCTGTGTGTGTCATGAAACTGATACTGTAGTTTCAGGTCATTCATTTCCTCCAGGAGACTTCAAGTATTTGTTCAAAGTTTCTACCTCTGGTTGACTTTCTAATAATAATGAGATCTACACAAGTTCCCATGTTACAGACCAGAAAATGACCCAAATCCAGGAATATATGAAACAATGGGGACTTGTACACCTGGAGGGATTTACCTGTCACTAGTCATCTATAATTCCATTTTTAATCAAAGGTGTTTGTTAATCATATCTGGACAGGTTATAAGTCACTAGATCTTAAGAAATTTCAACTCAATATTGAGCTCAGAGTTGATTTACTCACATTAGGTGGAAAGGAAACATGATTGTTTTTACTTGTGAAATGCACGTACTTCCTTGTAAAGCTACCCAAATCTGTGAGAGCAGACACCTCTGCTCTCTCTAGGCATAGCATTTACATGTGCCTTTAGAAGTGTGGTACCTTTGCAAAATTTTCTGACCTGACTCTTACTAATATCTTCAAAAATTTAACAAACTCCCTTTAAATAGGCTGTCATTTTGTAACATTGCCGTCTGCTTCAGAACTTTTAAGCTGCTTTTTTGCATAATATGATGTTAATTATTAGGGGAATCCCATTACTAAAATTTAGTGGAAGTTTAGCTCACCCAAGGGGCCTCTGGTGAGTTATTCTCTTTAAGATATGGTGTGAGAATATCTATTTAAAACAAGGTTAAAAGCACTGCTGTGGTACTCTTTACTTTTACAAACAGGTACATTTGGAAACACATTTATATCAAGAATGTTCAAGAACTGCAGAAAACAGCTGCACAGAATCTTGAGAGAAATAGCTTTTGCTTTCTATAATTTTTGCACTGTTTAAGGACTGCACTGAAGGAATTTGAAATCAAGATGATTGACATTAGTAAGCTTTTTTTAATGCTGCACACATGGTCTTTTTTAAAAAGAGTACTCTGTGCACAAAACATAATTGCTCTCTGCTTCTGCAAAGGTTTCCCTTCAATAGAATTGCATTTTCCTGATATAACTGATTAAAATAAATTAAATGAGTGACTCACTTATTCTTCCAGTTTGCAAACTTTGAAATTTTTAACAGGGTTTTCATATAGGCATACATTGTGCAACTCTACATATTATTTAGTAAAGTGTATTATAAGTGCACTTCTGAAAACCAAGATAACGACATTCTCAATAAAGAGAAAAGATGACAAAATGTCTAGCCCAGGGGCCACCAGGCCTCTGATCCTTGGCCTTCAAACAGATGGTTTCAGGTCAGCCAGTTCTTGCCAGCTCTGTCTGCGCCCTCTCTAAAATGGGACTGGCTTTGGGTGAAATGTTCTATTCCTTCCAACTTTTGGCATCAACATTTGGTAATTATGGTCAATGTTGATGTGAGAGGAGCAAACTTCTACGGCTGGACTACTTTCCATATCTTCCATGATCAGTAGCTTTACTCTTTCAAAAAAAAAAAACCCCAAAGCAATATGTATATATGTACACGCATATATACACACACATGTGTGTATAGATACTACATTATATTACATTGTTAATTACACTATATTATGCCTCTGTGTGCTCATACAAGGATGAGCTTGCTTCACGATTTTTTTTAAAGAAATTACAACCAAATTTTTTTGTGTTAAAAAACAAAATTTGACTGAATAAATTTTAAAGATGTTATTGGCTTTATTCAACATTTCCTAAATAGGGCAGCATCCAATCTAGCAGAAAGGAAGGATCTCTGAGTTGCTGTACAAAATGAGAGACTTTTATAGGCAGAAGGGAGTGGAACAAGGAAGTTATACTGGACAAAATAATTGAATTGGTTATGGCAAGGCCACTTTAGAGGATGGCTGGGGTCTATCAGGCAGATTACCTAACTAGCGCTGTTTAGACAATTTCTGATTGACTGGTTTAAGATTCCATTTCTGGGAGAGCTGAAATTGCAATTAAGTTAAGTCTCAGTTTGGTGACATGGGGCTTAGCATAAGTGACTCCATTTTGGGCCTGTTGTCTTATTTTTTTACACTTGTGATTTATGTCATTTATGGACAAGTGTATTATTCTAGTGGTAAATTGATGTCACTTGCACTACAGAAAATACATCTGAGTTTATAAAAATGTTGCAAAATAATAGCTCCTTGGCTTAAGGTAACTTATGGAATATCTGGCAGTTGTTAAAAAAAAAGTTGATGCATTGATCAATCAAACGACTGCAGAGTGACTATAAACCAAAATGGAAAAGAAGAGAGAACAGAAATCGCTGGAGAAGGCAGAGTAGCAGAAAAAATATCAGAAATAATCTACTCATTTTCAGTTTTCTTTCTAAATTAGACCATATCTCATTGTGTCTGTTGTCACCAGGTATTATAAGCCTTAAATATGCGGTTTATTTATTTTTTCTCTCTGAGAAATTTTGGGGGAGTTAGGAAAATGAGCTAGTCAAGTCTTTAAACATTCTGATCAGGTTTCCAACAGGGTCCTGCTGTTGGAAGAATGTCTTATGGGTGAATTTCCACTCTCTCAGCGGGGAGTGTTTTGCATGAACTGACTCCCAGAAGAAAATGTTATTCCATAGAACAAAGCCCAGGCAGTGACTCATATTGAACTGACCAGGGTGGGGGAGGGGAAGCACTGACCTAGAGGGAGGAACCGGGTAGAGGACACAATTTACTTTCTGAAAACTGACTGCAGCTCTCTGGGAAATGAAAAACTTCTGAAGTCTCTGTGCTTCCCTGTGATGCTTTTATAAAGAAAGTTTTTGCAATGTGTCATAAGGATTTTCTAGGATGAAATAAAGATCCTTAGTCAAGGGAAGAAAAACCAAGAGTCTTGTAGAACAAGTAAGGAAACCATCTTTGTCACCTACAGCTCTTAGTTATAACATCAACTGTAATTGATAGGAGGGACATGGCTAACTTACTAAAACCATTTACTGCGCACCGCCAGAAACAAGACTTTAAAAGATACTGACTTTAAAGAAGTGCCATTTCTTGCCTGGATTTGCACGTTTCAATATGACGCAACTTAAAAATGGATACTTCTCACATTAGCTAAAACAACTTGAATCTCAAACACCTTTCTTTTCTACAGTTTCGAGATTCACGGACCATCACTGCCCTGATGTTTCCTATTGTTGTAAGACTGCTCTTGATAAAATAATACAGTTCTGCACTTCAATCCCTTTAATGATCTCTTTTATTATTGCAACATGCACTGGTATTCTAAACTTCCAAGGATTTATTGATAAGGGTGTCTTCCACTTGTACGGCTTCTTTTTATTGCTGTTTTTATAATGGTTTCTAACTAATAAAATGTTATCTTATTCATTTTGTTTATGTGTAATAAATCAGAAGCCTTTCCCCTTCTCCAGCTATGCAGATACGGTGCGGTGCGCTTGTGAGTGGGGGAGATGGTCTCCATGTGTTAAACCGATGACGTCTTTTGCATACAAATAGAAATTAGTACAAAGGCATTTCATTAAGGAAAGTATCGCTGTTTCTGCATGACCTAGGGAAAATTAATATTCTAAATACGAAATCATGTGACTTGAGGTTTTTGCCTTTTTCCAGCAACGGAAGCTGTGAAAAGATGTCTGGAAAAAAGCCTAGATTTCTTCTCTGTTCTTATGAACAATATTATTTCCTTGATGATGGAAATAGATGCAAAAAAAATAAAAAATGTGTGCAGTTTTTAAGCAGCTTTAAACTATGCATGCAGTATTCCTTTAACAATTATTTACTAAATCCTTAGAATGTGTCAGACACTGTGATGGGCGCCAGGGTGAGAAAGAGACATGGTCCCTGCCCCCAATGAGCTTATATTTTTTATGGGGACATGGACACCAAAGGATGTACTCCAATTTTCTTTCAGGTATCCATCCCTCTCCTAATAGTGGACATACTCCAGGAAAGTTGAACTGACCTCCAGATGCAGGGCGTGACCCTATTAGGGTTTCCTCCACTTTCCCTCCATATCTCCCTGGCTCTGGTTTGACTAGCCGCTTTGGCCAAAGCCAATCAACTCACACCTTCACTTCAGCTACAGGGATCAGTTTAGGAATGGGCATATAACTGATACCTGCCAATTAGATACAAAGAGGGGAGGTCTGTCAGAGAATCTGGGGAGATGTTTCTTCTCTCTTAAGACAGAGTCATTGAAAAGGATGCCCTCTATTCCCATGGAAGTTGTGTGGTGCAAATGTGAAGCCCTGATTACTTTAGGCAGCATGTGCCCTGGAGCACCATCAATCCCAACATGCGGGGTAGTCTGGCTGGGTTTGTGTCCTAACGATGCCCACCGCCTGCATGTGAACCTAGGCAAAGTGCCTCCCTCAGCCACAGTGTCCACAGTGGAGACACTAATAGTACTTATCTCTTGAGGGCTTGAGAGAGTGCTTGGCTCAAAGTAAGTGCTTAATAATTATTAGTTATTTATACCCATTCTCTAAACATCTACTGAGAACCCACTATGGGCCAAGCACTGTGAAGCACAGAGGATATAAGGAGCAAGAAAGACACAGTCCTTCTCAAGGGATTGGCAGGGTGTGACTTACCTTTTATTTGTCTCTTAAAAGTATTTCATTATCCTCCATTTTGTAGGTAGAGATTGACATGTGCTTTGCGAATGTTTGTATCTGCTCTGCAATGTCTGTGATGGTGGCTTGTAAGTACTCACTGAATTTAAGGTCTGCTGAAAGGAGGTGTGAAAGCAAACATTCACTGTATGCCTGGTAAGGGCAAGCCCTTGATATCCAGGCCCCTGAGGCCATGCTCGTGGAGAGACAGTGTGGGTTAGTGGTTAGGGGCCCTTCAGATGACTTTCTTTTGAATTCCCCCTCTGGTGTTTACTAGCTTTGTGCCCTTGGGAAAATGCTTTTTCCTTGCCCTTAACACAGGGATAATCATTAGGAGTGTGATGAAGAATTAAATGACACTGGAAATTACATATAGTACCCAGAGCATTGCTGAAAGAAGGTAGCTGCTCAATAAAACATAGTTATTTGCTATTAGGTATTTCACTGATATGAAATTCACTTTGTAATTATTTGGGCATTTTATTTTGGCAGGTGTCATGGGCTATAGTCATGTTGGCAGCCTAGACCCTGAACACTTTCCAGAAGCCCAAGGGGATGGGGGGGGCAGCTATTTTCTACCTCAACCTGCTAATAGCCAGCTACTAGACCAAAACATGTTAGAAATCAGAAGCTTCTGCCCAGGACTTTTATTCTTGAGAAAATGATTTAAAAAAAAAGAAAAGAACAGTTAGACATTATTCACAGCAGCTATGCTGAAATCAAGAGTTTATTGGTGCAGCAGTGATAGCCCAGGGCAACTGAGCCCAGGACTGTGGTGGAGGTGGGGGCATGTGACTTGTGGTGACAGGGCAGGATGCTGGCTGTTCTCAGCCTCTCGTGGTACTTCCTGAGAAGCCTTCAGATACATTCTTTGAATGTCCCAATACCCTCCTATGCATTCCCCTCCTATTTACATCAACAAGAGTTGGCTTGTGTTGTTTGCAACCAATGATCCTGGTAGAACAACAAATGTTAGAATTTCTAAACCCAAACCTTAAGTTTTATACTTTTATGGCATTGGTAGAATACCTCATTAGCTATCGAAGGTCATTTGTGTTATTAAAAAGTAAACTAGTATAAGAAATCAATATGAAATCCTCTCTCCTACTCTTCCCAAACCATTAAAAGCCAGATATCCAGCTGTGAGACCACCTAAAAAAACAATTTTATTTTATGTTCCTTGAGGTTGGCTAAAATCCAGACATGACACTGCTCAGATAATGTGATTTTCAATGTGTCATCTTATTTCATGGCAATCTTCACTATATGTGTAACTCAGGAAAATGTTGGCTGCAAGCTAATCCATGAGGCCAGTACTTTAAAATCTGTCCCAATTTTTTTCAGTTAGCTTATTTATGAAATATCATCTTTGTAATAAATATTGTCTTCATCCTAGAAAAGGAAATCTTTTTATCAACAATATTTAGGTGATTTTCAGTTAAAACACTTTTTTTTTCTATCTGGAAGGAAGTTTCAATAGAGGATTGTATATAGATAAACCCAGAACCTCAAGCCTACCTGGTTATGATGCTTTCAGGGAAGACTGGAAGCTTTCATTGCTTACGGTGTCCCAGTGTCCTGAGCACTGTACACAGCCAGATAGAAATGGTGATCAATCTAAGGACAGAAGTAAATCTGAGGGACGTCAGAGATGACCTGGTCTAGAGAAGTCAGAGAACCTTTGTCAAGCCAACTTTAATCAGCAGGTGGGCCTGCAGGGAGTGCTGATGAGAAGGTTTGTGATGCTGCGTCCCTGTTCCGTGGGGATGAGTGCCATGATCAAGGAGTAATACCTGTTATAGGAGCTGAAGTGGAGAATGGCGGCACATGTGCCAATTACTTGCACTTTGGTTTTGTCTAATCCCTTCATCTCACTGTGAAAAACAGAAGCCCTGAAAGGGGAAGGGGTTCTCCATAGCTTATTCGCTTGAGATGTTCCTTTTCTCAGATAAACGCTTCAGTGCCTCAAGGTTCTTTATAGAATTATCCCACTCTCACTGAACTGTAAAGATTCATTTGTTCATATCACAAATATTTCTTGTGCATTGGGGATAGAACAGTGAACAAAACAGGCAAAAACCTTTGCTCTCATGGAAATTTCTTGTGTGTTAAATGAGATTTTTTATGTGTGTGTATGTCTCCATAAATAAGTGTCTGATATGTAGTAATACCCAATCATTGCTAGGTGACATTCCACCCCTTGCTGGCTCGCAAGTCTATGTACAGCTCTCATGCAGTCTGATAAGGGCAGGGCAGCTGGGCCTGACTAGGGACTTTCCTCACTAGGGACATGAACTGCATTTGGTTAAGAGGAGCCTAAGTTCACAGGAACTTTTGGAGGGGGCAGTTCTTTTGCTCTGGGGTCCTTACTGGCTTGTGTGGGGACATCTCTGGCACCCATGGATGGTTACAGACAGTTGCTGTCCTCTCTGCAAATGGGGAGTCTAGCCAGGGTGCTCTCCTCCACGTGCATTGGCCATGGATTTCTTCCTCACTCCCTCTTCATCCCCTTTCCTCCCTTCCCCCACTTTAATCCCCCCAACACACACAGCAAGGGAGGAATGAAATCAGGAAGGATAAATCCTGTCAGCTCTCAGAAAACAACTCCTCCCTCTTTCTCTTTCTCTCTTTCTTTCTGCCATTTTCAGAGGGAGGAAGGACTCTAAAATCTAGCTACTCCCATCCCGTTATGGAGATTTCATGGGGTTCTATCTGGAGCAGAAGTCAGAGCAGCAGCCTCCCACACTCACCTTTCTATCTTGCAGTTGTGATTTGCACATCTCTTTCCAATTCCCATCCCAGAAACTGTAGGAAAATCAAAAGCGCTATTCACTGAAAACAGACTAGGTGGTTAACAGATTCAGTTCTTGTTGGGTAAAAAAAAAACAACCCTAAATACAATGAATTAAAATGTTAGAAGATTTCAGTACATGATTCCTAGAATCTGGAGAAACATATATTGATAGAAACAGTTCTTGTAATGTGACCCAGAATTGGATTTGTCTCCTTCCTTCCCAATATGATTATTTTTCCCCAGTGGCCCACACTTTGACAATGTAATTAAGAGCTAAATGCCAAGAGAAGTTTTTGGTTCACTCTCTTTTCTGCTTGGTTTTAGGTGTGCCCCAGAAAACAGAGCATCTGAAAAGTTCTGTTGTGTTCTGTTACCTATGGTTCACAGTCCAAGTGAAGCCAACTGGCAATTATACTTCTGTTCAGAGTTATGCACAGATTTTATTCCCTCCAGTGCAAAGGTAATGATGCTCTTGATGTGAGTAAGAGCTGGAGGAAGTTTCCTGGGCATAAGAACTTGGAAGCCGGCATGGTGTCTGGGAGCTGCTTCCACATCTGGGAAAATTTTCACGCTCCAGTGTATAAGCAAAGAAAGTAGTAGGGTAGATACCTTTCACACACTAAGTATCTTGCATAAGTCAAAAACTTGACAAGATATAAGTATGTTTCACTGCCATCTGCATATGTTGAACCCTATAATGGCCTTCTGAGCAAGCCAGGCAGATCTTTTACTTAGTATTTCAGAAAATTGAAACACAACAGAGCAAAGTCCCTTGCTTAAGCTCACAGAGTAAAGCAGGGCAGGACCAGGACTAGAACCCACATCCCCTGCACCCAAACCAGGTCTCATTTGGCCTGTCTCTGCTGCTGGCCACACTTGTCCAGAGGCCCAGAAGCCCCAGAACTCTTCTTGACAGTTGACTGAACTACTGGTCCAGTCTTGGGTAGCTGCCATTCAGTTGAAGCGCTCAAAATAGACAACTGGTGCCAGTGCTGGGCCAAACATGACTTCTCTGTATCCAGTCAAACTCCGAAACAGAAGAGGTTATTTGAGCTTTAAGCCACATATAACTGATGAAAGACTCATAGGACCTGGCTCTTCCATTCACTAACTAGTGATCTCCTGGGAGTCAATTTGTTGGGGTTACAATTTTATCATATCTAAAGTACAGGTGAGAACTGTTGGTCTCATGGGGTTGTTGTGATAACTAAGGGAGAATATTAATATGCAAATGCTTTGAAAAGGATAAAGTATTGCAAAAATGTAATTTATTCATGTATTACAAAGCAGTTACTGTGAGCCAGGCCCTGGTCCAGAAGTCTTACAAATATTAACTCCAATAATCTTCAGACTAACCATATGAAGTAAGTTTTATTATAATAAAAGTCCTTATTTTACAGATGTGGAAACTGCTTGTCTGCATCATGCAGCTGGCAGTGGTAGAGCTGGGATATGAACCCGGGCAATGGGCATCAGGCCAGAGTCTTTATCTTTGGTCGTGATACCATGTTGCCTGTGATGTGATTATTAATATTATGATTAGAGATGTGACTAGATAGTTGTTAACTGAAAAATGCACAAACAGATCTCACTTTTTTCTCTTTTAAAAGCCTGTGAAAGTAAAATTGAATTAAGTGAAGAATAACTCAAGGAATGCTGAAGATAAAAGCAGAAATTAACAAATTAGGAAAGAAAAAGATGCAGAAATCATAGATACTTCAAGAGCTGTTTTTTTGAAAAGACTCATAAAAGCAGGAAACTTGAAGTCTAGTGAAGAAAAAAATAAGTAAAAGTACTACCACAAACACTAAGAATAATAAAAGATATGATCACAGATAGGGAGGGGGCAGAACATGTGTAAGAGTACATACATTATCTATAGTTCTGTAGCAAGACATGGGGAGATAATATTCCTAGATCAATTTCCCAAGTTAATTTTGGTAATGCAGATTTTCTTAGGAAATATATCTAGGTATTTTTTTCACATGGCTTGACAGAGAACCTCCAGAGTAATCCTTAACTGTAACGTGTAAAGGGACTTCCCTGCTTGTGAATATATCCACTACCATCATGTCAACCTGGGTTTGGCTAAAAGGTAAGGAAAAGAAATGATTAGAATTTCTGAAGGAGGCAAAGCTATTTGTGATGATTCTCTGAATATAAGAATCTCAACCTTATAAGAACCAAATTAATATGAATCCAACATGGAGGCAGGTTATAAAGTATAAATATCTAAAATTTAGGTTTCATACATACTAGCAATAATTAATTTTCAAATGTCATAGAAAAAACCCCACCCCACTCATGACATGAACCAAAATTATAGAATAGTTATGAATAAATAAGAAATGTACAAGGTATATGTATTGAATTTCAAAACCAATCTAGGAAAAATGTTAACACTTCCCTCATGGCAGTGGCCATGCAGGATGGCCACTTACCTCTTCTTTCTACTTAGAACCTCATGCCTCACAGGATTCCCGCCCAGTAACGCTCCTATCTGTCTGATTCTCTTATAGCATCTGCTTCGAGAACCATTGAAAACCACCAACAATGATATTTCATACCCTCCTTCCCAGCTTAATTTTTTCTTTTAGCTGTTTAACAAAATGTGTTTTACTTGTTCATCTCATTTGTTTTCTTTCTCTGCCTCCCCTTTGGTTCCAATACAGTTTACCAGGTAAGGACCATGCCCCTGGCTGCTCCCAGCCAATGAATGAGCGCGGTGGGAGCAGAGAAATAGTGCGAGGCTGTTTTGGCAGGAATGTCAATCATATAAAGCATAGTCCTTACACTAAACCTCCCTGTCAGCCCAGCTGAGCCTGTCTCAGAGCTGCACAGAAGTCAGAGGTTCTTCTCAACCAACCTCTCCCCCACCTCCATTTCTCCTCCTTTTTCTCTCTTTGTTATGGGGTGACTTTCATTGGTGTCACAAGTGCTTCTGACTTTTTCTGCTCCCTCATCCCTCACAGGATTCCCGCCCAGTAACGCTCCTATCTGTCTGATTCTCTTATAGCATCTGCTTCGAGAACCATTGAAAACCACCAACAATGATATTTCATACCCTCCTTCCCAGCTTAATTTTTTCTTTTAGCTGTTTAACAAAATGTGTTTTACTTGTTCATCTCATTTGTTTTCTTTCTCTTCCTCCTTAGAATCTAAGCTCCATGAGGGCAAAAAATTCTGTTTGTTCTCTGATGTATACCCAATAGCTAGAATGATTCCTGGCTCATAGTAAGTGCTCAATAAATATTTGTTGAGTGAATTGATGGAGGAAAATAAATTAAATAAGACTTAAATAAAGTTCTTGGAAAAGATGAAAATCCCAGTGGAATTTTTTAAAGTTCAACTTGAAAAATAAACAGTTAAAAGTAGGAAAGAAAAGGATAGCAATATATGATATGAGATCTTGAAGAGTATAAAAATACAATAAGGAGGCAGAGCCAAGATGGCGGCATGAGTAGAGCAGCAGAAATCTCCTCCCAAAACCACATATATCTATGAAAATATAACAAAGACAACTCTTCCTAAAATAGAGACCAGAGGACACAGGACAGCATCCAGACCACATTCACACCTGCGAGAACCCAGCACCTCGTGAAGGGGGTAAGATACAAGCCCCGGCCCGGCAGGACCCGAGCGCCCCTCCCCCCAGCTTCCAGCGAGAGGAGAGGAGTCAGCAGGGAGGGAGAAGGAGTCCAGGACTGTTGAACACCCAGCCCCAGGATTCCGGACCAGAGCGCAGACACAGTGCATGCATGGGGTCCTGGAACTAGGGAAACAGGGCGGCAGGACCGGTGAGCGGGCGCCTGAGGCTGACGCAAGAGAACAAAGAAACGGGAGTGGCCATTGTCTTTTTTTTTTTTTTTTTGGCGAGTGCTTTTTGGAAGTCTTAAAGGGACAGGGACCCCAATACTAGGGAAACAGGGAAGCAAGAGTGGTGAGCGGGTGCCTGAGACCGGCACCTGAGGACAAAGAAAATCGTGCTTTTTTCTTTTTTTAAAAAAATTATTCATTAAATTTTTTTTTTTTTTTTTTGCTGTTGTTGTTTTGGTTTGGAGAGTGCTTTTTGGAAGTCTTAAAGGGGCAGGGCAGGACACTTAGTCCAGAGGCAGGGAATATTGGGTTCTCTGGGCACTCTAACCCCCTGGGCAGCAGGGAGCACAGAGGCCCCTTACGGAGATAAATAGCCTCCTGGCCGCTCCCTCTCCAATGAGGCTCCACCATTTTGGAGCAGCAGCCTGAGCCAGGCCACACCCACAGCAACAGCATAGATAAACTCCATAGCAGCCCGGCAGGAAGCAGAAGCCCTGTCTGCGCACAGCTGCCCAGCACAAGCCACTAGAGGTCACTATTCTCCCAGGAGAGGAAGGCCACAAACCAACAAGAAGGAAAGCTCTTCCAGCTGTAACTCATACCAGCTCTGCAAACTATCTCTATCACCATGAAAAGGCAAAACTACAGGCAGACAAAGATCACAGAGTCAACACTTGAGAAGGAGACAGACCTAACCAGTCTTCCTGAAAAAGAATTCAAAATAAAAATCATAAACATGCTGACAGAGATGCAGGGAAATATGCAAGAGCTAAGGGATGAAGTCCGGAGGGAGATCACAGATGCCAGGAAGGAGATTACAGAAGTGAAACAAACCCTGGAAGGATTTATAAGCAGAATGGACAAGATGCAAGAGGACATTGAAGGAATAGAAACCAGAAAACAGGAATGTATAGAAGCTGACATAGAGAGAGATAAAAGGATCTCCAGGAACAAAACAATACTAAGAGAACTATGTGACCAATCCAAAAGGAACAATATCCGTATTATAGGGGTACCAGAAGAAGAAGAAAGAGGAAAAGGGACAGAAAGTGTCTTTGAAGAAGTAATTGCTGAAAACTTCCCCAAATTGGGGGAGGAAATAATCGAACAGAGCATGGAAATACACAGAACCCCCAACAGAAAGGATCCAAGGAGAACAACACCAAGACACATAATAATTAAAATGGCAAAGATCAAGGACAAGGAAAGAGTTTTAAAGGCAGTTAGAGAGAAAAAGGTCACCTATAAAGGAAAACCCATCAGGCTAACATCAGACTTCTCGACAGAAACCCTACAGGCCAGAAGAGAATGGCATGATATATTTAATACAATGAAACAGAAGGGCCTTGAACCAAGGATACTGTATCCAGCACAACCATCATTTAAATATGATGGTGGGATTAAACAATTCCCAGACAAGCAAAAGCTGAGGGAATTTGCTTCCCACAAACCACCTCTACAGGGCATCTTACAGGGACTGCTCTAGATGGCAGCACTCCTAAAAAGAGCACAGAACAAAACACACAACATATGAAGAATGGAGGAGGAGGAATAAGAAGGGAAAGAAGAAAAGAATATGCATACAGTGTATATAAAAATATAACAGCTCAGTAAGCGAGCTAAGTTAGGCAGTAAGATACTAAAGAGGCTAACCCTGAACCTTTGGTAACCACAAATTTAAAGCCTGCAATGGCAATAAGTACATATCTCTCAATAGTCACCCTAAATGTAAATGGACTTAATGCACCAATCAAAAGACACAGAGTAATAGAATGGATAAAAAAGCAAGACCCATCTATATGCTTCTTACAAGAAACTCACCTCAAACCCAAAGACATGCACAGACTAAAAGTCAAGGGATGGAAAAACATATTTCAGGCTAACAACAGCGAGAAGAAAGCAGAGGTTGCAGTACTAATATCAGACAAAATAGACATCAAAACAAAGAAAGTAACAAGAGATAAAGAAGGACACTACATAATGACAAAGGGGTCATTCCAACAAGAGGATATAACCATTCTAAATATGTATGCACCCAACACAGGAGCACCAGCATTTGTGAAACAAATACTAACAGAACTAAAGAGGGAAATAGACTGCAATGCATTCATTTTAGGAGACTTCAACACACCACTCACCCCAAAGGATAGATCCACTGGGTGGCAGATAAGTAAGGACACAGAGGCACTGAACAACACAGTAGAACAGATGGACCTAATAGACATCTATAGAATACTACATCCAAAAGCAACAGGATATACATTCTTCTCAAATGCACATGGAACATTCTCCAGAGTAGACCACATACTAGCTCAAAAAAAGAGCCTCAGTAAATTCCAAAATATTGAAATTCTACCAACCAACTTTTTAGACCACAAAGGTATAAAAGTAGAAATAAATTCTACAAAGAAAAAAAAAAGGCTCACAAACACATGGAGGCTTAACAACATGCTTCTAAATAATCAATGGATCAATGAACAAATCAAAATAGAGATCAAGGAATATATAGAAACAAATGACAACAACAACACAAAACCCCAACTTCTGTGGGATGCAGTGAAAGCAGTCTTAAGAGGAAAGTATATAATGATCCAGGCACACTTGAAGAAGGAAGAACAATCCCAAATAAAAAGTCTAACACC